>NW_023596545.1:13226864-13233047 GCF_011947565.3 Pollicipes pollicipes | reverse complement strand
ATTCTTACCTTGGGTACAGTCCACAGATGAGTTATCTGATGGAGGTAACATCTGCAAGCCATTACACACTTTTTTGATATCATACTGTGGCAGCTTGGAAGTTTGCTGCAGTCTGTGACATGCAGCTGACATCAAATTTAGATCAAATTGTTGAGCCAGTTTAGCTTTTCATGAGATTTTGCTGTCATGGAAATCACTTTTGTGTTTTGGTTTTTGATATTCATTCAAGCAATTTTATGACATTTTAGGACAAAATTACTGGCCTGTCATAAGCAGATGGCTATGCACTAACTACTCATTTGTCCACATAGTTATTAATATGCATTAGTACTGGCAATAGTAATGGTACAGTTTATTAAATCCTGAAGACAGTGGTAGAATTTCGGAATGATTTTTGTGTCAAGGTATGATGGGATCATGTAGAATCATACCTTTTTCATCCTGTGCTGTGCATTTTATTTGAATTAGTAAATAGCATAGTTAAGTTTCATTGGATGGTGGATAGGTTCCTCTGTCATTCTCCACTCAAATCTGGCAACATAAGTTTTGAATAACTATACTTTTTTGGTGCTGAAAACTGCTTGAGGTGCCATTTAACAGTCACTAGCTTCCTGACAGCATGACAACTAGGCTGGGCTGCTGGGTATCACCTTTAGTTTGCTTGACTTGTGGCATTAAATGGGATCAGTAACCACCTTCTTAGAACTGTGTCTCCCTTCAATTATCTGCAGGCCATTGTGGGGGACAAATATGTGCACCAAATGATGTGGGTGTGCAGAATGTTTTCTGAACTGGAGGGCTTTCAAAAGGCATGGAGAACCTATAGTACAGATATTTTTTCTGTCGCCAGATTGCTGGTGCAGATGATGCTGATGATGTTTCCCTCACAGCTCCCGTCATGACGGCCGCCAAGTGGCTCGTGCGTGGACTCCTGAGGGAGCTGCGTGCCTCCGCAACCCGACCGGAGGCCTCAAACATGTACCGTGACTATGTCTTGGACACGGCCCGCAGATTTCAGGTAAGAAACCAGATGTTGCATGTTATCTTTGCGAACTTACTCGTAATTGTATATCTTCTTTAGCCATGATGTACTGGTTTGGCAGCATGCTGTTACTTCCGCCCTTACTGTTTCTGATATTGGTCTCGTGGATTAGTTATTGCTGCGGAGATGACGTGGTTCTATCGAAACTATCTGCGCAGGTCGTCATCGGCTGCATGAGTGGAACCACGTCTGATACTGGTGGGGGAGGGACAGATCAGCATTGGCGGACGGAAATCTGGAGACGATATGCTGACGTCAGAATTATATTTTGAATAAGGAAACGTGTATGCTGCAACGTGTATGCTGTATGCTGTGAAACGTAAAGTGTATGCCTCGGTAAAACTGGAGGGACGAAATGACGCCGTGAAAAAGTGAGCGTACGTGCCCCCAGCCCCGCTCTTCCAGCCCCCTGTAGTTACAGTTACAGGTGTGACACTTGTCTTGCTTTTTGTGATCTGCTCTTCATGTGCTTCATTAAGATAGTGTTGCCTCGCTAAAAATACTTTGAATTCCCTCAATATGAATAGCATCATCTGAGAGAAGATGCTATTCCTCTGATATTTAGCTGCATCAGACACTTCAAAGCGTATCTACGTGGGTGGTATCTATTTGGGTGGGTAACCCAAATGCCGGAAGCTTTTTTACCCTCGGGAGCACAGCGCGGAAGAAAAACCTGTGGACATTTGGTTTGGCTCGGACGAATTTGTGAAAGACAAGACTTCTTTCAACCAGCTTGTGAGATCATGAAGTGGAAGGCTCCAGATGAAGGCTCCAGAAGGCTCCATCATGAATGACCTTTGCAGCGTCGCCCATGTAGGGGTCGTCGTGGACAAGCTTTCATGGGGTCAGGTGTGGGCTCTGCTGGTGACGATTACTCTTTCTACAACCATCGCTCCCGATAAACACATCGGCTCTCCATGCCTGAATGTATAGCACCACGGAGCTGGTGTTTCTAAACATCAGTATGTTTGGTTTTCGGCAAATTGGATGATCAGGTAGCCGGCCATGGCGATTCTATTTTGCAGTTGTTGTTTTTTTTAGTCACATAACCTACTAGGATTGGAGCATCCTGGCATAAGCATGTATTCTATTGGACAACCAGCCCTTGTAAACACGTGCCGGGCAAAAGCACATATGAGGGCTGGAAATCAGAAAAAAGAGCAGAATGAAGCAAGCAATTTTCGATCATGGTAGGAAGTCATAGTTGCCTGGTGTCTGGTCGTTTTTTCCAAGGTGTACTGATTTTACAGAATAGCGAGGCGCTACCAAGTAACCGTCTAGCTCCCGGACATCTTGCAATACCCGCACTTTGGGAAACGGGCGTTGCTCCTTGGAATTTTGGGATCAAATGAAATTGATTTAATGGTATATAGAAACATGTGGACAACATTTTGTACTCCACGCCCCAAAATCAATACTAATCCGTGGAATCACCGGCCCATCAGCTGATCACGGAATCGGGTAGCCGGCTAGCCCCCGATCTGAAAACCGGATAGCTGCATCCAACCTTGGCACAGTTTACCCCCTCCCAGATCAATGGCCCCCTCCCTCCCGGCATGACAACATCTTGATGTCTTGGGAGCTGATGGGATGGCCCCATAAGCTGTCGTGTAGGAATGCATCCGACGACGGCATTTTGCGCGCCTGCTGGTCGGAGGCTGCTACAGGATGTGAAGACAGGTTGTTTTGTCTTTTGTTGTTGTTTTTATTATTTTTTTATGAAGGAACGTGCAGCGTATTTGGTGTGTTGATGTCGGTATCTTTTGAGCTCCTTACGCGGCTGAAGTTTTATACTTCACTGCCTTCCAAAATCGTGATCGCTCTCTTGCTGTTAGGGCGTCCATGCATGCATCTCGCATGCATGCATGGAGCTGATGCCAACGGCCGGCGCCCGGCGGACGGAGAACGGTGGCGGTGACTCCGAGTGAGGCCGTACTCCGGGATGGGCGCCAGCGCCGGAGGTCTCAGGCGCGCGGACGGCACTCGTAGCTCACCGCCGCGGCTGCTGGCTGACGCGGCGTCGACCCCGAACAGGGCAGCCCCGCAGTCTCCACCCCCTTATGGGAGGGAGTCGGTCCAGGAGAACGCTGCCGAAGCCAGACTTGAGTCCTGTTTGCCCCACCGTCAGTTGACACTTGTATTATTTAACCGTTTCCCGAGGCCGCTGTGGGAATCTTTCGAGTAAACGCCTTCGTAGTGTACCGTTGCCATAGATGACCATAAGATTGTAGGCGTAAGATCGGCATGGGCCACGACCTCGGAATGTCGCTGGACTGATCTCAGACGACCTCGCACTTTGTCCTGGAATCGGATGAAAGTGGGCTTCCGTCCGTCAGCTTGTCTCTGGGGTTATGTGAACCGATGCGTGAATAATCCAAACACAAGAATTGACTTCGTTTGACGTGGCGCGGCGGGCGATTCGTTAGCCGATTACTGAAATGGCACTGTGAAGGTACGGAGTTAATTTGGCGCTATCGCAACATTTCCCCTACTATCTGGCACAATGGGCACAGTGAGTACCCCACGCCGCTGGAGGTGGCGGAACCGGTGAAGCTGGTGACGGTCATTGTCGTGTCCTAGAACCTAAAATTGTCGTTCGAATAAGTTAAGGTGTCGCGTATGTGGCCGCGTTGCGAAGCCGGCATGTGTGTTCTGCACTGGTAAGGCACGATGTCCGTACCCTGTTGGACCCTAACTGGCCCCAACGGTCCAGTGGTGACGGATGGAATGGTGGCGGACTGAGAAGAGAGGCGTGGAGACCACAGAGTGGTCGGGTTTCGGGCTGAGCTATCCGCAGCATTGGTCTTTTGTGCCCACTTAAATGGCAAGAACAGCGTTGGTAACGCATTCGTTGAGGGCGAACAATGGTGCACCTAATGTTGGATTATTCGCGGGAACACGATATTATTGGATTATTGGTGTAACACGATAGTCACAGTAAAAGCTGGCAACGAGTTTTTCCACTTGTGTCTGGGTACGGTCACATTCAACTACAAGTGATAATTCATCTTGATGACAGCATACCAACAACACCAAGTAGTTGCATGGCTGCGTGAATATTGAATACATCACTCCAGTGTCTTGGTTTCCAAGGCACGTAGATAAAATGACACAGCCATTCAGATAATGGAAATCCCGATTAGAGAGAACTACTTTGTGGCATTCATTGCACTTGTACTTGATATGTATAACATATATATATATATATATATATATATATATATATATATATATATATATATGAAGTGAATATGATGCACAAATATTTATTATTTATTTTTGGTGTGATATTTTGATCACAAATATCAGCGGTCTAATTTGTGTATTATTGCGTCATGGTAATCTGGTCTCGTCTCGTCAAAAAGTGACCATTGTCGACTTGCTCGAATCGAACGAGTTTGGTCATGTCATTGTTTCTTATCATAATTTTTATGACCGAGTTGTTGCTCTCGCATGCAGCATCATTGGACGGGTGACTGGCGCTGCATCTTGTTTGGCACTGCCAGAGGATCATGAGACTGCGATTGTCCGGCGTCATCCCATGTCGCCGCGTGCCTCGCCCAGCGTGCGTCGCTGCTGGCGCCCCGACCTTTGGGTGACGGGTGTGGGGACTGCGTGACTGACGCCGCCCGGGGCGACAGGAGGCGTGAACTGACCGCTGACCCGGTCGGCAGGTGACCGGCGAGCAGCACTGCCGGGCTCGGGACGAGCTGACTTATCTGGCCGACACCTACCGCAGCTACCTGCGCAGCCGGCGGCGGCACGCCGAGTTGCTGCAGGCCTTTCGCGGCCGCGGCGAGCGCTCGGTGCGCGACACCGCCGCCCTGGTGGGCTTCAAACTGCCGCACGACCCGCGCTGACGCCGCGCGCAGGGGCCTCGAACCGCGCCGGCCCGTAGGCGGCGCCACGGGTCCGCGGTTCGGTGGGGTCTGTAGTGGTGTGGGGCGGGACTGACCGCGGAATGGCCGGTGCGGTGACGAGGCGCGGTGTGAACTCGGTCCCGCGCGACGCGTCCTGATAGTGAGGATGCGCGGCGGAGGCCGGGGCCAGGAGTTAGTGATGATGCGCGGCGGAGGCCGGGGCCAGGAGTTAGTGATGATGCGCGGCGGAGGCCGGGGCCAGGAGTTAGTGATGTTGCGCGGCGGAGGCCGGGGCCAGGAGTTGTCGCTGAAGAGGCTCGGACCGCTCGATTCGCAATGGAAGGACTTGACTTTGACTGGTATATTTGGTGTTAGAGGTCGTGTGACTGAATATAGTGAAGCTGACGCTGATACGCTTATTTGATGTCGTCGACCACCGAGCGAACCTAGATGGTCGCCATAAAGGGCAATCTCGTTACCACGTCAACATCTGCAACGTACGTAATGGCAACTGAATGGCATTTACGACATGAATCGTAAAAAACGTCGACCCTCATCCCATGCGAACCCGTCCCGCTGTAAAATACATAATGCAATAAAATACGCCAACGCTGAGCTTACGGCCAAGGATCCGGGTATGCAGATGGCGCCTGTGAGACGGTTTTCTGGGACGAGCTGCGGATCGTCAGCTGCGCTGTCAGGACGCGTTTTGTGGCCGCTGACGGGCATTACGTCTTTAATCGCATCCGGGCTGTTGCGCTGTTGCAGCGGCAATAGCCTATGACGCCAGCGGGGAGTGGCCGGCGTCTGCGCTAAAGCCGAGAACGGGTTTCGCGGCGCGAGACTGCGGAGTTTTTTAAATGACCTCCGTCGTCACACCAGCCGGAGGTGGGTGTTATGCTCGGTACCTCACCGATCGGCGAAGGAAAAAACAACGCGCCGGGGCGTCGTGCCCTGCCGCACTATGATTATGCTTTCCGCATCCCAGCAACAGCGCATGCGCGTTTGCGTGTTTCCGTTGGCTTGCGTGAGGGCGTTGATGTGTTATTGTCGGTGATGCGGTTTGTAAGTCAGTTTTGGGTGGCCGATTTCGCTGGTCGTATCTCCATCCACTGCCTATGTGGTTACTTATGCGCAATGCCCGACACTTCATGGGGAGGCGGCCACCGCGGGACCTCTCGCGATGCTGACACGGCGCAAACGGCGCCTCCCACGCGGCCAGGTGAACCACTGAGGGGGCCTCTCGCTGTCCTTACCGTGGCCCAGCGCCGCCACCCCTTG
>NW_023596545.1:13126864-13221864 GCF_011947565.3 Pollicipes pollicipes | reverse complement strand
TCAAATGTACACACAGTGTTTATGATCGTCGTGGTTGATGATGCTGGTGAGGAGGAAGATGGTTATGGCTTCAGGTCTGTTATCTGTTGCTTCAGCATTTGCAATGCCAAGTTGTCTGATACATTTTCCTCTGATGCTGTGGTGTCTTCGTAAGCCCTGTCCATGCGTTCAGCTGCTATTGCCAGCACGTTGAGAGCACTCAGGCTAGCGCTTGTCATTAACGGACCTTAACCGGTCGCGCCACGTATGATTTTAGCCCCTCAAGACAATATCAATTCCCATATTTATTAATGAAGTACGTTTCTGTTCAATGAGATAGCATTCCCAGAAGTCTTGAGTGATGGTCAACAGGCCATGACAGCGTTTTTGGTGTTGAGGGCATTCTCGCCATAATAATAGTTGCATGCCCGAAACAATCTATTTTTAAATGACACCTGGATAAACAAAACCCCATGCTCGGCTGTGGAGGGGCCCGATGGCCATGGATACGGCGTATTTAAAGCTTGAGGAGGGCTCTCAGTCCGTAGGGCGGCCGCAAAATCCGATAAAACTTATCGTAAAGCAAGAAGCCTCTCGCCTGTCAGGTAAACTGCGAGGCCTCAAGTGCCAGAGAGGATTCCAGCCCGGAACGGCTTAAGATTATCGGTCCGGCCTTTTATAAGGCTTCTAGTTTTGTTTTGCCTGGAAGAGGCAAAAAATGGCATGAAAAGAAGCAGGTTTTCATCACCAGAGGATCCAGCACGCGTGACATCTTGCCGCTTCTGCAGATGCCTTGTCTTTGGTTACGACGCTTGGGATTAAAACGCTGTCAAAATGGAAGCAACATGTAAGGAAGCTGTGGTATTTGCCTCCCACTGGGTCTGTGTTTAAATTAGACTTTGTCAATTATTTTGGCGTGTCATATCATATAAAGAAGAAAGGTCTTCAATTCCTAGTTTTTCAGCATTACGAGGTCGAAGTTCTTATGCTGGGTTAATGATCTTCACTTTACTGGGAGTTACCGGTCAAACAACGTTCTATTGCTAAGCAATTATATTGACGGCACTCAATATTTTGAGTTGCGCTCATCCTCAAGAGTGACAGAGTTTCTATTACTTTGAAGAATGACAACCATGTCCATGTCATCCCTTGAGCGACCATAGGGTCATTATTCCACTGACGTCATCAACTCCCGTCCAATCAGACGACTCCTGCACACCTCGTGGCGCACCTCTCAAGCCAACATTACAGGAAAACGATGACGTCGCAAAACAGTGTGACTTAGCAGTCAACTCGCTGGATAACCGTGCCAGACCCGCGGTGAAGGTTGTAAGTGCATCAAATATACTATAAGGAGAAGCAAACCTTTAGTTTTGTCAGCATGGCTGTAAAACAGCCATGTTTTGTGTTTTCCACTCGTAGGCGTTTTTGTTTCATGATGATGTGCTTATTCATCATTTCACGATTGTGATGTTAGATGACTTGTCCGATGCGAATAAATTTGCAGACGTACATTGGCAAATTGGCGCTTGATGGCGATAAACACGTTGCCGGATATAATTTATCAGCCATTTTGATGGTATCAAACTATCTATAACGTATTAATTTACATGAACCAACCAGGTTTCTTTACACCTATGCAGGGGTGGCATTCACTAAATTGGATGGGGTCCGAGTTTATATCGTGGACTTAGGTCATCACAAAAACCTAATTTCTTTCCTAAACTTCAGCCATTCTATGTTAGGAGAAACTTATCGGAAAATGGGTCAGGAAAAATTCTACCCTACCCCCTGAAATAGGTGAGTTGATTGTGTCCCGGATTTGAAATGGTTGAGGAAATTGTATCCTATCTGAATTAGGTGGTGTGATTCTATCTGCACAAGGTCTAGGGACAATAGACACTGCGTAGTCCCGTTGAACATCATCAAGAACAAAAAATCGTGGTAATAACCAAACAATAGGGTTATTTTCTCGTTGATTATTTTATCCATTGGTAGGCACAGACCTGAAGAAAAAAATCGCGAAGTTGGGACCCTGGACAGATTTGCTGGGAAAAAAACGGAAGTTTGAAGTCCCAGATACGACGCAAAAAGAATTAGGTGCGGAGATTGCATCATTTTTCCGGAACCTAACCAGTAAATTCTAGCTATGTCTTCTAAGCTAGTTTTCGAAGCATATATCATGAAACATGGCGATGTGTTATAACTGCATCTTAATGCGCTGGATACCATGCAGGTTGAGCTCCTAGGCTACTCAAAATACTTGTCGAGATAACTGTCTTGACCTTATATTTGTTTTCGATTTTCCTCAGCATATTGATATCGTCAGCTTATCTTACTGATCTCTATGAAAAGTTAAGAGTCGAGTAAAGATATGGACTTGCTGCAAAATTGATTTTTACTTAAACGAATACTTGTTCTTTGGCATGTTCCAGCTCGGCAACTACGACACAAAGATCAATGTTGTTTTTGCTGATATATGTTTCTTTACACATTCTAGGCCGTGGTGAGCTTAACTTAAAACATCTTTACAGTGGTATGTTTGGGCCAACATTTTAACAACGTTTGGACCAATAGTTATGCATTAAAGAGCTCAAAATTATAGCACCTTGTGAGCAGATTTAGGTGGTGAAATGTACACAAATCTTTTTGTGTGAAAGTATTTTTCGCTGAAATGTTTTTTTGGCTTACACTTTTGTAGTTTAATTCTTCGACCAATGTTTGACCAATTGCCAATTTCGACCAGACATGTTATGTTTTTGCAAAGAATGAACCTCTTCTTTATCTATTACATGCTTTTCGCAGAATTACATTCGAGTGTATATGACGGCGATTATTCCACATTTGTATGCGGTTCTGGGCTGAAATAGCCATCTTCAAGATTATTTGGTGCAGCTACAACCCAACCCTTCTTAATATATAAACGCTTGTAGTTTCTTAACTACATACCCGCAAAGATGTGCAGACATTTTCGGAGAGATCATCTCAAGGTCACCTTGGCATCCAGGACGCCTTGATTTCATCTTTTAAATCCCGTCATTCTATTGGTCATGCTATGATCAAGTTCGAGAAAAATACAATTGTCTAGCTGCTTATATCAGGCATTCGTGAGCACGATTTCAAAATACAACGTTTGTCAATTTTCTCTCAATTAATATCGTGTAAGGTACAAAACGTAACCAAACAATGACGTAGTGAGAAGCGTATTTCCTCAACAGAGGAACTGTGTTGTCTGGAGCAGTCTTTTCCGCTTAAAGGGAATGTCTCACATTTGAAGATATTGAAGCAAGCATCAGGTGATGAAACAAGCTCACTTCTGTTTAGTGAATATGCTAATCAATGCTTCATGGTTTGATTACGTCATCGTAGCTTCTATAACATAAATTGAGAGCCAATTGACGGCCGTCATATTTGGGAATTACGCTCACGAAAGCCAGATATAAACGCCTCGACAAGTTACATTTGTCTTGCCCTTGGTTGCCGCATGGCATATGGAATGGCAGGATTTGAATGACGTTATTATGACATGAATGCCAAGATTACTTTGAAATACTCTCCTTGGCATATGTTTTCGAAAAATAAAATACTTTCCCCGACATATCTTTTGAGCTACATGCCTGCTTTTGCGAGCATGTAGCTCATAAACTAAAGGGGCTTAGGTCTTAGAAGGGTAGGATTGTAAACTGTACCAAAAGGTCTTCGAGATGGCCCATTCAGAACCCCATATAAATGTGGAACACTCCATTTAAAATTATATCGATAGTTAGGTAAGCTCATTTCTTCATAGCTGATGTCTGCTTCAATGCTTTCATATGTGGACTATTTCGTTTCAAAGAGTTATAAATGTTTGAGTTTAGGTTATTTTTCGCTGTAGCGTTACGCCTGACATTTTGCATATTTCAATCGGCGCCTTATCGATGTTCTTTAATTCGGTGGGCTGGGCGCAGTAACCAAACAAGATAGAACGTTGGCTTTACGTGGAATTATAATAATCGAATTCCTTTATCATAGTGTTTGTCTCTAAATTTTGCTCGAAGCATTTTTAGCTCTGGAAAAATGCAAATTTAAGTGACATAGGTATGTAAAAGTCGAAAGTTTGAAACAAAGAATATTCATACTGCATGGAAAATTTATAGCAAAATGTTGTTCTGTCACGTGATTTTGTCTTAAGAACATGTGTAAGGATGTGTACATAAAGTTAAAAATGTTGACAAGTTTTTGACCATTTGACCACTTAGACTGCGGTATCTCACTATATTGAATCAATGTGCTCGATAATCATCTAAAATAGCTGTTTTTCAGAATGGAAATTAATTGTACCTTAGAGTATTTACAGTCGATCAAGTGCAGGCACTTTCTCTCACACCGTTGCGCGTGGCGCTTATGCTGTTTCTCCTACAGCGTTACGCGTGACGCTTTTTAAAAATTTCGCGAGAGCAATACTTGATGGGTCACCTTTTGTTGGCATAATATCCAGCAACCAGGGGGTGTGGCAACATGTTTTCACTGAAAGGTGTGCTTTTCCTATGTTTTTAGAAAAGTTTTGCCTTTTAATATCCTTAAGGCATTGGTCGTTGTTATTTTGACTTTACCTCACCCACAGTTAAACATTAACTTTTTCAAAGATCATGGCACACATATATTTACTTATAATTGCAAATTACACGCTAAACAAAATTTGATGTCTTCCTTTGAACTCAGGTAACATTTTGAGGTCATTAACCTTGAGCAACAATGACATTTTGCTCAGAGCAGGTACATTTGCTTATCTGGTTGCATGAGAAGGTCTGGAAACATTTTGTAGACCAATCTGAGGTTAGGGCTTGTATGATCTTTACCCGAAGGTCATGATCTACGACCCTTAACCTTTGACGCAAGTGACTCGACGTACAAGCCAACATACCCTGTGAATTAGATGCATCTTAGCTCATCAGCTCTCTTAGTTTTCCGAGATCTCAGGGAGTCAAATGAACCCACCTCCCAAGCGAAAAGTATTTAACGGGCCAACCGGCCGCGTGTTCAACAAAGCAGCTCCATTATGTGTTTTAGCAACCTGCAATCATAACCTTTAGAATAGGATTTGCAAGCTGATTAAATAAATCATTATTATAGGATTTAACGGTAAAATGCCAATTAGAGTAGAATCACTCCACTGAATTCAGAGATAGTCAAAAACCACTGTTAACAGCGTTTTTATATTTTCCTCGGCTCCTTGTCGATCCATTAAGTTCATGAAAAAGTCTTAAGCCTGTGCAAACCAAGCACACGCCACATATTGCAGTGATACAAAGTAATTGCAGTAGTCGTGTTGAAGGAGAGCTTTTGTTGAAGTCTTATAATCAAAAAAGTTTTTTAATAACCTTTTGGCCGGCTTTTAATCGCTTAATGAAAATGGTAGCATTATGCTCCGTTAAATCGTGCGTGTAATATTTTAAGGAACGCAAAGACCAACTGAAAAATATTTCCTTTTTGCATTTTGGTTCAATCATCAATTTTCAAAATCTAAATTCAAAGCTGTTTGCTCATATCTTGCTTGTTTCTTATTCGATTCCACGTCTTTTTAATACCAAGCGGTGCTTTGTGCCAAGACGCTTCATTTGCTGAACAACACGATTCCTTTCATGCAAAATTCGGGGGCGGCTTTATTTCATGTCAAAAACTGCTTCAAATCAGTGGTAACTTTTTCCAATTTTCAATGGACTCGTCTCGCCGAGATCTTGCAATTCATGTTCACCAAACAGATCAGATTGTTAAAAGTATTTAAAGTTCAACTTAGTCTAAAATCCATGTGGCATTGAAATGCAACATTATGTTATTTAAAAGAGTCATAACTCATGCATGGGATTGCCAAAAACGCCTTAAAAGGTACTCGAAATATTTAGATTGACCCTTATTAAATATCCATAACTTATGTAACATGGAGAGAAAATAAGGAACAGATCAGAACGCTATCGCTAGGTTACACTTCATTAATTTTACTCTAAACGTTTTCTGAACATTTACCACATTCAACACGCTGTAGCGCCCAAATAAAAGCACAGATTTTCAAATCTCGAACGTTGTCATGATTGTGCACCCTTTAGTCCCTATAAATCTATCAGTTTCGAGACCCTAGGCTGCTTAGGAGTGGCTTGAAGACGTGAGTGAGTGAGGAGTGATGTGAATGGGCTGTGACCTAGAATAAAATCGCCCTATATCGGGATACATTTACCTCACTTAATCCAATGACGCCCACAGTGCTGAAGTTATAGAAGAAACTTTTTACTATTTCATCGATTCCGAAAGCCTTTTTGTGCGCAGGAATAAATTTCCCACTTCAAGACATGTCAGGCTGAATTTTTGGTTAAGTCTAAGATACGTGCAATTTAAAGAAGAAATATATTGAGTTGAGCTATTGTGATCAACGAAAAAAAAATGTGACGCTCAATGTTTATCGTTGATGACCTGAGGCCCAAAATGCTAAGTGCATGTATATGTGTCCCATTCAGCCCTCCGTTAAGTTTACACCATCGCAGTAACACACCGTTCGGCATACTGTATGCATTTCGAGGCCATTTATTGTTTGTTATCAAAGGTTTCAAGTTACGTTAAGGATGTATGTTTTTGAAATTACCAAAATGTGTTATCTTTGGCCCGATTTGTGCTGCCATTAGTGGCGCTCCAGTCCAGCAAAATTTAGTTTCCGTACATAACGGTGCCAAGGCCAAAACCAAGCTGTTTGTTTACTCTAGAGCTTGCTGTATAGAGTAACTATGGTTTCCGTAACTGACGGTGATTTCCGTAACTAACGGTGATAATTAGAGACTACCACCTGCTGTTCCAGCTCGAGAGTCATGTATAAGAAAACGTCCCAGGAATTGTAGTTTTCATGAAAACTTTCATAGCAAGGCCCGTTCAGTTAGGTTTTTAGCACATGGCGATGCGGAAAGCATGGAATTGATGATAATGCGCTGAGCAAATCCGGGTACATACTAACCTTATGTTCCGAGGTTACAATTTTTCAAACGACCAAAGTATACAACATGTATTCGGTTTCTAGTGTTTACTAGATTAATGCACACATATACGTCCTTGTAGCCTACGTAGTCTACTACACCTACTCTTGGTATTGTGTATATGCACGCCACTGTCGTCGCCAGACAACTTATCAATCATGCGCTATGTCCGTGTCTAATACTCCATTGATTTCTCCCGAGACAACGCTCAGCTTTGCCCATCACGCCGATTTCGTTTCCACCTCCTTGCACCATTGCTTGCGCCGGACACTTGGTGCGCTTCCCCCCATCGTGCCATCTTGTCACAGGCAGCGTGTCACGCCTTAACGATGCTTGTTTTTACTGGTTCTAACTGGTTTCTAACTGGGTTTATCCATGAGCTCATGAATCGGCAGTGGCCGTCATCCTGCACAAGTTACGCCACACCTTCGAACCATAGCCAGTCCAAAGATCAAGATGCGCACACCTACACTAGCAATGTACACCTTTCGATACAGAATATTCTAGTCAGGCCAAGCCGCATCAGACACCTCTGAGCTAGCCGTCGGTGTGCAGAGGGGAATGAATGGGCCAAGAAGCTGTTTGCACTTGAAATGTTAGGGCCTTTTCTCTGATGAGTATGAATTCGGCAGTTTTTTCGATCGGCCTCTTCAATTCTTCCAGGCTGATTGTAGCTGTGATTTTGTGCGTTGTGTCTTGTTCTGAATGTGTGTGAAGTGATGCCTCGTAGGTATATCGGGTGCCTTGCTGGGAAGGCGAAATGCCCGTCATAGAATTTCTTATCGCATCACCGCATTAAACTGTCGTTTTGTGATCTTGCACTTCTTCACCACCCTGGCGTTGTCGATTATCGGGGGTCAGATTCATCTTGCTGCTTAGGGGAAGCCTGCGCGTGCGACACAAACTGGTACACCTACAGCAACCTGTTGTTATATTGCGTCGTAGTCATGGCTAGGTAACCTTTTGCATGGTACTGACGAGACCTGTTGACGTTGGTCCTAGCTGCCATCATATAACAGTGACGCGCTTCCGTGCCATTTGCCGTGCCGCGCCTGGCCGCACCCGTCCAGCTGTTTTATGGTCATCCCGTCATCTGTATGACACGATTACGTAAAGTTCAAGCCGGCGTAGGATTCATGCGGTTTGTCGCTGGGATTTTTCAGGGCGTGGAAATCCCACCTGGAACCACACAACTACAGAGTCAGCACGTTCTCACACGATCTCCATGAACTCCGGTAGATAAGCGCGGTGGCGGAGCTAGTGTGGCGTGACTTATCGTAGACTGGAGCTGGAGAGCTCTGAGAAATGAACTTTGGGCGGCTTGTCAACCGGTAGAGATTTGGACTCATCAAGATAAGTTTCCCGGTAAATCGAGCTTTACAACCGGCCGAGCCCCGCAGCTGTACGCAGCTGGCAGCCAATGCTGCGGCGACACGAGCGCTGACCTTTTAAAAAACAAAAATATTTCTGCGGCGGCCTCGATTCTGTGGCGCTTTTGCACAAATTTGGGTGCAGCAAAGGCACGTGATCAAATACTGCGGATCGGTCCGATCAGAAGCTGCTCTCCTCGTTATAAGTTAAAAAGACCGTGCAGCGACGGGCTGGATTAAGTTGGCTGCGATATGCGATAACGACCGTTTGCACCAAGGACATCGGTGCAAATTTTACACAGCTGTTTTTTTAGTTTCAAAATTTATTTCTTACAAAAACGCAGGTTTTAGGAAGCCTTTTTGGTTAACATTGTCTTGCAGGGGCTTAAGAACATTTTTGAAAAGAAGGGGAGTTCATCAAGTTCCATGTTGTCGGTTGTAAGAAAGATAATATTTGTTCGCGCAGCATGATTCCCTAAAGAGCATCATCTTCTTAATAAACCCGCCCTCCCTTCCGAAACTGTTCAAACCTTTTGGAAAGACACGTTAGCATATCTGACGCAGACGCGACCAAACAGACTCCTATATTTTAGTACCAGGTATTCATTGCTTATAGAACTCCCTTGTTGAGGCATGGCCCAAGATGAATGATTCCTGAATTGAATAGTCTCTCATGCCTACCTTGGTCCACACGACTCCGATGTGACCAATATGGGCGCGGCCCAGCCTCCAGCACCACCGACTGATCCACGCCGTTGCCATGCCCGCTTTATCCTAGAATTTAGATGAACTGAAGGCATGAAATGAGGGTGAAAATGTCTTTAAACTGCCTCGTTTCAAGTTTGAACTTATTTTAAATTTGACAATCATTTTTGACAGTCGGATGTCAATAACTTTGTATAGACTTTTGCCTCCAATAATTTCTCATTAAAACGCCCAACGTTAAACACTGCTGCAGATGCTTTACGTTCTAAACAATGATAAGTCAAGTCGACGATTTTGTTCAAATTAGCCTTTCACACGAGTGCCCCGCGAAGATGGATGTAATGCCTTTTCCAACACGAAAATGGCGGAACGGATAAATGTAAATATGTCCGATATATCCTTTATTTAGATGATGACCGGTGCACGAACTACGTCGCATGCACAGCCACGGCTTTCTTGCTTTCAAGTGATTTCATGCCACGCTCCTGCCTATTACTGAGGGCGTAGGAACTGGGATAGAGCCAGACGGTAGCGGCCATTGAATTCAGCAAAACCTGGCATTTCTTCATCCAACATAAGATCAAGCTTAGCAGCTCTATGGCGATGCATGACAAAAATTGGACAATCAAAACGCTGGTTACACGCCCTGCGCTCAGTACGTTGGCATGATCCTGCTACTTTTTGACCATACCGCATCGTTTCAGTCTGCAGCTGCCTATTCTGCTGCTCATCGAATGTTGAGTCATCGTTTCACTTATTTACCTTGCATTATTACTAAGTATGAATCAGCAGTAAATTGCTTGAAATGTGCATTGACATTTATATTTACAGTTACAACTATGAACATTCGTGTTTATGTGCTAAATACGCATTGGTTTCCTTATGTTAGGGAATATGACAGATATAAAACTGAAAACATTCAAATAGTAAATTACCCTATACTCGTACCTTGTACGCTCGTACGTCCTGAGTACAATTATGTTTGCTTGCTACTGCGTGTAACTTTACAAGTTCGAAGAGCGCTGCTGAATAGTGCATGCCGTTTTACTGGCAACCTCCAGCTCTTCGTTTGCATGCCAGTAAGTTGTCCTTCACATGGCGGAAGGGTACCAAAACTGTATGGAAATGTTAACCTGGTCAACCATTTCGACTTGGGTTCGTCATGACAAATCTGGCTTGTCTTCCATGTGTTTAGCATAATCAGTCCCAGCTGCCCGTAAGGCTTATCGTCTGAGATATCCAGCCCAGCTGGCAGCAAAACTGCGTGGGATGCCTGTAGTGCTTGATATCCGGCGTGCTGGTCCCATTCTCGCTGTCAGTGAAATTGTGAAGCCCACGCGGTCGATGACTGTGAGTACACCATCCTTGCTGGCCGTTCTTGGCTTGTATCTCGCAAACTGTCTCAGAAGAAGAGGAACGATAAACAAGAACAGATGGATAATTGAGATTAAAATGCCTTTTAGGCGCAGCCTGGTGCTTCCAATTTGCAAATAACACTGTCGATAGTCAACCGCATGCAACCGAGATCTTTTTTAAACAGACAGAGGCACGCAAGCAGTTAATTTTGACTTATTTAAGGCAGTGTTTCCATCAAACGATATAATGTGAATATCTGACCGCCTTGGAAACAATGTCCCAACAAGTACACGAAGCAAAATCTCGGGTGATAAACAAATGTGTTGCTGTTGTCTTGCATGGATCGAAAAACGGACTAAATTTGGCCACATTTCGGTCAATCCTAGCCAGCATAGCCTGAATGTGTGTCAAGCTCAATTTGGGAGCAGACAGAGTCGACGCTAGCATCAGATATGCGTAATGCCCAACCAAGCATGTGACGGAGTCCGGTGTTGGGCGTGTCCAAAGCAATCTTCCAATCTGCACACTTGTGCAGGAGTTATATCCATACCTTTTGGAGGGAGGTTCACCCTAGTCATGTTCGCATGGGCTCCTTTTGACGATTGACATCAATGGTCACGAATGCTGTTGACGAACGATCTCATTAAAAGCGTGCTTAACCTCGTGACAGAATAAGCCAGTACAATATAGAGATAAATTGAAGAGGCAAGCGCGACAAATAAAATGGATCCACATATTTAACGGCTCATATTTCGCATATCTGCACCGTCATTTGCTGACCTGATGAATCCAGGTGACTTGCCGGCCCCGTTGTCGGGTTTGACTCAGGTGACTGTCCGGCCCCGCTGTCGGGTCTCACCCAGGTGACTGTCCGGCCCCGCTGTCGGGTCTGATCCAGGTGACTGTCCGGCCCCGCTGTCGGGTCTGACCCTGGTTACTGTCCGGTGCCGCTGCCGGGTCTGACCCAGATGACTGTCCGGCCCCGCTGCCGTGTCTGACCCAGGTAACTGTCCGCCCCCGCTGTATGGGCTGGGCCCCTGTGACCGCGCTGCGCGCTCCACCTGCCGCGACGGCGGAGACATCTGGCGGCGGCCGGCCGGCTGACGGCCGCCGCGTTAAAACGGCCGGCGGTGGCTGTAGCCTCTCAGACGCGCCCGCTCGCACAAGATGACGCTGACTCCTCTGGTGTGTGGCCTGCTGCTGGCCGGACCACTGCTGCTGGTTCAGGCCAGGGGCCGCAACGACCCAGGTCAGACGGAGGCGCCACTGTAGCCACACTCTGACGAGTTCAGGGCTTGGACAGAGTTTCCTCTCAAAATGCTTTGTTGTTTTGGCATCGTGTGGGTGAGGAACCACATCGCCATTTTATTCTCTGCTTGTTTGTCCTGCATTCTCGCGAGGCCCCGGCTGTCCAGGGTAAGTTGTACGCGCCAGCCTCGAGTAGGTCGAGAGGCCCCCTGGCGAGGCCCCCTGTCGAGGCCCCGTCTGGGCGCCCAGCGCACACCTCGCAGAGAAGTCCCTGCGCAAACTTAGTCTTGGCGGTTGGGTTCCCAGGTGCTTGTAGTCCTGCTCCACTGTTATTCATTCTTTTCCATCCCATAGGCGTGAAATGTTCATTTCTGGTAGATAAGGCCCTGATCCAAACAACCATATAACGTTACTCTAAAGAAGAATAAAAGGCAAAGCAGGTGTTTTAGATAGTATGTGGCTGGGTTTTGGTACCCCAAAGCTGTCTTTCTAAGCAAATAATTTGTACATGCGAATGCATTTTGTCTTACCATTACACCTAGCAAAGGAGTGGAGGTACTGACATGCCATGGACTACGTGCAAGGGCGTATCCAGAGGGGTCAATCCGAGGGGGAGACTAAGTCCAAAAGGTGTCCTGCATTTGTAAAAGACTCGTCGTATTTTGTTCGCTTTTGCTTTAAACAGTGGTGTGGAAAGAAGTGCATGAGTAACAGCTGCTTAGGTTTTTTCTTAGATTCACCAATATATCATCACTTGCCAAGCTCTGCCTATTTCCGGGCGCGGGCATGGCCCGGCCGCTTCCCTTGATTCGCCCTTTGCATACGTTTTCTGCATGCTCATCACTATACTTTTTATAGTTTCATGTTAACTTTCACTTGAAGTGAATAGGACAAGGATAAAGCCAAACATTATGCTGATGTATGCAGAATGCGTTGGAATAATACTCGCAGTCCGAGTTATCAATTCGGAAAAACAATTACTTGAACTCGATCTTCAGCTCAGTTATCATGAAATTGAGCTTAATACCGGACTTAGCGATTCCAGACCTTGGTCTTCGACTAGCTTTCGTTTCCGACGTTAATATCAAGCTTTAGGAGAAGCGTAAGACCACTGCCCAGTTCCCTTCACCCCGTCACCGCGTGCAGGCGGGTACTTGGTAGCCGCGGGCAGTGAGTAAAGCTTAGCCGCCCTGCCAGTATCAATCGTCATATTTGTAGGGAAATTCAGACCAAATGAATGTCTTTGCTTGCCACACCGAAACAAAACTGAAGGAAAATGTTCCGTTAGGTTCGCCATGATAAATAGGCGTGAAAGCCCCGCAGTCGGTCGCCGAGGGCACAGCGCCGATGTTTGGCGTTGTGTTGCTGCGTTGTGTTGCGATTAGGCAGTTTTATCCTTGTATCGTGTCGGCATTTACTTGTTTGTATGGAAATGCCGCTTTTGGACTCGAGGAAAGAAGGATTAGCAGACATCCGGCTGGTTGCCAGGGACACAAGGAAGATAACAGATAGACTGGGGGCTATCACTCTTCCGTCCCGCCGCTCATCCACCTCAGGTGTCGAGCATGCCAGCACGCAGCAGGGAATCCAACCGCTGCCACTTGCAGATTAGTGTGACGCCTGCCACTCCTCTTTCCAAGTGAAATACCGCGTAAAGGACCCACCACATCAACATGAGCTGCACGTGCTGCCAGACTCAGCTGTGTTCATTTCATTCGTTGTTTCAACCTTCCATTCGTTGTCATCATGTATTTTAAGACATAATTTTTCCTCTGCCATGCACGCTCATACCTTCGTGGGAAGAGCAGTGAGAGGCTCAGAAGATCGTAATATTCCAATGGAAAGTTTAGCATGAACCCTATAGTAATATATGAAAGGAATTGGCTTCAGAAATCATTTGGCCCTCCCGCTATCCGAGACGTTCTTGCGTCCCCACTAGGTGCCTGTATACTACCCTGCGTATGACGTCGTGCCACTGGTCCGTTTGCACGTCCAGTCTAGATTGAGGAATTCTTCGTGATTGCACCGTGTACCGCGCAGCGTGGCAGGACCTTCTGTAACGCATGTGCCTGGCTGTGTGGCGCAGCACGGCTGGTTCGGGGCCAGGAGGAATGGCCTGAACATGTCGGCTGCCCCACCGGCTACGTCGTCGACATGCGGCCTAAGGCGCAGAAGCAGTTCCGTCCAGGTTACATCATCTGCGCTAAGGGCAACTACCGAAACTGTGTCCTCGGCACCAAGTGGTTCATGCTCGACGGCAAGTCCTGCCTCGAGTGCAAGTGCCACGACGGCAACACGGGCGACTGCAACGAGGTGCAGCCCTGCCCGCCACCGAAGCCCCGCTTCCGTGAGTACATCGGCTGACTTGCAGCCCGTGGCGATGAGGATGTGGTGTCTTTCGGAGGTGACGACTGGAACGACACTAACGTAAGAATGCAATCGTAGCATGCCGAAAGCACAACCATGAATAAACTGAACTGTGGGTCCCTCGTGGAGGTCTTACGCAGCTTGTCTCAGTAGTGGCCGAGGCTCCGGCCCTCGGAGAGTCTGTTCGCAATAGGTCCTCCCGCTGCGCGGCCGTACAGTAATCTGCTTTTCAGTTGCCACGCTTTTGCCAGGGGCTTGCCATCAGCTGCGCCGCATTTATTTGATATTGCCTCACTTGTACACCACTGAGCGACGGCACTGGTTCGTATGCTACAGGTTTCAAACTCGACTATGTCCACATCTTTGTTGTTTTATTCTCACATTGTGCGTCCGCACAACTTTGATCATCGCTAGTAGCTCAATATTCGTCCTTGTGTGGCCGTCGCCCGCCATCCGCCGGGTGGAAAAACAGGCCGTTGAAAGCCACGAGCGAGCCAAAAACCTCGTTGTGGTACGCCGCCGGTTCAAACGCAGCGTGCAGACCTGGCGGCGCGAACATGCAATTATTTACAATTTGCCAGTGTGATTGAAGTTGTTCGCCATCACGGTGATGTCTCGCTGTAAAGCTGTTGCGTTTTGCGGTTATCTGGTTTGTGCGCTGGTATGCACTCGACTGTCAATCAAGCAACAGACACTGTTCGCATGACATTGTAAGAACGACCGTACTTATCAGTCGGGACGGGAATAGTCATAAAAAGCAGCGCGGACGCTGTGACGACACGTTTGATTTATTGGGAAACACTGAGGTCGGGTGGTGGGACCAGTCTGAGAATAATAACTTCTTCCTATAAACGCTTCATTCATCATAAGTCGCGTGGTTTATTAACAAGGTTTAGTACATTCATATTGCCTCCATAACCACACCAATCCATCCACTTCGCCCGACTTACGTTTCCCACATTTTGCGTAAAACGGAATGCAATTCATGTTCAAGGCTCCCTCAACAATGTCCTTCAGCGTATCTCCTCTGCCTCGCCCGGCACTTCTAAATGATCTGCCGTGTTACCGCCGCGCTGCCGTGCCGTGCACCGAGCGCCCTCAGCCCGAACTTCTGCCCTCAGCGACGCACCACCACTACAACTGCAGGAAAAGAGACCGCAAGGTGTGCCCCAGCGAGAAGTGCACGTTCCTGTCCCGAGAGCCCCGCTGTGTCAACTGCGACTGCGACGGCGTAGCTCTCTGAGCCTGCGACTGGGCTGTGGACCGCCGAGGTCAGGCGGCCGACACCTGACCCAGCGCGGGCGCTGGCACCCGGCACTGCCTCGTGAAGTGCCGGCTGGCGGGCGGGGCAGCCTGCTGGCAGGCAGGGCAGCCTGTTGAAATGATGCGCGGTGCGCCTTGATGACGGGCTGGTGGTGGACCCGTGGGGTATGGTTTTGTACGGTTTTTCTTTGTCTCGATGTGGGAGTGCAAGCACGATTTTGTTTATGTTTCATTTGTAGGAGACGTTCATTTACTGAGCCTGAAAAAGTGGAGGCGTTTGTGTGCCGACTAAAACGTAAATCGGTTACGAATTGAGACGTGTCACATTCAGAGAGTGCAGCAAAGCCTAGGCTTTCGTTTTGTTACGGAATGTTATGCGTTACTTCGTGTGACTGTTGACGTATATGAATAAGAAATACACCTGTACATGGACGTGCAGGCACGTACATGGACCAGCTGACCGGAACTTTATCTTATATTGTGAAGAATCGGGCGAACGCCTCGCCTACATTTGTCAGGACGAGGCATTACAACAACGAATGCACGACAAAGACATGGAGACAGACTGGAGCTGAAATGCGCTCGACACTACTTATGTGCTTGTGGTTTAGCAAGTGAACCACTGACATATTTTTCAAAAACTGTGGGTCTCAACAAGAGCATTTTCAAATACTCATCTAAAGACATAGGTGCATCCTGCTGCTGCAAGCTCACAAGTGCTTTGATAAATGTAAGACTGCGCTACGAGGGCGCTAGGCAACAAAACGCTCATCATTGGTGCAAAATATATCGGGCAGGGGGAGCTGTCACTGCCAGCGGTCATAAACTAGGCCGTCAATTTGGGCTGCAGCGATTTGTTCTGCTAAAGTGAAATCGCCCGATAATGGTATATAATCCCTTCCGATCGCATGGCACTCCAGATCATATATTTAATAAGCACCCGGTTAAAAGGCAATCAGCTATGTTCGTGATGAATGCGGAGAACGTATGCGGATTTCGGGATGAGTGCTACAGAGCCGGGCAGCGGATCTATGGCTCCAACCGGCGTTCTTCAAACTGTCCTGAGTTGTTCAGTTCGTAAAACGTCTCACTGATAAGCCGCTCCCAGTCGACCCGTTAAGAATGAGATGGGCTGGCACGAACCGGTTCCCTTACGGATGCGTGGGGATTACCACCGAGAGCATGCTTTTGCCTTTTGAAAGATTCTGATTTAAGCCTAGGACCGTGAAGCTATGGAACAGCGGCCGTCAGAACAGGTCACTGAGTGGGTCTTCCAGACAGGGATCTCATTAGTTATGTAAACCCTATCAACATCGTGGCCGTGGGCGCAAAACGGCCTCGACACCGACGCACGTAATTCTGCTTCGCCCATTGTTCATCTGCAGTCATGCAACAATGTGTGGGCATGCAGCAGGAGGCGCAGGGACGCATGCCAATGAGCGCTTACGGCCGTGGCTAACAGCACGCGGAGTCGGTACGTGTAGGCTGCAGTCACGGGGCGGCGGTGCCAGCCCCGCGACCGTGATCGGACCCGGCGGCCAGCAGCCAGCCTGCCCGCACAAAAATACGACGCGTCGCACTCCAACTATGTGTGTGTGTGTGTGTGTGTGTGTGTGTGTGTGTGTGTGTGTGTGTGTGTGTGTGTGTGTGTGTGTGTGTGTGTGTGTGTGTGTGTGTGTGTGTGTGTGTGTGTGTGTGTGTGTGTGTGTGTGTGTGTGTATGTGTGTGTGTGTGTGTATGTGTGTGCCTGTGTTACAGGCGGAATAAAAACCCGGGGGTTGCAAAACCGTCTGGGGAACTTGCAAACTATCTGAATGGCCAGGTGGTTTGCAAAGACCCTAGGGAGTTTGCGAAGTCCCTGGGTTGCTAGGGAATTTGCAAACTCATTATGGAGCCTGCAGAATCTCTGGACAATTCGTGATATTTCTCGATGATTTGCTTGCAGGCATCCTTGGTGCAAAAATGATTTAGTATTATAGAATTTACATCTGCATCGGATGCCACTCAGTTGCACCTCTGCATGCCGCGACCGAATTTGTTCGCATTAGACCTCACAAGAATCGTTCTCTTTCTTTGAATGTATTAAACTTGGTCAACCCTGACACAAACCAAAAGGGCGGGACGTAAGATCGACACAATGCATTGTGCGCATTCCTCTGTTTTTTGGAAGCTTACGTGAAGATCAGGCATGTAGTCCATCGGACAATTACATTTTAAAAGACGCACCAAGCATGAATATTGCGTTTGAACCATCATTATGAGGCATAATTATGAATGGAGTGGTTATAAACGCAACAGGAATTGTCCTATTTTTTTTAAGTGTCTTCTTGTCGATGTGAGTCACAATGGCACGCAGTTTATGAGCTTTGAAACAGGTTTGTGAGTGCAGCAGTCGTTCAGGAGCTGCGGCATTTAAGACCACAACGCATAAGCCTGGATTTACGCGGCTATTTTCGTTTGAGAGCCATGGTAGGTGCTGTATATCCGGATCTAACCGGTTTGAAGGAAGCTTGGCTGACCTTTCCAACCGCTGCGTGGTTGTGGAACGTCACCTCATTAGAAAGCAGCGTTGATCTGTCCGTTGTTGTGAAGAAAAAGACCCTAAGTCATTATTCTGAGCTTTGACAGATGGCTAGAATATAGCATGGGTGTCAGCTTTGGTCAATCATTGGCGTCGGGCCGAACTGAAGACCCCACAACCTGCCCCTCCCCCATTCTTCTCGCCGGATTTAGTCCGCTTGGTGTTGATAAAAAGCAATGTACGTGTGTAACTTGTGTATGTTTTACAAAGCAAATATTTTACTTAAGCCATACAATCGTGTGCAATGGTGGATCCAGGAAGCATAGGCGCTGTACGTACGCTCCGCTTCTTATCGGTAAGCGAAGGCGCTCCCTTAGAGACCACCGTAGGGCGCCGCTGACACTCTTCTATGACGGCCACGGAAGGCGGCACGTACTTTGGTTGTGGGGGACGTGGATAGGGTCAGCCATGAAGGACTTAGGCTATACCCGTTCCCTAGAGCTTTTCAGCTTAGCCTCACAAGAATTTGCGTGTCTTATGACCCTTGGTGTGCAAAGTTAACTGCATCGTTTATCCCCTCAACAGTTACGATTTTCATCTGGTGGTGCGGGCAACTACGACTTTTCATAGGAGGTGGAGGGAGGGTTCTAGTGTCGGTAAACGCAAAACTATATGAGAAGAGTATACGTTTCTGTGGGGAGGTAAACACCGGCTACATTGGCGGATCCAGCAACCGGGTTTGGTACCCAAGCCTTTAGACCAAATTACCGCTACCAGCGACCAGCGAGCTGCGCTGACAAACACTTATGTGGAATTTAGTCGAAAAGCAAGTTATTTGGTACGTAAAAATGCGTTTTAGAAACGGCGATGAGGACAAATTGACAGTAAATGTGACGTAGAAAACGCATGTGCTATAAGTAGAATCGCCACATTCCTACCTAATTTAGCACGCACTGGGCTTGGATGTCAATCTGACCACTCTCCGAAGGCTTTCCAAAACAATTTCCGACCGTTGCGGCGAAGCGGTTTTTAGCGTTGGTAGGTGCACAGTCAGGGGTGTAGCTTCCTATTCATTTACGGGGGGGGGGGGGGGGATAGCTCCATACCCAGCTTTGGGAAGCCAAGTAGCAAAATTATGGGAGAAACCTGTTTGTTGACATATATTGGGAGCGTCTTGGGTACTTTTTCACCGCCCACCCCCGAACTCATTTCGTGAAACTGCGCCCCTGTGTACAGCTTTATACGATAAGCATACATTTCTGTGGGGGAGGGGGGGGGGGGGGGTAAACATCCGACTATATTAGCGATCAGGTTTTGGTGCAGCTACGCCGCGCCAAATTTCGCATAGCTGTAGGCAATTGAGTTAATGATCTTGAGGTAAAAAATATGACATATACATGGTCAGGTCGCTGAGCTATGGCACGTCAAAGTCAGGCTATTTTTTTCTGAAAAGGCAATTCCTAAAAATGCTCAATCTGATGCGGCAAGAAAATGTTAAACGAAGCAATAGGTAAATGTACGAGACAGTTTTTTAGATTAGTGTTCGATTGTGGTTAGAATTACGACTCATTCCATAAAACTTGAGTGAAATATCGAAGCCTACGTTTTCCACAGATATTTTACTGTCTTTGCGCGTGGGGTGGCTCGACAAGTGCTAGGTGCAGAGGATTCAAAATTTATAAATTTCGCCCCCAGGATTGCCTCTGGCATAAAATGCAGCCAGTATATTACACCGACTCTGCAATCCCAATGCCCCGGATTGATGACTTGGTGAAAGAGAAGGACATCCGAAAGTGTACAAGGCTCAAAAATATAAAGAATCGCCCCTGGCCGTCTTTTCCCTTTTTAGGTCACGTTCCTCTCTTGTACTAAGGGAGACGCGCTAAGACCATGCCAATGTCTCTCCATCTACCCAGATGCCGACTGGAGGCCGCCAAACGAGTATTTTCTTGTCGTGCCGTGATAACCTGGAACCGCCTGCCTCCGACCACCACTATGTCTTTATCTCTGACTTCTGAGAGATTGAAAACTCGCATTTCAAAACGCCAATGTTGCGCCATGTGCCTTAGTTTTGAGCCTATGCTGGCTACCTGTATGATTGTTTGTCATATGTCTGTACGAGTTTATCGTTTCGACTTTGTGCAGGGTTTATAACTTCAAATTTTATAGTATCTTACTTATCGTACTTATCTTATCGTATCGTACTTATCGTACCGTATTTTATCAAATTGCATCATTATACTATCGTATTTTATAACCTACGTCGTAGTATCTTATGCTAGAGTGAAGTTCATAGCATTGCCTTTTACAGTACTTTATATTTTTGCAATGTGTTGCAATGTACTGTGTTGTAAATAATGTTTTGTAACGAGTGAGTGAGTGATTAAGGACACGAAGCTAGCGAAATACCTTGTGGATGGTTGGCCAGCAAACAAAATATAAAAGCATGAAGTCAGATGGTTTTAGCCGGTCAGCCTGTTTTGTCTTAACCAACCACTTTTTTTAGTCATTTTCTCGTAGTTTTCCAGCCAGTTACAATTTTTACTCAGCCAGTCACTTTTGGTTTGACAGAGTTCAAGCCTAAACTGCTTTCTCATTGAAGAACGTGCTTTAAGCTGATACTCCTTTCGCAGTTCTTAATCATGAGGACGTCAGCAGACATCTTATCGGGATTTCCTGCAGAGCAGAGGTCACTGACCTGAAATAACCCCATCGAGGGTTTTTAGCAACATGCCGCATAATGTATTCCTTCACGCGTATCTCACCTTCAGGCTAAAAAATATGATATGGGCTTATAGGTTTTCTACATTTTGGGTTCACCATACATTTCTGAGGCTTATAGGTTCGATAGGCCATCAATTTAGATTTTCTCACCGTGGCCTTCTTAATTTCAAATGAGGTCACTGACCTGAAATGGACGCCTGTGGCCTTTTGTCTAGAACAGGTCTCTAAGATAATGGCGGTTGTATGAGGTCTGGAGGCACTTCGTATACCGATACGGAGTTTGACTTTATTTAGCCCAAAGATCAACGGGCATTTTGACCTAGGATATCCCAAAATTTCGCACCCAACCTAGTTAACACACGGGTCTCACTACCTCTCGAGCTAATTATTTCTGGTTTTCTTGTTCTTTTTATCTCGGAAGTCCCATTTGACCCGTTCCCCGCCGAGCGCCACGCATTCAGTCGACCCGCTCATGTTAATTTGTTTATATATATATATATATATATATATATATATATATATATATATATATATATATATATATATATATACATGTGGGGGGTGGGTGTGGGTGTGCGTGTATGTGTGTGTGAGGAATGTGTGTGCCCCACATTTGATGTGTATGACAATGTGTGAAATTGTAATTTATTGTCGGTTAACCTACCTTCAACATCACAGATTAAAAGCAGACCAGCCTTCAAATCAGTTTCACGAAAATAAGTAAGGTCGCGCATGATTAAATGATCACATTTTCCGCTGCACCCGCCGGTGCGCTTCACCCTTGCAATCTAAAAGGGTGATTTATGACCGAACCGGTGAATTTCTTGTAAATGGTAAGAGATCGCAGCTAAATGTTTTAAAACACAATGGTCACAGGATGTCAGTTGAAAATCAAAATTTCCGGTCATGTTTCCACAAAAGCGTTGGGCAAGTGGAAATGTGAAAATGTGCAGAAACATTTCCAACCTTATTGGTTATGTTGGCATGCATTTATCTGTGTTTAAGGGAGTATTACACATTTATATGGGATTTTGAACTAAAATAGCCAGTTTGAACACCTTGCAGTGCCATTCACAACCTTGTCCTCTTAAGACGTAAGTGCCTGTAGCTTCTGAGCTGCACGCCCGCGAATGGGAAAAGGTATATGGGGAAAGTATCTAAAGGTTACCTTGGCATTCACGACGGCATGATAGCGTCATTGAAATTCTGTCATTCCATAACTCATGCGCCAATCAAGACTCAGGAAAACATCATTGTCGAGGCGTTCATATCTGGTGTTCCAGAGCAAGATTTGCAGATTTAACGGTGATTAACTGGCACTCGATCAATGTTGTGCAAGGAAGGGTGACGTAATGAAACTATGACGCATTGAGCAGCACATTCACTCAAAAGATAATTGTGCTGTCTAAAATGAGGCTTTTCCATTTAAGAAATATGCCGATAGTTACAAGTGAACTTGCTTCATCATATCTGGTACATGCTTCAACATCGTTACTTGTAAAAATTCCTTTTCACCATGCATGGCTGCCTTCTAGGCTACAGGTGATATGTTTGGATAAAAATAGCTCGTGATGCAGCAGTTAACAGACATTGCTTTGCGACGAACCCGTTGACGGCAACTCGCAAAATGCTCGCAAAAACCATATTGCCGCAAATATACACCAATTGTCTTTGCGGAACCCCAACGTTGGTAGAGCGCTGAAGTTGTCTGACCACATTTGTAATGTAGCGAAACGCATGGTCGAGGGTCCGCCTTTAAGAACAAGCGTTCGTGTATGGCTTGCCAAAGAGGGCCGTTTGGCTGCTGGCTTGACAGTGTCAGCCTGGTTGCAGGGTAGCCGGGAGTCATACAATTGCATAGCAAGGAGAAGGTTCTTTCTTGCTCTTCTGATAAGGGCCCAAAGCAGGATGGTTTCGTTGAGCCATCATTACAATAATGATATGGTGGTTTTGAGTGCCAGCAACACATTTTCAGCACAGGATCCGACTCAAAATCGATCCCAGCTGGGTTTTCGTCTTCTGTTTTGGCATTGCATATCTCATTTCATAACGGAACTTGTGTTTTAAGTTAACGATGTCGCACCAAAGATAGTATTCTGTAATCCGATTTTTTTCTGAGGCTGTGCATCTAAAAAAACGGTTCCGGGTCAAACAATGCAACTCAGTATTGGAGGGTCCAGGGCCGTCACAAAAGAATGCAAATCGACACCCTTGAATGGCTGTGATTAAGGCAGTTACTTTTCTTCACACTTGCCACTCACGGATTCAATGTATTATAAGCTTACCAAACACATAGTGCGATTGCTATATTAGATTACGGCCAGGATGAAAGATTCGTAATGCTGATTCAGTCCGTGACCTGGGGTCATTTTTCGACGAGAAGTGAGACGGCAGGTGACAGGCCGATGATGAGCGGTGTTCGGTCAGCAGCGGTCCGAGCAGACAGTCGGCACCTCGGCCTGGTCCTCTGCTGATCTGAGCGGATCGTCTCGGCCTCGTCGTTAGCGGAGGGTTCGTCGCCATGTCCCGTGAGTTGCTCTAAAAACTGTGGGTTCTTGGCTATCTTATAAAAGGAGGAATAACCATCGGTTTGTTTCGGATGAGGATTATGAGAGAATTATATGGTGCAACACTAAATAAGTCTGAGCGGTACGTATTTGTTTGGCGCTTCGAAAAGACCAGTGAAAGAAAGAAGTTCGGCGCCTTTAGCTTGAGGTGCTAGTCGAACGAATGAAAGGAGTACACCATTAATATGTGATCCAAAAGTAGAAGCAGCAAGTTTCTTATTTTGCAAGCGTCTCATTTCAAACACTCAATGATTGGGAGTGTTTTTGTTTTTAGGACTTCACAAATCAGTGCATCCAGAAAAGGAATAACTTAGGTAGTGGCGTATGCAGGGATTCACCGTGTAGGCGAATGGGGAAAGCACTCGACTCAAAATCCTCAGAAAAGTTATCACCTAGCACGCGGAAGAAATTTGGTACATTACATTGCACCGTGGCATGTTTTCAGCGTACGTTAAGATCGCTGGTCAGTTATTTTTGTTTTGGTCCGTATTCATTCATATCCATAGATATTAGTGCAGGTAAAAATTATAAACTGATCACATACACACTGAACTGTTCACTGAATGGCCCTGGGGTATTTCAACAGTCATTCACGCAGCACGCAAAATATGAATATCCTTTGCAAATACCCTAAAAATTTCCGAAGTAGCCCAGGGATTTCCAGCCTTCTAGGGTGTTTGCAAATTCTATAGCCATCCGGGGAGTTTGCAAATTGCCCTGAGACTTTTCAAACTGCCTGGCAAACTAAAAAACTTAACTAGGTAGTTTGTGACTTTCCTAGGCAGTTTTCAAACTCAATGTGTTTATTCTGTCTGTAACATGTCCATCTTTGCAGTGTCTTCTTCCGTATAATGCATATTTATGTTCTGACTTTTGTACTGGATATGTATAATGAAGCTTTGCCTCACAAGACAACATGCTAATGTGTGACTTGAATATAGCTGATTCCTTTGTTCCAACGTAGGCAGAGGCAGAAATGAAACGTACGTATCTACTACGAAGGGGTCGCTTAAAGCGAAGTGCCAGAAAGCTTCAGTTAGGCGAGTAGATGTCACTGGTGGCTTGCGCACTTTTACGCGTAGTTCAGCAATTTATCTCCTAAGTATTTGGGCATTTTTCGTAGGATCAAGAGTGATATTTGGCTGAGGTGTACGCTTGGCTTGCTGGTGGTGTTGTCACCCAACGACACGTGTGCTGCCTCTTCTGTGTTTCTAGCCTTCCAGCGTTCCTCTCCATTGACGATAGCTATGACATTCCATGGTGGTCGAAGATCGGTTTCGATCCTGGATGCTCCTCTACACCGACTTCAGAATCGAAGACCTGACTTCGACAAGCGCTCTCCGAAGCGTTGGACTGCTTCTAAGGACTGTCCTGACGTCTTGTCGTCCGCAAAATCTTCCTGTCTTCTCTGAAGAGCCATTACCGCAAGGGGCATACCATCGCTGTTGTCTTTCCTCTGCCCGCCCCGGCTGATCTGCACGCTCTTTGAGCTGGCTTCTCGTGTACGATGCCTGTGTATGGTACCGTTGCTGCGGTCGTGTCGGTTCGGTGGCTTACGTCTCTCTTCTCAGTGGCGTCATCAATCTTGGTGGCGTCTGTGCGAATTGAAGGCGCCTCACGATGCCTTTGTTGAGGGCGTCAGGGTGGTGTGACGGGAATTTCAGGCAGCGGCCGCTGGCTGTCGGTTTCCTATAAACCGGTGTCCGCAATCCGTTGTCCGTTTCCTCGATTAGTGCGGTTAGGAGCGGAAGCCTGTTATTGTCCTCACGTTCCGTAGCGAGCTGGATGGACGGCTGTAAGCTGGTGATGTGGTCGCGGAAAGTCGTCACACATTCCTGGCGCTGTCAGGGGACGAATGCGTATTCACCGTGTCACAACCACACTAATGGTTTGATTAGCGCGGCTTGCATCGCCATGTCCTCGAAATGAACCAGATAGCTGCTGGCAATCACCGGTGACGGAGCTGATGCTATGGCCATTCCCTAGTACTGCTGGTCAGATCGTCTGTTTAAATGAAACGTGGTTGTGGTGACAGGCCAGGAGAAGCACCATTCTGTTGTTGATCGGAACGGCTGTCCCTTCCAGAAGCGTATATGCGCACATCAGTTAAAGGTTTCATGTGTTGCGGCGTTGGTGAACGGGCTCACCGCTTCGAAGCTGATGATTTGGGTGACCGGTGTTCGGCACAGTTCTTGTCCCAACGAGGCGAATTGGGATGATTTATGCTGATATAATGATGGATTCTCCCGTAGAAGGCTTATAATTTTGGCATTATTTGGATCAGGCACTGGCTCAGCGAATGGAAAGCTGGACCAACCAGCTGACGATGGAGCTCAGGAGCACGCTGGCCTAGTGTATCTTTGGTAGTCCTTACATGTGTGACATTCTGCCATAATGCTGATTTATATGTCTGCATTGAGGTTCTGCCAGGTTTCAATCATCCTTGTTCTTTTAAGACGCTTCATAAGTTTTCGCTCAGATGTTGATGTATGGTCCTTTTTTATCCTCCCGTATAGCTTAGCATTCTCTACGTTTTTCTTCACCTCACGAGTGAACAAGCTCGAGGTCGAGGTTATGGTCGGTGCTGTATTCAAGGTGGGGCACCGGGCGCGCGTGCCCCTCATATGTTATATTATGAGAATATCCATGTGAATAAATTTCGGCAAGTAGAAATATAGAAAAGGCGACTTATGGCTACCATAGCGTCTTTTCAATCCAGCAAAGGGCTCGCAATCCCAAAACAAGGCCGCCTGTTCCAGAAAAGGACTTCCTAGTGCCCAGAGGACCCTCCTAATCCAGGATAGGATTTCTCTGATTCACAAAAGGGGGCTAGGTTCCCATTATCCCAAGTAGGGAATTCTTGTACGGAACAAGACCCGTTTGATGCATGAATTAGATCTCCTGTTGCAGTACATGAACCTCCTGATGTATAGCAGATACCTTTTTTATCGAGAACAGAGACCTTCTAGTTCATAACAGGGTCCTTACAAGTCAACAAAGAGGCCTGTTTGATTTTTAAAATGCCTTATGAGCTAGAGTGTTGGCTATCTAATTCACACGTAAGGTTTCTTGGTCCAGAAAACCGGTCTTTTCATGCAGAAAATGAGTTTTGAATCCGAGCCTGGTTTAGTGCTCCCCAGCGAACATAAGGTACCTTCTTTATATGAATTTTGATAACATACACGTACTTCCAGTTGGGGCGAAGGGGTCCCCGTGAATCTGAGGTGCAAAAGCATACCCTTGCTCACTGTCGGCAATCAACGGGCAACTACCCTCTCGGAAAATTAACTGTCAAGCAGCTGCACAGCCATCACGACTTGATTGAGACCAGGTATCAGTATTATGGATGGATTTAATCGAACTATCGTCCTCATCTGATGTATTAGTGTGTCCTTCTGCGTTATAACTTCATACTATTCGTCTCCTGGATATTTGGAGATGTATTGGCGGAATAAAATATCAAACAGTGCCATCTACCGATTTCCGACTTGCATACACCGATTGAAATACATATACCTATGCACGTGCCGATTTCACATTTGCTAGGATCAGAATTGCATTGTGTAAATGCGTTCACCCCCCCCCCCCCCCATGTGACGTTCTATTTACCTTGCATCTTGACATTGAGATGGCAGAGCCTTTCTATAAACCCTTATGTATGCGCCACAGAAGACTTATATGCTTAAAAATTCTAAGTTGGACGACATATCATTGGGGTAACATGGCGTTAACGTTATTTGACTTCAAATTTCACAATGAAGTTTGAGGACGTGTGTTAAAAACTTTCTACGGCCGTTGGGTTATGTGCTGATGAAGATTCTGATACTTACAATGCATAAGTCAGTCGGCAATTTCTGTGCTCAATGGAGCTTGCCGTGAGTTAACCCTGGGCATTATCTTGAAGGATGGTCTTGAAAGATTAGGACCTTTCCACAGACGCCGGTTTATGTGTTGAAGAAGATTATGACGCATGAAAATACGAAATCGCTCGCCAAGTATTGCGTGATATGTAGGTTCTGTAACTTCACCTTGAATTCACCATGTAAATTGACCATGTCCAGCTGGTCAGCTCTTCCCGACGAACGCTAGTTCACGCACTCGAGTAGATTCTGACTCTTGAAAGTCCGGAATCAGCCAGAAATCCTTCATTTTTGAGGGAATTTCGTTCATTTGACCTTGAATTTGACCTTCGCTACTTCAATGGATAGGAATTTTCATTGGACGCTACTTTAAGCGCTGAGAAAGAGTCTAATGACTAAAGCTCAGAAATGGGCTGGAGCGTTTTGGGTGTTACAGAGTTCCATGTAATTTGAACTTGAATGCGAGCTTGCAATTTGACAATCGTAGTTTAGAACTTTGATGGATGTCAGTTGTTGTGTTGAGGAGTGTTCTGATGATGAAATATCCTGCATCGCTGACACTCTGGAGTATCTTGAACTCTCCCCAAATAAAGGTTGGCCCACGTTTTACTCAACAATGACAGTGTATTTCTCGCACAATCGAGACTGTGGTCGCATTTGAATGATTAGTCAAGAGCAGTCGCCAGTGCTCTCACATGCGACGAATCGTAACTCTGCGAAAGATCCTTCTTTGGGGGGCGAGAATGAGGATCCTGTCCATACCGCCTGAGAGCGCCACCGTCGCTCTGACGCCCTTCTCGGCGCCCCTGAGGCCACTCCACGGGATCGGTCAGGATGAAGAGTGGCCGCAGCAGGATGGGGCGACACTGCACACGCCACGTGTACGGTGTCGCCTGATCGTGTTTTCTGGATTAGCTGGAGGAGCTTTCCCCGTGAATGCACATCAGATTAAGATTGTTGTGTCGTGGCTGCTCACTCGTCCGACCTGTCGCCCCTGAATTTCCTGCCGCAGTGTCACTTCAAGAACCACTTCCGCATGAACAAACCAGCACGCCTCCAAGGCTGTCCTCAGGCTTGACATGGGACTAATCACCATCGAAAAGATCGACAGAACAATCGAGCAATGCAACAGGTTCTGCTGTTGTGCATCCTGGACTGTTAGGGAGCCGTCTTGGACATGCTTTGTTGTCATGGTTTGATGGATTTGGAATTTCTGATGATTATCACTGTCGCCACTCGTATTTTGCCAGGGAATTGGCAGTTGAAGGCTGTGGTTACGCTTGGACGTCAAATGCGCCTGGTACTGTAGAACAAAACAGCATTGGTTTCCTTTGATCTTGGCCACTCAGTTTTTTTTTTTAGAAACTGTGTCCACATTGCAGTCCATGTTGTCCCCATCGATTTGTGTTATATTGTGTAAAATAGGTCAGCATTTGCAGACTGGTCTTAGATATAAGAGATCTATCATGTCAGGTCATTAGGTGTAGGGGGGAAAGGAGAGGTATGCCAGTTTTCACTCTGAGCTCCCTCCTGCTATAACTAGTGAGGACAAGACAGACAGACACTCGTCCGGCCTCTTCTCTGCAAACAGATATAACCTTCAGTTTCATATGTAGCCATAAAGCATTGGAGAGCACGTCTTCGCTCTGTGGTGAATGCCTTTTGAATGTCCTCCTTTCAAATGAGACAGCTTGTCCCGCCCTGGGCAAATTGCAATTCATGGTGCGGGAAGCTGTGCTTATGGCTGTATTAGCAAAGAATGTTGCATTACAAGAGGGCTGAATGCATTACAACATGTAGACGAAATGTGCTCCTCTGTGCTTTTTCGTAATTCCCCGTGTTGACGACATGACTGATTTTTGCCGTGTTTCCAATCAATACTTTTTACCGCTACTGCCACCTTGACTTCCGTTGCACAATTAGAAATAATGGGTCTAGATAAGTAATCCTAATGTCGACTTGTTTCCTGGATGACAGTGGGTCAAAGAAATCATGCCAGTCAATCATTGACAATGTGTCAGTCAATGACATGCTGTCAGTACATTGCATCGCTAATGCAATATGCTCCATGCGAAGATGACGTACCACGTACCGCCCGACATCTTGGGAGAAAGTTCGCGCCACCCCGAAATCCTGGGCAATCCAACGTCAAATGTTTTGCAGTAGACACAACACATGCAATTACCCACTTCTCAATGCAACATTTATATTCGTCTAGATATGCCGTAATTACCCAAACACACATTTGCACCGATTGCTATAGTTTTTAGCACTGTGCAAAAAAATTTATTTATCGTGCTCATCCTAAGACGCATGAAACGTATGCCACCGGAGGTGCACTGAAATGTAGAGGAACTCGCTGTGCGTCAGCTGAGTGACACGTGACTGCCATAAATCGCAAAAATTTAGAATAAATTGCCCTGATATTACATAGACATGTCAAAACTCATTCCACTCTCCCCTACCCATAAGATACCATTTGACATTTAAGTAATAGTATATTAATCGTGATGTGTTTAGGTACCTAGTGTGCCAAATGCTCTGATAATTTTGCTTTTCAAATTTCTTGCAACCAGTATTTCTTGCTGACATATGCACTGGGAATGAGGCTAGAGGAGCGTGGGAGGGGGGGGGGGGGAGGAGCTCAAGTTAACATTGGGGGCCTCAGCCCTCCCCCCAAAATATAAAGTGATGCCACTGTAAGGACTGCTTTCTTAGCAGTCATAGGGAGTACGGTTCGTAATGTATTGTGATTTGGATGGCCATGAGCTTTTCAGATTTAGCCCGGACCTTTTGCTCGGAGGCATTTCTTGGATGAGCAACCGCGTTAAAAGGTGCTTGCTTGGTGAACTCGGACCCGATCGCTCACATTTGGGTCAGCGGCGGAAGTTTGCCACGAAAGCTCAAGGGGAGTCCACATTTGTATGGGGTTTTGAGCTGAAATAGCCATCTTGGAGATTATTCGGTGCAGTTCACAGCCATACCCTTCTTAAGACCTAAAACACTAGTCTTTTTAGCTACAAGCCGATAAAGATGTCCCAACTATTTCAAGGTTATCCAAGCATGCATAACATCATAGTGACGTCATTCAAGTTGTGCCGACCCATATGCGGCGTTGCGGCGTTCAATGCCAGTGAGAATATTATCGTCGAACAGTTCATACCTGGCATCCGTAAGCACGGCTTCCAAAAAGGGAACCTCAATTAGTTCTCAATCAATGTTCAGCAGGCTTTGCAAGTTTCAGTTTTGTGGTACATGAGATAAGAAATTGGGCATAATTGCTAGTTAATATGCAAATGAGACTTAATGTCTGGCACTCCATTCTCATTTAAGTATATTACCAATGGTTATAAGTGAGCTTATTTTATCGTATGTGATACATACTTCAATGCTTCAAATATGGAGCCTTTCATTTACATGGAATGTTCCACATTTGCAGACAATGAGTTGAGCAACAGATATGATGTAAAAACCTGAGTTGTAATCATTGGTGTACTTCGAAGAACAAAAGACTGCTCTGTGGAGAAAAAATTCATTTGCAGGAAATACATCTTCAACATGTCATCGTTTGGTCACGTCATGGAACGTTTTTATGACATCAGAGCCGCTGCTAGAGTGGGACGTCAGGTTGCCACTGCAGCGGACGGGCTGACTCACTTGGAGCACTTCAACTCAGCGAGAGGTGCCCTGTTAATTGATGCGTTTGTACTGAATGACGCCGCCCACTGGTGGAGCCCCGTCCGCTCTTACACATACCCCGCAAAGGGTTCATTGTGCCGGCACAGCCTCGGCCGGATAGGTCCCCACTTCCCAGGTACATGGAGTCCTGCCCTACCACTATTCATTTTTCTCCATCACATAGCTCTGAAATGGCCACGATTGACCGAAAGGGCTCTGATCAGAATGGCCAAATAACCAAATCGCGTTTTTGTGCGTGGTGTGGTGCGTGATAAGTGGCGCGATATAGTCTGCACAGGCTCGCGTGCGCCTGGACCAGAAGCGAGATAGTTTCAGGCATTAAAAGGGGTACCTGTAAGCTGTACAAAATTATTTGTAAAATGCTTAGCCTAGATCCTAACTCCATCAAGCGTGGAACAGCCTTTTTTAATTTCTTCTAGATCCAATGTCAGCGTTTATCTCAGGGAAACCATCGTTCAGAGGGGAGTCATCAACTTGTGAGACATTCCATTATCCGTAACCTGTGCTAACATTTTATCCGATTTAGCACTCGCGTGCACCTTGACAAACGCAACTAAAAATTGTGTAACTACCATGTTATAGTATATATTTTTATATCCGACCGGCGTTGCCACTAAACTACCATTTGCATTTCGACGTGGTTGTTGTTGAATTGCATGATATAACTATCGGTAAACTGAGCGATTCATTAAAAAAAAATTAGGCAACGAGCCATAATTTTTATGAAAATACCTCCTTTGGTCAATTGCGCCACGAGAACACCTAACCTGACGTTTGACACTACGTTAAAGGGCATGGTGTTTTTCATTATTGGTACGGGGTTTCGAACTGAAATAATTATTTTAAAGACTATTCGGCATAGCTCAAAGCCTGTCCTTTTTTTAGACCTAAAACATCTTTGTTTCTGGGCTATACGCCCGCGACGATGCGCAGACATTTCGTGCAGACTGTTTTAAAGGTCATTCAGGTATACATGACATCACAGCAACTGCTTTTCAAATCCTGACGTTCTATTGGCCATGCGGCAATCAAAGCCAAAAATTATAACTGTCGATTCGCTTATATTTGGCAATCGTGAGCACGATTTCCAGATATAATTGGCTCTTAATCGATGACATGCAAGGCACGATGGCATGACCTAGCAATGATTCATTGAGGGGCATGTTTACTACACAGAAAAATTGTGTTGTATTGAGCAGCCTCTTCAGCTTAAAAGTGTGACGATAGCTACAAGCAGCTTATGTTTCATATGTAATGCTTGACTCGAAATTTCATTTGTGAAACATCTCCTTTAACACTTTTTTGAAGGCAGTAACCAAAATAAAATCTTGGAATCAGAACAAGGGGTGTCCTGTTTAAAACCCATGGGGGAGGCTGAACCGACGAGGTTGACCTAACTTAGCCCCAAACCCTGTTGAGGAATTTCGGTCGTTTTGGCAAGTGTTATAAGAATATCAATTCCTTTCCAAACTGCTTGCTGAGGAGGAATATCGTTCATTGTCCAGGCGTGAATGCAGTTCACAGAAAAACAACTTTTGACTAATTCGAGCCCTTGTGATCAACGAAAATAGGTGTGGCTCTCGGGTCATTGAAGGTGGTCCGATGCACAAAAAACAGCTTGAAGTGGAACAGCGTGGCTTGATATGTAATTTCGGGCTCACCGCCACGATGTATCTGTTTGTATGAGTAATACTAAACTTGCGCGACATTCTTAACAAACATGGCGACAACTGGAACAACAGTGTAGGTAAAGGCAAGTGACTGAATCAGTCTCCAGGGGTCATTACAAAATAGCATGACCAGTGCTTTGACACGAGTTGAAAGTTGATTTTCTTATTATATAGTGTATAATAATATCATATAGATTAATTAATATTAGCAGGAGAAACTTGAAGCTTGGTGTTCCGGGATCATGACTCGGCAAGTCTCATGTTAGTCCTGTCCGGCAATGTACTTAAGCACGTCCTGATAGCTCAGCTGACTAAAGCGCCTGCCTTAATATCCGCAGACCTGTGACGGACGGACTTCGAGTCGTTTTAGGCGTTTGCTTTTTGTTCCGACTGGGATAGCTTGTGGCCGGTGGTAGCGGCAGCATTGATGTTCTGTTAGGGGAATGCTCCTCAGTTGGACATATTGAAGAATATGGGCTTCAAACTGTAATAGCCATCGCGAAGATCATTCGGTGTGAGCCTGTACAATTCTCATCAGATATGATGAAAGAAGCTTTGTTATAAGTATTGGTATACTTTTAAGTGCACAATACTGCTCTAGAGAACACAGTTTATCTGTTTCGTTAATAGGGTATTCAATACGTCATTGTTTGAACACGTCATCATACGTAATAGAGCATTGATTGAGGGCCAATTAAAGGCGTTACGTCTAGAGACCGTGCTCACGAATGCCAGGTATGAACGGCTTGAAAAGCATATTTGTCTTGCCCTTGATTGTCGCATGGCTTATGGAATGTCGGGATTTGGATGACTTTATCATGGCGTCGTTGACGTCTGGGAGCCTTGAAATAGTCTCCCCGAAAAGTATGCACAGCTTCGCGGGCATGTGGCTCAGACACTAAAGGGGCGGCACTGTGGCCTTAGGAAGGGTGGCACTGTGAACTGCACCGAATGATCTTCAACATGACTCATTCCAGAACAAAACCCCATACAAATTTTGACCACTCCCTTGGAGGAGGGCTCCTTGAATCAGTGCAAGAAGATATTGGTTCCACTCGAATATCTTTAAGCAAGCATCGGATAAGATGAGATAGGCCTACCTGTAGCGTTTGGTATACTTTTTAGGGAGAAAAAGTTGCTCAAGACAGCTCATTTTATCTGTTAGGTAAATCAGCTCATACAAGCGTTATCATTTGATTAGGCTATTATATCTTGCACAACACTAATTGTTAAGTGACAGCTGTTATATCTGGTAATCGTGCTCACGAACGCCAGATATGAACGACTCGACGATTATGTTTTTCTTTGCTATAACCGTTGCATGGCCAAAGGCGCAGTAGGATTTGAATGACGTTATTTTGGCGTCATCGATGCTTGCGTGACCTTGAAATAGTCTCCCCGAAATAGCTTGCACATTTTCGCTGGTGTGTAGATGAAAAGCTCGCGCGGGTATATGTCTCAAGAGGGGTAGCGCTGTGAACTGCACCGAATGATCTGCAATATGGTGATTTCAGCTCAAACCAGATACAAATGTGATGCATTGCCCTAAAGGGAGTGTTTCACATTTTTATGGGGTTTTTAATTGAAATAGCCACATCGAATACCTTTCGGTGTTGTTTACAATCCTGCCCTTGTTAATGCCTTAGTGTTTGAGCTACACGCCGGCGGAGATGGGCAAATGTATATCAGGGAGAGTATTTCAAAGCCACCATGGCATTCATGGGGTCATAAAAACGTTGTTCATATCACCATTTCTGTGAGCCATTTGGTGATCAAGGCCAAGAAAAAAAATTATTGTCGAGGCGTTCATATCTGGCGTTCAGGAGTGCGATTTCCTGATATAACGGCTGTCAAATGGCTTTCAATCAATGTTGTGCAAGCTACGATGATCTGATCAAATCATAGCGCATTGAGCAGCATATTCACTAATCAGAGAATGATGATGTCTAGAGCAGTTTTTCCACTAAAAAAGGCATGCCAATAGTCATAAGTGAGCTTGTTTCACGAAATCTAAGTCTTGCCTTACTATCTTCACATGTGAAGTAACCCATTTTAACGTCAAAGGACAGACTAAACTATGCCGGGCATCGTTACTTATGCAACAAATACTTAATATTCTTTAAATGGCAAATCATTTAAGTGTTTTACTTGGCTGTATTTTGTTGCAGAGCTACACACTTGCAACAAATGCATCCCACTTAGCAATGACGGGGCTGATAAGTGGGTGTGCACACTGAAGTAAGGCTGTATATTAGGTCCCAAAAGATATGACGTCATTTGTTTTGACATTAGTCGCGCTTTGATACATATACGGTGTCGGTTTGAGATTCAGGGTGATTCCATCGCGCCGCGCCGGCGTTTATTGTTATGCTCTACGCATGTATTTCATACTTAAACATAAACGTAAAAGCGTCGTCATGACTCCACTGATCGTGGAAAAATTTGCAAGCTGCATTTCTGAAGTTTAGCTGCTGAGGACATCCAGCAAAGCACTGCCAAGCCGAGGGCCGTGTATTCGCGGTTTCACACTCAAGATATAAAGATGTCCTCAGCACTTTTACCAGTTAGTCCCAAAGTTTTTGAGGCAATGGAGAGTGTTAATGTTGCTGCACTGGCAGAGTGCTCTGAAGCAGAGATCCGCCCATTGCTGCCATGCTTGGTTCGGATGAGCCTGATAGCACCACTGGATCAATCCAATGAGTGCATGGAGAAAAGGAAAATAATCTTACGCATCTTGTCTGGCATAGAAGTTGTCAATTCTCTGGTTGCACTTCTATCAGTAAGCTTCCCACAGCTTGAAGCAGATGTCAAAAAAGAGCAACAGCTTAGGTAAGCCTGCATGCATGAAGTTAAACCATCTGTGGTGTTTCCATCATATGGTTTAGAAACTGGCCTCAAAAGATGAAATGTCTTTTAAACTCTGCTCAAAGCATTCCATCAATGTATGAGGGTTTTCTTCTTTCAAGTGGTACACCAGCATCTGTGTGTGTCAAGTGTTTAACTAGGAACATTGAGGAACTAATCTGCTCAATTTCAGAATGGCTAGTCTGGTCAGTGACATTTTAATTTTGATCCTATGGCATGATAAGGAATATTCAAAAATCGGGAGATAGAAGTAATGATTTTGGACAGCAAGTCATGTTCGGCCTCGTGAATTTGTTCATGGTCACAATGTCTATGTGATATGTGCCTAGTGTAAAGTGTAGTGTATGCTCCACATTAGTATATGCACTTGTTGACACCTCAATGTATATGATGGTGGCATTGATTTGGAGCTCATCACATGAATATGTTATTACGAGATTTTAGGTGTCCGAGCTATTTTTACATGTTTTTGTGTGGTTGCTCTCATAGGTCAAAGATGGGAGCCACAACAGACAGTGTGCTGTTGTCATCAGCTCAGGATGCAGGGGCACCAGATTTTGAGAGAAGTGAACCCATCCAAAAGCTGAAGTTGGTGCTTGCCACTCTTATTCTTGTCATGGCCCAGGTAAGGAAGTAATATCATATGCTGAACATGATATGCATGTGTATTTTACCATATAACACATCAAGAAATATTTGTGCATCTGTTTTATCAGAATTGTGTAGATGCCAACCACTATTAGCATACAATGGGTGAAAGAAGTTTTGACAAATATTTTTAAGGGGATCCATGCAGCACCATTAGCATGGTGACATTTGAGGCAATCCATGACTGCACATCCCCCCCATCTCTCCTGTAGCTAAACCCATGAAACCAGCATCCATCTACAATCCAACAAAGCCAATGTAATCCTCACCACATTTTGTGTGACACCAGCCTGCCAGGTGTGTGATCTGACACAAGCTGATCGGGCATGACCTGGCCGCCGCAGGCCCGTGACGTGCGCCAGGAATTCAGCGTGCAGCCGTCAGAGCTGCTGGACAACACCGTGCACCTGGAGGACGCGGCCGACATCCTGAGCATCGCGCTGGCCGAGCTGCCGCAGCTGCTGCCGCCGGCCGACGTCAGCGAGGGCCTGCTGCGTCTGCGGCACGGCGCCACCCTCATCTGCCGCCTAGTGGCCAACATGCCAGACGCCTTCCACGAGGGTGTGTGACGGCGGCGAGGTCGGCTGCGCCGCGCCGCGCCCCGGCCGGGCTCGGCCCAGTTCCGTACGGATACGGTTTGTTTCGCTTCTGTCCCTCCACTGCTGGTGGTACGGCTGGGGCACTGCTTCCGCGATCTCAAGGGTAGGGCGGACGGTGGGCATCGCTGTCAGCTTGCGAGTGTTTGCACTGCGTTTGAATGTCGTCAGTGATGATTTGCTCGCCTCTGCCACTCAAGGATTTGATTCACATCTGATGATGACACATCTTCACACATGACGTGTTCACCGACCAGGTGGGTGAGGCCAGGTATCGCGTGACGCTGGGACTCCTCCCACCCGCGAATGCCATAGTGCGCCCCTCTGGCGAGAGGGTCGCTAGTATGTATCTTACGGATGTGTGTCATGGACAAGTCGTATTAAATCTACGATGGCTAGTTACGCCAATGAGAAGCGCGTCAAGATGCCTCATATTATATATCATACTTATCATGAAATGTGAGCACTGCGGGACTCACCAAGTCATGAAACCTACATCGCCCACCGGTGATACTAAGACAGCTTTTAAAAGCCAACAGCGGGCTGCATCTAGTGTCTGCGGTTGGCGGTCCGTGCCATGCGCATGCCGTGCCTTACATGCGTGGGCTGTAAGTGGCATTGTGTGTGCCTTAGAGCATTGCCAACTCGCGCTTGCCATCCACACATTGTCAGCTGTGGCAACAGGCGTCAAATGACTGCATGTGCTGCGTGCTGGCCTCCTACCCCACCCAGTGAGAGCTAGGCGCCATGTGCACTCTGCTGACCCTCCACCCCTCTGTCACCCAGTATGTGTCATGGTGTGCACCCTCTGGCTGACCCGGCGCCCCTCTGCCTTGCAGTGTGCACGTCGCTGGTGACGAGCGGGGACCGGCTTGACGAAGACTCCCCCGGCGGCGCGGCGCGCATCACAGCGCTCCGCCAGCTCTGCCAGATGAACCCGCGCCAGGTGCTCGCCGTCCGCGCCGTCTGCGTGAGTGCCACTGAGGAGGGCAGGCGAGCGGAGGGTGCCAGTGTGCCATGTCGTGCGAACTGGTGCGCCGCTGGACAGAAGGGTAGGGTGGGATCAGGGCACTACCTTGATGCTTGGTATTGTGGCGCTGAGGAACGCCAGGTTTCCAGAATGTGTGTCACGTGGTGCGGTTAGTTTGGAAAGTTATGTTTTTCGATGGGGTTTGTTGACTTATCGGCTACTCCTGGGAAACAACCAGAGCCTTCCAGAGGCGGATCTTCTTCCGGTGCGTAATACCCTCTACCTGACCGACCACTGGTCACCTGCGGTTGGACCCGGTCAGCAGGCTTTGGACGCGAGCTGCGTGCGCGCCTGCGCGCCGCAGTGCGCCACATTGTGGCCGCGTGCCCGGTCCGCGGGCGGCCGGCGCGCCTCACCCCGCCGCCTGTGCCGCCGCAGATGGAGACGTGCCGCATGCCGAGCCTGGCGGTGAGTCTGTCGCTGGAGCAGGCGCGCCGCACCGCCGACACCGGCGACGCCGGTGACCTGGTGGCCTTCGTCTCCGGCATCCTGCTCGGCAACAACCAGCACGTGCGCTCCTGGTTCCAGGCGCTCGTCAGGAACGGGCAGAAGGTGTGGCCGGGGCCGGATTAGGCGGGCTGGGGGGCGGCGGCGCTGTCGGGTACTGCAGGCTGACGGATCAGGCGGCGCGGCGCGGGTTCAGCCGTGGTGGCACCCTCGGGTGTGCTGTTGTCTAGTGTGGGTTGCGGAGGTGGCGTCAGTTGTGGAGGCAACCCTCTGATCTTGTTTGGGGATGCGGCGCTGCGTCAGAGGCGTCCGTAGATGCGAAGTGACTCTGATCTGAGAATGTAGAGTTGTCTTCTCTTCAGCTGGCCTCTGCTTGAATGAGGCTATAGTGTGCAGATGGGCCGCCTACTTACGACTTGTTACGACTTGTCTATGTGCCTAATGTAATCAGGTGTCATCCGATCTCGTGTCACTCTGCCTACTCGCCAGCCGAGGGACCTGACATGACGATTAAGCCTGTTGTGCATGTCAGTCCTAACGCTGCGATCCGGACGGGTGCCCACCTACTGACTGACCTCTGACCGCGCTGCCTGACCTCTGACCGCGCTGTCTGACCTCTGGCCCCGCGCTGCCTGACCTCTGACCCCGCGTTGTCTGCTCCAGCGGAAGGGCACGCTGGTGTCGTCCACGCTGCAGTCGCTCCGGGACCGGTTGCTGGAGCGCCTGCAGAACACCCTGCTAATGGCCATGAACCAGCGGCTGCCGGACTCGGGCGTGGTGGACGCCGCCGCATCCGTCCGGCTTTACTGCGCCCTGCGTGGACTCGCCGGACTCAAGTAGGCCACTGCGGCTAGTGCGCTGCCCTCCGGCTCGAGGATTGTCAGTGGGAGACGGAGCTTAGACTCTGTGACTGCCTTTCCAGTGTTCGTTGCGACACTGACGCGTGCGTGCGTGTCGTGTCGGACATGACTTCGTGCTGCTGGGACGGGTGCAAGGGAGGCGTAACGGGCCTCCACATCCCAACTGAAGCTGCCAGTAGTGCTCGCTGTCCGGCCACGCTGCGTGCTGACCGTCTCCCTGGCGAGGCCCGCGGTCCTGTGAAGTCTTTCGCATGGGGTTGGCCGGAGTTTTCTACGGACTGTACGTGGGATAGCCCTGCGCGCTCGGTTAGCCGCGTGAACACGCTGTTAGCTTTACGGCGTGACACGCACGTGTTTGCGATATCTATGTTCAGTTCGCGCAGTCCGGTACAGTCCAACGCGTTATCTGTCCCGTGGTATGACAGTGGTCCTGTCTTCGTGAGTCAGTTGCTCCGTTCGGCCCCGAGACTACACCCTCGCCGCCCCCCTCAATGGGCGCCCTGCGCTCTTCGCCGCCGCCCTGCCGCCCTGTGACGGCGCCCCGGGGCGGTCGGCAGGTTTACGGAGGAGGAGATGCGCCTGCTGGTGCAGCTGCTGACCTCGCAGCCGCCGCCGTCGCCGGCTGGCGTGCGGTTCGTGGCGCTCTCGCTCTGCGCGCTGATCGGCTGCCCCAGCCTGCTGATGCACGCTGAGCACGAGCGGCGCGCCGTCGGCTGGCTCCGTTGGCTCGCGACGCAGGAGGCCTACTTCGAGCGGTGAGCCGGAGCCGGAGCCGGGCGGGTCGGCCTCCCGACTGACGCCCCGGGAGCTGTGGTTATCTGGCGGTTGGAGGTCCCCTGTCGTACCAGACGGTGTCCAGTGTCACGCTTATCCAGGTTCGCATCAGAGACATGGAGACCCACTGTATGAAGGGTCGGCCGACGTGTGGTACCGTAACGAGTTCCTCCCTTCTTTTGCCCGACATTTGTATTAGTTTGTCGTCACCCCTCTCCTCGTGCCACGTTATTGCCCGGTGATGTCGTGTGACACCGCCTTTGTTCTGAGTCTCGTTGACACGGTGCACGTGGCGGCCCAGGTCGAGCGGCGAGTCGGCCTCATTCGGCGAGACCCTGCTGCTCTTCGCCATCCACTTCCACGCCGGCAACCTCACTGCCATCATCGAGCTCGTCAACAACACGCTCGGCATGAAGATGAACATCCGCCAAAGTAACCTGAACCGCATTAAACATATCTTCACACATGACGTGTTCACCGACCAGGTGGGTGAGACCAGGCATCGCCTGATGCCGGGTCTCCTATCACTCGAGAATGCCACATTGCGCCCTTCTGGCGAGAGGGTCGCTAGTATGTATCTTACGGATGTGTGTCATGGACAAGTCGTATTAAATCTACGATGGCTAGTTACGCCGATAAGAAGCGCGTCAAGATGCCTCAGATTATATCATACTTATCATAAAATGTGAGCACTGCGGGACTCACCAAGTCATGAAACCTACATCGCCCACCGGTGATACCAAGACAGCTCTTAAAAGCCAACAGCGGGCTGCATCTAGTGTCTGCGGTTGGCGGTCCGCTCCATGCGCATGCATGCGCCTGCAGCGCATGGAACGGTCCTTAAGTTGGAAAGTTCGCCTGGAGAGTTTGCTGAGCTTCTTGCGCGACGCCCATTGTAGGCTGCAACGTCATGACTGACGTCATCTGCAGGTGGTGACGTCACACGCGGTGAAGGTGAAGGTGACCCCGTCGCTAAGTGCTGACATCCCGGGAACGTTGCCCGTGCACTGCGTGTACCAGCTGCTGAAGACGCGCGCCTTCACCAAGCACAAGGTGCCGATCAACGACTGGATCTTCAGGTCAGAGCCGCTTGCTGGTCCGATGGCCGGTCGCAGGTTCGGTGAAGTCCTGTTGCGGACTTCGCGAAGAAGGCACAAATGTGAGACAAGGGCGACATGCACACAAATCCGATTGACATCTAAATGCAAGAGGAAATTGGCTGCTTTTGCCTCAGTTTTACTGCTTCCACGATGTGACAGGCTCGTGCTTTTTTACCACCTTGACGTGCACGACATATTTGTTTGAAAGCCAACACCCTCAGTGATATTGGTAGCATCTTGACATGCAAGATGACGAAAATGTTGATGAATTTGTCCGCTCCTAAGACGGCCTCATGTTATGTTGTCAATCCGCTTATATATTACATTTAAAGCACGATACGATATAAATAATCAATGTGCCTGCCTCGTGGTCTGACCGCGATGTGTTTCCAGACAAATCTGCCAGAGTAAGACGCCTCTGCACCCCGTCCTCCCATCTCTGATCGACCTTTACGTCAAGTCCATGTTGGACACAACCCAAAGGCCTCAGCAGGTAAAGACCTCGTCCGCGGATTTTTTTTTAGATCGCCTGTCGAATTTTCAAAATCTTTGAAAAAGTTTTGATGCAAGCTCTCAGGTGAATGCACCCTCGGCATTTGGAAAAGTTTTCATCCGCACAAAACCTCCGTTTCCAGATCTGGAAGTGCGCACTATCATTTCCCGCGCGACTGCTTGCTTTGCGAGGATAGGTCGCGCAGTAATTCATGTTTATGGATGGTAGCGAAACAGCACTAGCATATGATGATCACAAACCTAACAGCGGATGTCTGCAAGTAGGTATGCAAGTGGGCAGGGGTCATCAGCTACGAATTTGTTCGTGAGCCGCGCTTGTGCCCGCACTGTGTCGATGGGCGCGTGAGCCGCGTGGCTGGACGCCTCCCGTGACCGCCGGCCGCCGCCGCCGCCGCAGCAGGAGCACACGAACCAGCCGATCGCCGAGGAGCAGATCGCCTCCGTGTTCAGCGTCTCCTGCTTCCCGTCGGCGGACGGCGCGCCGGCCGCCGGCTGGCTGGTGGAGCCAGCCACCGCGCAGCTGCTGCTGCTCTACTACCTGCTGCGTCACGACGAGCGGCGGCTGGCGGCGGTGCGGGCCGCTGGCGGCGCAGGGCCGCGCGCCGGCCGCCTACCGCGGCGCGCTCGTCTGGCAGCTGCCGGTGCTGTACCTGCTGCGGCTGGCCGAGCGGCGCCAGGCGCAGTACGCCCGGCCTTTTCTCGCCGCTGCTGGGTCTGCTCAACGAGCCACAGTCCACAGCTGTGTCTGGTCACACACTGGATCACCGCACAGCCCGACGAGCTGGAGGGCGCCGCCGCCGAGTGCGCGCCCCCCTCCGCCGCGCAGATCGAGGAAGGTGAGGCCCCGGCCCAGCCGGGCTCACCCGCGCACCTCGTGCCGCGGTGGATTCAGAGGTCGTGCCCCCGCTGATGACTCGTGCCGGTGATGGAGCACGCAGGGACCCACAGGCTAGCCCACTTGCTCGTGACGTTCTTTCCCGTTATGTTTTAACACTCCACGGGTGGGGTCCTCTCTCAGCGATTAAAGGACAGTGTCATGATAGTATGGTCAGGTTGCAGTGTTTTTCTTTGTAGAAAGCTTCGGCAAAACAGGCTTTCTTAAGCGCATGAATGATGTTTTTTTCGTAATGTGTAGCTTGTGAATTCTAAGCAGGCAAGAACCTTGGATGCAATAATGTTACGGGGTTTAAACGACTTGATTCGATTGAACGATTTGAAATGACGACTAGACGTACAGGTTTGGCTCTCCGCCACGTAGAATTGACTCGAATGCAAATGACTCCCTGATTGTATCACTGCTATTTCTCAAATCGACCCTCAAGCATCTCCGTGTGTGTGTGTAGGGAGGGGGGGGGGGGGTACTGCATGATTGCAAACATCGTACGCGGTTGGTGGCCTCATGTAGCTGATCGTACCATAGGTACAAAATTTCTGCCTTGTGCTGAACTCTGCGTCACCAGCTAGCGCTGCGCGCCGCCAAGCCGCGTGGGGCGAGACGCGCCGCACCCTCGGCTCCCTGCCTGGCTGCGTACGCTGCTGCGTCCAGTGGCCGTCCGCCTCTAGGTGTTCGCCGGACGTACCTGGATCGACCCCGTCCGCGTTCCTGCCCGGACCGTGCGGCCTGCGGGTATGGGGCGATGGCCTGGCCGTGCTTGACTCGCTCCGCTCCCGCCGACAGCTCTCAGCGGCCTGCCGGACACGTCTGCCGCCGCCGGTCGGCTGCTGCCGCGCCTGCTGCAGCTGCCCGGCCACCAGCTGTGGCAGCTGGCGGGCGCGCTCGTTGCCGCGCGCCAGCTGCCTGCTGCGGCCGGGCGTGTCGCGCCAGCTGCAGCAGCACTTCCGACAGCTGTGGGCGCGCCTCAGCCTGGTGTTCCCGCACCGGCTATGGGCGATGACGGTGACGGCGCTGCGGCCAGTCGACACGGAGCCGGTGCCGCCGCGCCCGCTCACCGGCGACGACCTCACCCAGGACCCGCTGCACGTGCTGCGCTGCCACCCGGCCGTGCTGCGCGCGCCGCCGCTGCTCGAGGTCGTGCTCGAGCTGCTCAACGTCTACCTGGCGGCGGTCGCGCGCGCAGCTCAAGCGCCACCTGCTGGACCACCCGTCACCTGTGCCGCCGCAGCCGTACGTACCGCCGGCCGTTACCCGCGGCAGGCGGCCTTAGGGCTCTGCGTGATGTGCCCTTGACTGTGCACTTCTTGATTGTGTTTTAGAGCTGGCCTGGTGACGTATCGTCCGCAGGTAGGCGTAGGCTGTGGAGATGTGCCCGGTCCACTGGTGTGAGGCTGTGGTTTCTGATGTCCTTTTGATATAAGCTGCTCAGCACCTCGTGCTTTGCACTGTGGTTGTTGAGTTTTTTCATCTCATGGTTGATGTGAGAAGGCAAGTTTTTGGGTTATGCTGGACAACGGACAGCAGGCGCCTACGCATGCGATGTTCATCGTCCACCCCGGTCATGGCAAGAGATCAATTTTTCTGGGGTGGTGAATGTCTAGGAAAGCCTCGTCCCCCAATACGTCAGTCATGTCCCGGCACGTACCGCCGGGTGTCGGTGGCTGCCGGTCCGCGCTCGCGCCGCTACCCCCGCCAAACCGCGGCCCGCCGCCGGTTGCAGGGGCATGCCGACGGACGCCGAGCGCGAGGAGCTGCGCAGCGCCCTGGTGCTGGCGCAGGACTCGGCCGCCATCCAGCTGCTGATCGAGGTGTGCCAGGAGACGGAGCAGGGACCCGCGCGGCGCCCGGCGGCCGCGAGCTGCTGCAGGAGGTGCGCTGTCTCGTCTGCACCTACCTCCACCAGGCCTTCATCGACAACCCCATGCTGGCCAAGCTCGTGCACTTTCAGGTGAGCGGACGCGCCAGCACGGCAAGGCAAGACTCGCCAGGTGCGGAGAGCGCCGACTGTTGCCTGCCGCGCTTCGCGTCCTGGTCGCGAGTTATGGCCCGTTGCTTTGGCGCCTCGTCTGGTCGGTGTGTCCTAGTACGGCACGAACTGGAACAGCTGATGCCGATCTCCCGAAGCAATCGTATCACATTTCACGCGAGTCTGCGGTCACGTGCGGCGGACGGGAGAAGCGTGCATAGGTAATGGTTTTGTCGCACGGTTGTCTCTGATTTTCCTTCGTGTCGGGGCTCACGCCACTTGCCTGCCAGACCTACTGTGCGTGCATGTGGCTATGTCTGCACTACAGTCGCCGTATTGCACCACCCGCTCTCGTGTCTTGCCGTTCTGTGCGCAGGCTTCAGGCTTGATACCCTCTCGCTCTTCGAGACCCGTGCGCATTGTCTGTAACGGCTCCTCTTCCTCCCCCGTGACAGGGGTACCCGGCCGAGGTGCTGCCCGTGCTGGTCGCTGGCGTGCCATCCATGCACATCTGCCTGGACTTCATCCCCGAGCTGCTGGCCCAGCCCGACCTGGACAAGCAGATCTTCGCTGCCGATCTGACCTCACAGCTGGCGGCGCAGTTCCCGATCCCGCGCTGCTACAGCACCGGCCGGCTGGTTATCAGCACTCTGACCACCCTGCTCAGCGGTGAGTTAACACCGTGACCACACTACCGAGAGGTAAGTCATCAGCACCCTGATCACCCTGCTCAGCGGTAAGTCAACACCATTCTTAGTGGTGAGTCAACACCCTGACCACCCTGTTCAGCAGTGAGTCATGAGTACCCTGACCACCCCCGCTCAGCAGTGAGTCAATACTCTGGCCGTCCTGTTCAGCAGTGAAGTCAACACCCTGACCACCCTGCTCAACGTTGAGTTAACACCCTAACAACCCTGCTCACAGCAGCCTAATCAGGATCCGTCGTCATTTCTGGATGCGTGAGGCGGACGCGGTACTCGGTGGTTATCATTCGTCGACAGGGATAATCGCGGCGTAATACGAGCCGTGGAAGCTCGGCAGGTCCGCTGCAGCCGCGGGACGGCCCACCTGTCGGGGAACGCGGCGCGCGCTGCCGAGAGTGCGGCCTGCTCCTGTCGGCCGGCCGTCCGGGTCCGCTGTCTGCGTGTGCGTGTGCGTGTGCATGACTGGCTCGGCGCCCGCCCGTGCCCGGCAGTGCTGGCCGTGGACGGAGCGGCCGCGCGCCTTCCTGCCGACGCTGCCGGCGCTGGTGCGGCTGGTGCGCGCCTTCCCGCCGCTTGGCGCGCGACGTCACGTCGCTGCTGCTGCAGCTGGGCCAGGTGAGCGCCAGCCACGCGGCGCTCGGGCGGCTCCAGCCACGACCTGGTCATCCGGCACGACAGCCGCAAGGCCGAAGAGCGGACGGCGGCGGCCGTCCAGCTGCGACACGCGCTGCCCGCCAACGAGCTGCTGGGCATCGAGCTGCGGCGCGCCTTCGAGGCCGTCTGCGAGGCGGTCACGCTGGACGGCCGCGTCTACCGTGACGGCAGCAAGGCGGCCGACGAGCAGGCGCTGCAGGAGCAGGCCATGATCTCGTGAGCTGTCGGCCGCGCAGGGACATCAGCCGGTGCTGTGGCGGACCGCGGCCTGCGGACGCAGAGGCTATCTTCTTGGACCGTGAGGTGTGCAGTGCCATTGGTCGGTGTTCTGAGGGTCAGGGGGCCTGTCCGAGCAGATGCCGGTCCCATGAAGCGTGAGCCCACAGTGACAGCAGCTAGGCAGACCCGCGGCGGTCAGGGTCCACGAGAACACGGACTAGTCCCGTGAACAAGCGTTGTACACGGACACCGCAGACTTCCGTGTCTGCTGGCACCACCAGCACTGTCCAGCTCGGCAGATCGCTCAGGGGCTGTCAGCCTTCGCCCGGGTCCGCAGAGCTGAGTACCGTGACGGCCCGGCGCAGGCCGGGCCCACCGCCGACCGGGGTAAGTCCGCCTGCCTCGCCGAAGACGACCTGAACGCGACCGCTGAAACCGCACGCTGGGAGTTGACCTGATTGACTTTGACGATGTGAGCTGACCTGTTTGGCCTTAACCGGGTGTATGAGTGGTCTGACCCAGCGCCAGACGTGCGCCAGGAGGCGCCAGTGGGCCGGCCGTCTGCATCAGCGCCGACCTGTCGTGACGACCATCTGCCTGCTGACGGCATCGCGGCGGCGGTGGCGGCCGCTCGTGATGGTCGGGCTTAGCCGCTGTCCGTCGTTGCGTCCTCCGCTGTCTGACGGTGTCGCGGCGGCGGCGGCTGCTTGTGATGGTCGTGCTGACCGCTGTCCGTCGTGCGTCGCCGCTGTCTGAACGGTGTCCGCGGGCGGCGGCGGCTGCTCGTGATGGTCGTGCTGACCGCTGTCCGTCGTGCGTCGCCGCTGTCTGACGGTGTCGCGGCGGCGGCGGCGCTCGTGATGGTCGTGCTGACCGCTGTCCGTCGTGCGTCGCCGCTGTCTGACGGTGTCGCGGCGGCGGCGGCCGCTCGTGATGGTCGTGCTGACCGCTGTCCGTCGTGCGTCGCCGCTGTCTGACGGTGTCGCGGCGGCGGCGGCCGCTCGTGATGGTCGTGCTGACCGCTGTCCGTCGTGCGTCGCCGCTGTCTGACGGTGTCGCGGCGGCGGCGGCCGCTCGTGATGGTCGTGCTGGCCGCTGTCCGTCGTGCGTCGCCGCTGTCTGACGGTGTCGCGGCGGCGGCGGCCGCTCGTGATGGTCGTGCCGACCGCTGTCCGTCGTGCGTCGCCGCTGTCTGACGGTGTCGCGGCGGCGGCGGCCGCTCGTGATGGTCGTGCCGACCGCTGTCCGTCGTGCGTCGCCGCTGTCTGACGGTGTCGCGGCGGCGGCGGCCGCTCGTGATGGTCGTGCCGACCGCTGTCCGTCGTGCGTCGCCTGTCTGACGGTGTCGCGGCGGCGGTGGCTGCTCGTGATGGTCGTGCTGACCGCTGTCCGTCGTGCGTCGCCCGGGTGTCTGACGGTGTTGTCGAGGGGCGGCGGCCGCTAGTGATGGTCGTGCTGACGCTGTCCGTCGTGCGTCGCCGCTGTCTGACGGTTTTGTCGCGGCGGCGGCGGCCGCTCGTGATGGTCGTGCTGACCGTGTCCGTCGTGCGTCGCCGCTGTCTGACGGTGTCGCGGCGGCGGCGGCCGCTCGTGATGGTCGTGTGCTGACCGCTGTCCGTCGTGCGTCGCCGCTGTCTGACGGTGTCGCGGCGGCGGCGGCGCTCGTGATGGTCGTGCTGACCGCTGTCCGTCGTGCGTGCCGCTGTCTGACGGTGTCGCGGCGGCGGCGGCCGCTCGTGATGGTCGTGCTGACCGCTGTCCGTCGTGCGTCGCCGCTGTCTGACGGTGTCGCGGCGGCGGCGGCCGCTCGTGATGGTCGTGCTGACCGCTGTCCGTCGTGCGTCGCCGCTGTCTGACGGTTGTCGCGGCGGCGGCGGTGCTCGTGATGGTCGTGCTGACCGCTGTCCGTCGTGCGTCGCCGCTGTCTGACGGTGTCGCGGCGGCGGCGGGCGCCGTGATGGTCGTGCTGACCGCTGTCCGTCGTGCATCGCCGCTGTCCTGCCTTCTCCGCCGACGGCAGTGAGTGTACAATGTTGGTCGTCGTGATGCATGCAAGTACTTTGGAGGAGCTACAGTGGTATGGCGTGAGTTCAGTGTCGATAGAACTGTACTGAGGTCGTGACCTTGGGGTGACGCCCGCTGAACAATACAGAGGCGCGTGCGCGGTAGTGTAATCTTCCTGTCGCTGTTCATTGTCGTGTTCCACGAAGCTCACACCAAACGAAACTGAACCGGTTAGATGCCAATTTAGTTTATTGGAATGCCAATACCAAGGCCCCGCAGCGCTGGGGTAATAGCGTCATCCAAGCCAGATGCCTCTCCAATGCCGTTGACAGACATAGACACGTAGCGCCCAGAAACGCCCAAACAATAATAGTTTCAACAACCACACATATTCGATACGTCAACGCACCAGGCCGGTACAGCCGTGCAATAAAATCATATGATAAGCGCCTTTGCAATACTCGACACCACCGAAAGAAGTCAAAATAGATGGCGGATGTGCCTAGAATCGAGCCGAACGGGTCCACCTACTGACTTCCTGAGTGCGGACGATTCGTCTTCCGCCCGCGGCGATCACAGACCTGTGCACAACCGGACTAGGGTGTCGGTGGCCCGGCGGACGCCGCCGCCGCGGCCGGGTGGCCGCCAGAAGGGTGCGGTGCAAGCGCGCGAGCGCGGGACGCGGCGACAAGCAGCGCCGTCTACTTGTCGTCCTCCAGGGTGTGCGTCACCTTCGAGAAGTCGAAGTCGCAGCCGAAGCCGCGCCGGAAGATGTCCAGCACGTCCAGGCACGTGGTCTCGAAGTGGCTGGTGGCGTCGTACGAGCTGGAGATGAAGATCTGCGAGCTGGTGCCGTCCTCGGCCGGCACGAAGTGGTCCGACACGGTCAGGAATCTGGCGGGGCCGCGGGTGCACGGTCAGAGGGGCGCCTGAGGCCGCCAGCACGTGGTCCGACGCCGCCAGGGGCCTGAGCGGGCGGAGACGGTCACGTGGGGCGAGGGCAGCCGGGGAACGTGTGCGCCGCGGGGCGACGGCGATCTGGCGGCACTAAATTGCAGCTGCACGGGAGGCGGTGCGTGACGGCCGCTGACGGCTTACGGCTCAGAGAACAGCCGCGACCTGACAACAGGTGGGTGCGTTCCTCCACACACTGTTGGGCCTGACACGTTCGGGAAAACATCGCATTCAGTGAGTGCGCGCAAGTCAAGGGCGACAGGGCGACAGAGACAGGGGAGGAAGGAGACTGCACGAACGCCCTACTTCTGCTTGATGGGTCCCAGCAGGTCCAGGCCGGGCTTGATCTCGGCCTCCGGGTTGTTCGTCTCCACGGTGGTGGAGACCATGGCCACGAACCATCCCTTGGCGGCCACCTGATGTGTGTAGGACACCAGCGATATGTAGATGTCTGCGGACAGACGGCCGGTGAGGAGGGCGTTGCCCGTCGCAGGTGCGGCCGCTCCAGCCGCACCGCTGACGCTCCGCCCAGCGGCGCCGAGCCAGACCACGAGGTGAACGACGACGCCGCCTCTGCGCGACACTTCGCATGCGCGCAGTGCGAACGAAGGCTGTCGCGCTGTTCGGGTGGCCGAGTGATATCGATTTTCTTCGCGTCTGGAGCTATTCCTAGCCTGTGAGGCAAGCCCGGCCGTCCCGGAGCGCTGCCGGTGGCAGCCCTCCCGGCCGCGTCCCACCGCCGGCGCCGCCACGTACCCGAGTTCCGATTGACCTGCTTCTGCGGTATGACGATCTGCGTGGAGAGCGCGTCCTTGGTGTTGGGGATGGGGTGGTCCATCAGGCCAGATGCAGCGCACCACCTGGCCGGACTGCGGCGGAGGCGGGAGGTCGGTCAGCTGGGGCCGGGTCGGAGGCTGTCGGCCCCGGCGGCACCACCCACCCACGCGGACGACGGGGCCCGCTGGACCACGCCAGACCAAGTTGACAATGTATACCAACCCCAAGTAACCCACAGGACCTGTAAACTTCGGGTCAGACCTGCCTAGTGTGCCAATGCTTGCTGGACCTGCTCGGTGATCCGGCTAACCATGCTGACCTGTGGTCCAGCATACTGGTCCCATCCACCATCCGCGGCCAGGTGCCGACCTCCAATGTCCCGTGGTGACCGCCCCCCCCCTCGGCGGCTCACCACTGACGCAGTGGACCTGCCCCGGTGACCCCCTCTGACCCAGGCGACCCGCCATCCAGTCCGGCGTCCCCGTCAGCTGACCTTGGTCACGCGGTCGGGCACGTAGCTTGGGTCACAGTAGACCTGTTTGCAGCGGGCCACCTCGGAGCCGGAGCGGACGCCGACGGCGCGGCCGTCCTCCACCACGATCTCGTCCACCGCCTTGTCCAGCATGTACGTGCCGCCGTAGATGGCCGCCAGCCTGGGGACGGGCCGCGCCTCGGTCACTGCCACGCGTCGCGGCTGCCCGACCGACGACGCGCTGGACGCCAGGCCCGGATACCTGGGTTCGAATCCCGGGCGATGCGTACTGTTTCACTGGCGCCGTCGCAACAGCTGACGTGAGAGGCTGAGGCGCTAATCACCGTGCAGTAACACACATTAATGGGAGAAGAAACCCGAAGCAGCGACGCAAGACGTGGGGAACAACGGTGCGAGACGAGCAGGGCTCGGTCGCCGGCGTGCGGGAAACTACCGCTCCGCCAGGCGGGGACCGCACGAGACAACGCCCTCCACGCCAGTGTACCACGTAGCCGACCGACAGACGTGGCCGTCACATGGCGTGGGGAAGGGGGGGGGGCTCTCCCCACGATCCTGGTGGACTACCGCACCGCGCGCAGGCCCTGCTTACACCGACGAACGGTTGCGCCCGCTGCACCACGACGTACTGCAATGCGTGACATTAGCTAAAGCGGCAGCGACAAACGACTGCTGCGGACCAAAGCCAGCCCACCATACGTCACGAACACGTGAAAAGCACTTGCAAATCGCTTTGTCCCTGGTATTTCAAGTTGCCACCCGCTTGTCTTCTGACCCCGAACTTGACAGAGCCGGCACGACGTCGGTCCGCGGCCACAGCTGGCGCCCAAGCGCAGCCTTGTTTCCCGCTGGCCGCTGCCTCCAGCGCCACAAGAATGCCGCGGCGCCCGCTCCTGGGGCCCCGGCCCGCCGCTCTCACCTGGCGAAGCCCTGCGGCAGCTCGCCCAGCCCGTACATGGGGTACAGGTAGGGCGACTTGCCGTAGCGAGCCAGGGACTCGCTGTAGAGTCGGATCCGCGCGATGGTGGTGCCGCACGGCTGGCTGATGTAGTCGTCATTCCTGCGAAGGCAGTGGCGTGCACTGAATGGTGTGCGACTGTGTGCGCCACTGTGGTGTTCACAGGCGACTAGTGACACGTCAGAGCGTAGCTCGTTACTTATTTCATGCATTACTGCAACATCACTTCACTGAGATGCACGCACAAGACAACTAGCATCAGGTAAAAGGCATTGTCTCATTACTTCATTACTTACGTTGCATTACTTAAGCGTTGCTTGACTGATAGACATGCAGAATTGTTTGAATCCTGCAGCCTCGTTCGACCAACGACAGGAGCTTTTTCACCTAACCGAACGTGGGGATAGCTCGCTTTAAATATGATCTACTAGTTTAACTACTATGCTTGGATATGTTGTGCGGGGAGCGCGAGCGAGCGTTTGGTTTGACGCGCAGCAGTAAAACCACACCGGGATGGAGCAGGCAGTAAAATCAATCACCACCGGGCCGGGGCAGCAGTAAAATCACACCGGGCGGGCCGGGGCAGCAGTAAAATCACACCGGGCCGGGGCAGGAGTACAGCAGCAGCACGGCCGGTCGGGGGCGGCGGCCAGCTGGTGCGCCGTCCCCACCTGTGCAGCGCCAGCGCGTGGCCAGTGAAGGTCGATCGTGTTCTCGTCGACGCCGAACTTCTCGAACACGGCGCTCATCGGCGACGTGTTCGGGTCGAGCCCCTTCCACGTGGTGGGGTCGTCGGCGCGGAAGTCCTGCACGAACGCCAGCAGGCTACGGAAGCGCCGCTTCTCGAACATGCCCATCAGGTCCGAGCTAAGCGCCTCCTGGGCGTCGGCCGGCACCTGGCGGCGGCGGGGGGGGGGGGGGGGGGAGGCCGGTCATACGCGCCCAGACCGCACACCAACCGCGCAGCGATGTCGGGGGACGAGGTATTTGCGGCGAATTATTGCACAATTGTGAAGATAATTCATCGCAGTGTTGAGAAATAACTCGCCGCGAATGTTGCGACATTTGCAACGGGTTATTCCCGCCCGTCTCCAAATCACAAATCAAAGTAATCATTGTCCGCTAGGTTCCCATGACTTGGGCTTTCCGGCGCGTCGACTACCCTGGTCATATAGCACCCGTTTCTGCCAGTTTCAATTTTTGCTTCACTTTTACCGCAGTTGGCAACACTATGCCTGCTTTTGGTTGAGCAAAGACCATAACCATCTGTAAAATGGTGCAATATAAGCATTTGTACCACAAACGACCCACTTTCGCCGACAAAAACTAATTCTGAATGCTTTACTAGTCAACACCAAAGTGATATCGGCCTATTTGCGATATGTGCTCTGATGTGGCGCAGTTGGATAGATTATCGGTTCGCACTTTCCTCATGTGGAGCTGAGTACGCAGCGCCTGTTGGTAACAACATATCATACAGAATCCGTCATGATGACCTGAAATCCATACCGAATTTTGTTTGACGTCCTGAATTGGAGCGCACTTTTCAACATATGAGCGTGCATCTCCGCATGCGAGCATGCAACACGCTGGCTGGTTTCGTAAACAATTAAACTAGAGGAAATTTTCCCTCAGACACAAACTACTGCTGTCATCCGAAGAACCAAACACGACAGTTATCAAACCGCCATGGCGTGGCATATCATGTAACGAAGACGCAGTTTCACAGCAAATGAATGGAGGTCGATTTTTTTCTGGGTAGAAGAGACTCAAGAAGTGCCTTTTCACTGCCGGAGACGACACTGCCCGTGAGAACGAAAACTTGGCAACAAGGCCGCTTTCGACCTTTCACTCCAAGATCCTGACAAAATCGCAATTTTGCGGAAATGAGCCGCCATTCCTTCGATTATTGCGGTGCACACGCGTGCATGTGCGGTGCGTACTCTGGTAACCAGCATCACCAGTTAACTGTGATGGTGCCGGCGAGAGCAGCCTGAAAACAGCCGGTGCCAAGTCGCCGTCACATGGCACGGCCGACTAGCATCCATTAGCATCTCAACGCCAAAGCGCGGCCTCCCAGGACTAGCTCTGCACAGACGTACTGGGTCACAGCATCGCTAATTGTTTGCACCCGGTGCAGCGCGAGCTCGGACTGTGGGTCAGGAGCGCGCCGCGAGCACCCCCGCGCACCTTCGAGATCTTGTTGCCCTTGTAGACGTAGCTGCCCTCGACCGACTTGAACTCCAGGTAGCGCGTGACGCCTGTGTGGATCAGCAGCTTCACCAGCTGCCCGTTGGCCATCAGAAACTTGGGTATCAGGTCCACATTCCAGTCCCTGCGCCGCGAGAGGCCCGAGTGATCAGTCGGCAGCGTTCCCCACACGCGGGCCCGTATCAGGAGCAAACGTCGACTGAACGTGCCGCGATGTGATCAAACGAATGTGCACCTGCTCCACTTGGGGGCACAGGCACAGTTCCGTATTTAGTTGGACGGGAGGACCCTAGTTCATTTCCCACACTTTCGGAAGAAAGCGGGATAAGTCCGTAGAGAAACCCGTTCGCTGTTGTTTTTTGGGAGGTAAATTTGGGCACTGTCTTACTGCTAAGACTCCCCAACTCCTTTTGCCGAACTTTCGCAATGGCTTGAGGATATGTCTCAGTACAGTCACGACATTGACATTACCAGCGTTCCAGAGTTCACCGCGCAGGATGTGCAGGATGTAAATATAAATCCATACTACCAGAATCCTGGCTCTCTGGCTGCCCAAGCACGCAGTTCGTTGGCGCTAATCCGTTGCCCTCTGTCCCCGAACCCAGACATCCGACCTGCCCGGCCCATTCGTGAAGCCTGAGGCAATTAAATGATGAGCTGACCGCCGCCCAGTTCGATGCTGATTGGCCGATCTTAAGCAAGGGGAGGGGCAACAGTCAGTGAACCCAAGCCGGGGGTATAATAGCACGGGAAAACACCGGCATCTCTGCCACCGAAGTGGCCAAATATTAAACACCGCGCATCGCCCCTGGCGGGGGCCCTCCTGACGACTCTGCCGCTCCCCTCCGACCCCTCCAGATCGATGGCAGACGCGACGACGGCGTCGGCCAGACCGGTGCGACGCTTACCGGCCGCGGCCGTACGACTCGTCCGGCTTGGGCAAGCCGAACTTGTCGAACATCTCCTCGAGAGGAGTGATGGAGGCCGACTCGCCGCCGTAGTACTTGTGGCGGTCGATGTGCAGCACCTTCTTCCCAGAGACGGACAGCAGGCCGGACAGGATACACTCCTGAAAGAACAGCGCGCCCTCTGTACGGCCGCCGCGGTCGGAACAGCGGTATCCTGTCGATGGGACTATCCTCAAGATATAAACTGGCACAAATTAGTGGTCTGAACTGTTCTTGTTGACATGTTTGTTTGGTGGCATTCAGCACCCACGTAGGGGTTTTATGAATAGCACGAAGAAGGTACTTAACACATCAAATTACACCAGCAGAATCACCAAATGCTTATTAACGACAAACGTGCGTAAATACACCACCCACACTGGAAAGAACATAATAAAATGTACAAGTGAATGATCTGTTATAAAGCATAACCATAACAAGAATGCAGTTGCACACATAAAACTAAGTGTTTAACATGTGCTTTCACATTGCTTCATCGCGACTGCACACCTAAATACAAGAGCCTGTCGCGACCTAGATCGCGGTAGAGCATGGCATGCCTCCACAGCCACTGGACTCTGCACAACAGAGGACATGCCAGCCACGACTTGCACTCCATACATGCTGACTGCACATGAACCAGTTGGAGAAGCCCAGTCTCTGCGGCGAGCGTGACGAGCAGATACTGCACTTTTGTCGGTCACCGTGCATCTATGGTGACGGTGTCCCTCTCAGGCAACACAAAAAAACAAAGACAGTCATCTGTTTAAGACATGTGAAAAGTAGAACCGCATTTTTTTTGTGTGAATATGGTCCAAGGCTATTCATGTGGCAGTGGAAAATACCCATATGTTTGGAAGAGGGTAAACAAGTTGATAAATGCTCCAATACAGCCTAAAATCTGATTCAACTTTGTTTTGTCAAGTTGTCAAGTTTGTATAAAGTCATTTTGCTTCAGAAATGATAAGAAACATCCAAGAAAATTATGTTGAGGTGTATGCAAAAAGTTCACAACTGTAGCCTGTTCTCTGGTTTGGGCTATAACTATATAATTTTAACAGACAATATAATGTCATCTATAATATTCCAACAAAAAGGAACAACAAAGAAGCCAAAAAAGATACAAAAAGTGAGAAAAATGACCACATAAAAGCATTGTGAGAACACTGGCCATGTAAATGTGTTGTGACAACACTGACATGCAAGCTCAAGATGTCTGTTAGGCCGATGTGAGCGGGTGCAAATTGTGCCCAGGCTGCCCTGTCCTCAGGGGCACCAAGACTTGCCAATGCATTTCACTTTTTGGCTTGTGCTAACTTTTGAACAAAATTGCCTTGCCCTATTCTGGCACTCCCCACAAAATCATTTAGTAAGAATGCTACAAAAATGTACTGAAAAGAACATCAGCTGCTTGATGCATCTCTGCAGTCCTAATGAAAGCTTGTTTGGGATGGTAGTGTGTCATCAGAGGTAAAGCTTTTTTTAGTTAGAGGGGGCTGAAGCTCCCCTCACTTGAAGAAGGCAGTGGGCCAAGTCTGGTAAGAAATATTTTGGGGGGCATGTTCTGGGAGTAAGTTGTGTCAATGTCTTCTTAACCTTTCCCCAACTCCATCGCCCCACAATGATTTTGTGAAACTGAGCTCTTGGTCAATCTAGATTTGCACTGATGCTCTTCCTACATTGTTCCATATCTACTAGGATTCTTAGCACCAGTGGCTTGGTGAACTAATGATGGAAGTTGTGTTAATAATAGCCTTCTCAAACAATTCAGGGCCTGTGACCAGCTGGTTGAAATTTGTCCTTTGTTCTTCATGGAATGGAATGGAATGAATGAATGAATGAATTGTTCTTCATGGAATTTTTTCTCATGCATGACAAGAGAAAACTCCAGCCCCCCCCCCCCTCTCAAGTCTATTCTGTTGATATATTATTCCAAAATAAATTGCATCACAAACTATGCCCCTGACCTGAGATTACAACAGCTCAGCACAGAATAATATGACAGTAAATTAGCCTGTCTGTGTTTGGGACTGTTTGCCTGGACCTTCACTCATCTCACCTGAAGTGGTCACTGAAACCAACCACAGGCTGTCAAAGTCAGGAGAAAATAGCAAGCATATGCAGCATCTTGAGCCCTACCTGTCATATGCTGGCTGGGATGCTGATGTTCAAACCAAATTGGATCAAGGGAAGTTAATTGTATGTGTAAAGTATGATACATATCTACAGTTAATATTAAAACCATATATGAATGGTTTGGCACAATGTTTCATGATGAGGAAAGATCATTTTTTAGAAATACAAATTGTACACTTTTTCCCATACTGAACTCAGCAAAACATGGAATTACAAAAATTTAATGAACTTTCAAGTTTGAATTTTTCATGCCAATCCACATATAAAATAATCAATGAACTTTTATACTAACTATGATGTGGACAAAACCAGGTTGCTTAAAGAACTACCTGTTCAGTGTATTTGCAAAGTATTCTTAACCCTGTTTTTTTACACATCACTTAGAGAGCTATACCTTAGACAGTAAAACAATGCAAAGGAATATGGGTCAGATATAATGAGAAAAGCATCTCAGGGTTGCATGGTTGGGAAATGTGTGCATAAGGCACAATGTGGCTTGTCCCACCTCCTCTATCAAAACCATTTTAAGCAACTATCAAAGGTTCATGCACCACATACAGAACCATGCTCATTGTCCGGAAATGAAACCTTTGTTGCACTTGTATTTGTATTGCATTTAGTGCCTCTGACTGCAGTTCTCTTTTAGAATGTTAACAAGATACTGTCATACTTAAACCAGGGAAGGATGTAGAAGTGGCACACTATATTCTCCATTTAAAATGTCATATTGCACAGATGAACCATATTGAGCAGCACAAGATATATCTGCTAACATGGTGCCTGCAACTGGAAACTAGGAAATGATGTTAAAACAATTTAAGGGAATGAGAAATAAGTGCATAGGAGCATTAAGTTACTCACAAAACTATATGGCAGCCACAGTGATATCAGTTGGATTGAGCAAAACTTGGAAAATAGGTGTCACACACATGATTATAAAGACAAGACAAATAACACAAGCCAAATCATCAAGTTAGATCTAAAAGTTAATACTGCAGAGAGCAAACTTAATAAGAATGCATGGGACATATACACTAGCATGGTAGATGCAGTTCAAAACCAGAAAATGATACTTTAAACAATTTTGAAGGATGAGAACAAAATAATTACTTCAGAAATAGTACACCAAACATACAGTGCTACTTCTTGGACTGGGTAAAAAATAGTGTAGGGGTGTCTTTCAGCAACTAATTATAAGAACAAGATAACATAAGCCACCTGACATATGTTACTATTGCTGACGATTCCAAGACATCATCGCACGGCAAAATCAGGCCATACCTTCAGCCCAGTTCCTAACACGATGGCATCATATTCTTCGTCCATCCTTGCAGGCGATTATGTGATTCTCTAATAGGCTTAAACTCCTTAACAGTATTCCTGTACGCTTCCCACAATTACGCCACCCCACCCTGACGCGTGACGCCGTCGACAGAGAGAGAAAGAGGGAGAGGGCGTCGGCGGCGCAACGGTATGCGCTGAAGCGGCCCAATCGGTCCGCCCAGTTTGGGCTGCGCCACTTTTTGTCATTTGTGTGCCAGGACTGCAGTAATCTCCTCAGAAAATGACGTCATAGAGATAGCAATTGACGTCATAGATCCATCCATTGTTTCTGGTGGCGAGCGCTCAGTTGAGTCTAGACCATCGCCGTAAAAATGCTTGGGTAAGATGCCCGTGCTTTAATAACTGGTGATCAGCAATGTTGCAGCAATGTAAGATTGCGGGATTCCCTACCGGAAAGGGAGGCGTCTAGCGGTCCCTCGTTGCGGCGATGAATGTTGATCGGCCATTCGCTTCCATCACTGCGTGCACTGCTGTATTCTGTTCACCTGCGCCATTTAAATACACGATAATGTGATCGTATATTTTCAAATAGTTGACCAATGAGTTATGTTTTCAACACTGCCACATTCATCTTTTTCGACTGTGTATCGCAGAAATGTTCAGTGTGGCTTAATGATAAACATTTTGCCTCACCTGCCAAGCAGTCAATATGAATAACATCGTCGCGGGCTGACAAAAACCTAGTTGTGCTAGCCATGAGCAGAACCAAGTGATGATTGTTGAAGGTATATTTGTTTCAGAAAACGTTTGCGAGAGGAGAAAGGTAGATAAAACCGGCAAATTCAACGGCATGATGTTTGATACCAGTATGTATGCTGGCGGCACTGTCTGTCAGTTCATATATAAACGAATATTGCTTTAAGAAACTCATTTCCTTTCGATAAAGGCATGCAGACGAAATATATATTCACCTACCACGCCAGCCTCCTGGTTATTCTACGAGGCATATAGACTATTTGTACTGTCTTATCGGCAGGGAATAGTAACGACATCCCAATACCAGATGGGCAGTACACACTGGCATGCAATCGGCGGACAGAAAATGAAAACAGCAAACGGAAGGTAGGAACAACAATTATACGACTAAAAAATGCAAAATGTGCGGCAAACAAGACAATGGCAGACATAAGCGTAGGAACGTGTCATTTCGTAGGAATTGGGGGTTGGGGGGGGGGGGGGGGAGAGGACAGGCTCGAGGTATACTTCAGGAACTTATTTTGTGAAGCAAGCCCTGTGACTGCGGGGATAGATATAGCGATTATTGTCCACTCTTAATTCAAATAGCACTTTGGAAATAATTAAATGTGACTGCTGCTGGGCTAGACATACATCCACAGCCGTTTCTCACGGGCTTAATCATGTCTTTCCGACTCATGTATGTCTTTCGGTAAAAAGGCTCTCCAGTTTCCTACGATTTTTCGTCTATTTTCACACCGTTTTCCTGGGGGCGCGGAGCCCCACGAGCGGGTAGATATTTTGGATCATTGACGAGGCATGTACTTCCACAGAGTTGATGCCAAAATACTACCTCGACATAGGCTGGTCAGAATTTTGAATGCGAATCGATGGCCCACAGGGTCTTTAAATTTGCATGCGCGTAGACTTCGCGAGTTTCTTTTTCTAGATATAAGATTTGTCGCAGAATGCTAAGCAGAAACAAATTCGGAAGCTTCAAATACTTACTGCCAAAAACATTGCGACAAAAACCATAAAACTGGAGTTTTTCCTTAAACACTAGGTCACAGAATGAAAGCTCTTTTGCCATATGTTCCCTATCTGAGCCCTGCCCCCCTCCGCCGTCAGCAGCCTCTGGCCTGGCCCGGCTGCCCCCCCCCCCCCCCCCATCAGTACTGACTGCGAACTGATCGTATGGCTGCTTTGCTGCATGTTTATGGAACAGCATTTTTAGTTATTGTTGTGTAAAACAAAACACAGGTAAAAAGGTTGTCTTAGTTTTATTGCTATTTTTACCCTGTTATTAGAACAGAAACGGAAACCAGAAGGCGCCGGGAGATCTATTCTGTTTGTATTTTAAAGCCAATAGGCTACATGAATCATGCGTTGAACAATTGCATGAAATCAATCACCAGTGCTCTTGATTTATAACGGCTCAGTAGACCCTTTCTAAACCGATACAATTCAAGAGTTTCGTCAGATTCTTTATTTGGGTCTCACAGCCACATTCAGGGCTCTGCGAAGGTAGATTGTATAGCGAAACGTTTGAAAAAGTGCATTAACGTGGCCAAGCCATGTTTGCCTCGAAATTTCCCACATTCAGTCGGAATCGATAAGCGATACAAAGTATGTGGCGTAGTTTTGAACATGCGCGCTCGCAAAGCTTAGCACCAAAAGCATCAACGCCAGGCGTTGCAGTCTCCGCATACCACGAAGCGTCGGCTCAGCGGTTAATATTGAGCTGTGGCTAACGGGCGGACGAAAGTGATAACGCTTCTGAAAGAAGTACCTTTCAACACTTAAATTGATTAGTGATACAAATTATGCTACGTAGTTTTGAGTATGCGCGCTCGCAAACCTTGGCAGCAAAAACCTCGACGACAGGCGTTGCAGTCTCCGTAGGCTCCGCACCGTCGGTTCAGTGGTTAACTTTGCGCTGTAGCCAATTAGTGGACAAAAATGATGACGCTTTTGAAAGAAGTACCTTCGAACGCTTCAGGATTTCCAATCTTACGCTTAGAAGGCGGTCTGGGCAGATATTTTGCCTGTGCGATTTGTAAATTGACGTTATGATGAGATTGGATTGACCGTTACAGTACTGCAAAGTGGTGCTCGAATCGGGTGTTGGATCTAGAATAGCGAACGTAGAAGGTTTATTTTTGTGTTGCTGTAACTGCTAATCGAACAGATTAACCACGGCGACCGCCTCCTGGCGTCACTCGCAGTGGCCAATGCCGTTCGGTTTTACGAAAGCTGCAGCCTAGGCCAGCGCAGTCCTTGCTCCTGAGATTGCCGGCGCTCACTTTCAAACCTTTTCATGTCATTTATCTCACTAATCGATTCTGCGAAAGAGCTAACGTTCTCAGGCAAACATGGGGTGGCCTTGTTCGTTTTTTAACTCACTTAGACACACTCTGTTCAGCGATAAGGAGACCCCTTGTTTCATTCCGGGCCAGGGGCCCTTTGAGTATAGCACTAGGGACACATTACTGCTCCCGGTCAAGGGTTGAAGGGCCATTCCGTCCCATCGCGGAGTGTCTTCCGGCTGTCATTCTGGTGACAAGGGGCGGGATCCCCTAGTCGATCCCCCGATATCCCCTTGGAGGGGTACATCATATCACATTGTTCTCCTCCCTGACACGGGAGGCCTTCCGACCCGCGCAGTCGGCCCCGGATCAACACTAGAACCCTTATTGATTTGTTTTGTTTTATGTTTTGCATGCAGTCAAAATTGATACGTGGGCTTGAACATGTGCACTCGCAAACCTCAGCAACAACAACCTCGACGCCCGGCGCCACAGTCTCCACAGGACTCATGGCGTCGGCCCTGCAGCTGTGGCACTAAGCGATGGCCAATGGGGCAAACGAAAAAGATGATACGTCTCCAGGAAGATGGCTGGGGAACTAGATTAATCGGCGCCAGGAGCCATTGCCCTCCCTGCCCCCCCCCCCCCCTTCCCTGTTCTTACACCCATGATAGCGGTGACACATGGGATACCCATACAAAGCAATATATGCATGCAACGGTGTCAATTCTTATAAATCATGAGGGTGGCAGAGCCGAGGGCCCGACGACCTACCCCCTCCCCGTTTTCCCCCAACGGAACTAGCCCATTATTTTGACGAAAGGGATTTAGATAGTAAATTTTTGTATGATTTAAAAAGTCCTTGATATGGGTTTCATAGCAGTCCTGCAGGGACAGATCCAGATGGAGGGGGGGGGGGGGGGGCAGCACTAGAGGCACGTGCCCCTTCCGTCCTATTGCTCGGAAGCTACACGTATGACTGCCGTGGGCGGCAGCACGTATTTACGCACGTGCCGCGCATTACGTATTGACGTACGGCGTGAGCGGCACGGCGGCAAGGGGTCAATAAGACTTCCCCTCAGATCTCAGACACCAAGGAATGCATTTGGGATACAAGGGACACAAGGGATACCAAGGGTGTCTTGGCCTGTACGTGAACCCGCTTGTGTCAGGATTTGAAGTTCCTAAATCATGCCTTTAATGAGGCCAAAAAGGGCAAACGGCAAATCTGTGTCTTAAGTACCCCCAGACCTTCTCATGCAACCCCCGTACACCTAGATGCTTGTTTTAAGCAAAGGGTTGCTGGTTTTCATTTCGGGTCAGTGACGTTGTTGACCTATTGAATGTCATGGTGACACAAATCATACAGGACTGCTCTGATTTTGCATTTGAATAAGCGTCAAGGATAACGACAGGCAGTATGTTCTTAACAGAACAATGTTGACCCAGGTCATTTTAGATCGGTAACTTGTTCTGCCCTTTAAGAAGTTTATGAAAGATGTAGTGCGGTTTCTGTTATCAAAAGTTCAAAATGAGCACCAGAAACTACTTCATGCAACAAGCTCTAGAGAAAAAACAGGCTGGTTTTGAGCTTGGTCTGACCTTCATACCTGTCCCTAGGCCAATGGAATTTGTTGATTTAACAGTTGCGTTGCCTAAGGAGGTATCTCAGAGATTATGACTTCGTCTGATTCTCCGTTTTTGCATGAGCTTAGGCGATTTTCTAAGAATTGTCTTAGCTGAACCCATATCCTGATGTTTACCCGTCATAAGTCAGTGACCTTACAAGGTACATCTAATGTTGGAAACTAGACGATCTGCTCTTCAATTGCTTACGATTATGCCAAATTTGGCGCGGATGCGCTGCGCCTTTCGGAAATCATTCCGGACAAACCTTCGGAATGGGTCAAATTGACCTCCACCCGAGCACGTGCTAATGACGAGCGTGGATGTGGGTGCCATCAATATGACATGCATATTTTTTACCACAGTGACGACAAAGTCATCCTCACCGTTGTTTTTATAGGGCATTTGCTGTATCACATCGAGATAGGCCGCAGCCTCAGTCCCATACAAGCAGCAGTCAACATAAATTGCTCATGCCATGACGTAAAGTTGTGTTAAAAATAAGGGACGGCCCCGGTTCATACCAAAATATTCGTGCACTGACCACACCTCACCCTCAAATCTATCCTAATAAATGAAATAAATCAGCGCTATTTGACACGGGGTTGCTGTGACCTAAAGCAAGGAAATAGAAAACTAGGGTCGGTTGTGCAATTCGTTCAAATGGCTCGGCCGCAAACCCAAAAGCTGGATCCGATAATGCATCCAGATATTTGCCGGCCCATAGAAATGGATATTCGTCATGTACAGCAGTGCACCTGCCAACACTAGAGCAGTCCCTCCCACCAAAATAGAAAATCGTGTTTGCTCGCTAAAAAAACAGCCAGCTAAAAATACAACAGCTGAGTCAAGGCCATGTAATAAGGTATGATCATCCGGGGATTTTTCCGGCACTTTTCCTTCACCATTATAGTGACGTCACAAAGTCGCAACCTGGCATCACAGCGCCGGCTGCATTACCTTCGCGTCTGCTACACCGGTGCACCTTCTAACAATTGCATCTGGTGATCGCTACAGGACACTTCAAAAAGTACTATGAGGAAATATGCAAGGGGATTTTTGTCACGCCTGTTGTCAGCGAACATAGGTCTAGGAACCAGTAACCCATCTGCCATGGCACTCCCATTTGCTGAGGATGCCAAACGTTGAGTCTATGGCGATGCATTGAAGTTGGCCAGCCTAGAGCTACTTAAATGCAGGTTAGCGAACCTGGCCAAGGTCCAGCCACTGCCAAAGGAAGAACTGAGTGGCACCAGGATCATCATCCGACCTGTCGCGTTGAGCCTCAGCACTATACATAATAACGCGCTGGGTTACACCGGTGTGCGATTGAGGCAGTTTGAGACAAAGAAAGTGATACGCTGCCTGGTAGAACGTAGGACATTGTTGACATTGCACATCGCGTCAACTATGCCACGAAGCCTCCGAAGGTCGTGGTGCATGGCGTTAATCAAGATCATATCCGTCACGCCATGCAGCCAAGTCATCGAACACACATATGACTCATAATTCGCCATATTTTATTAAAACGATTCTTGTGCCCAGCACACACTTCATTGTGCACACTTGGCGAGGATCCACAGCAACGGGGGGGGGGGGGGAGAATTCTTGCGCCCAGCATGCACTTCATTAAGCACACTTGGCGAGGACCCAAAATAAACAGGGCGGGGCCGGGCGGAGCTCACATAAGCACAACGATATTCACTTCGCGCCGACCACCTGAGGTCGCACCTGTTTAGCTGCGCGTCTGGCAGCAGCTCGCTCAGCCCCAGCCTGATTAAGCCATCTGAGGTGCAGATGGATGCGCGCCTTCACCAGCTTCCGAGCAATCCGCTTGTCCAGCGCAGAACTTTCTCAGCAGGAGCTTTGTGGGGCGGTCCACGGTGCCAATGTCTCGGTTCATGCCTCGGTCCATCACTTGTTGGAACACGATCTCGAAAGCCTCGACAACGCTTGTCCAGGCCGGCAACGGCACCATCAGATCACCCTGTCTAGCCGTGTGTATCCAGCTGTCTGGCACACAGTTGGGTGGTACCTCTCGGGTCGACAGTCCCATACTTGGATCAAGGTGTTTGCACTTGACCGCCACGAATCCCGCAACGAAGGCCAGCGGCCCGTGCTCGATGTGTGTGTCCTCGTCCATTTCGTCGCCGCAGTGGGGGCCATTTTCGGTCCTCTCGCCGTCACCGCCATGGAGCTTGCCTTTGCCCGATTCGTCGAACCCGCCGTTCTCGTCCACTTTGTTCAGGATGGGCATTGGAAGCATCGCGGCTGCTTGCTGGTAGGCGGCCTCCACGTCGTCCGTATGCGCTGCCGCTTCCACCACAGCTGGATCTTGGATCTGCGACGCAACGAAACGGTCATTTCCGCGTACCTATCAGGCAAATTAATCAGACCCTTTTGCATATCACCAGTTTTGTTTTTCATTACGGGAGCAAGACGTCTTGGACCCGGACATACCCATTCTTTCGTTATCGCATGCTTGTTTTGATACACAATGACCTTTTTGTGGTCCAGCGGGACATAATCCGGGCGGGTAAGAGGGACAGTCAACAGCCGACGAGTACTGCACTGCGTGCACCACTCTGATATCTCCCTCTCCTGGCCATAACCACGGATCTATCTGGATGGACCCGTTTCATGGTCCCATTTCATTACATCGGCTGCCCCAGGGAGGTGGCGCCGCCATTACAGTTTTTCGATGGCCCTCCGAGGGCCCTCCGAGGCTCCGACAGCAGGGCCCTCCGAGGCTCCAATCCCCCCCCCCCCCCACTCCGCCTCCATTCGTCTCTGCCCGTGAGGTTCAAGGCCTATGGTTTAGGCACAGGAGCAGTTTTTTACCACAGTTTTATTATATGCAATCCCGGGGTTTGGTGACCAGGCAAATGGCCTTTATTTGAAATCTCGGACACTACCATGAACAGTAACACGAAGAGCCCAAAAGTGGTTCAAAAGTAGCAAGACTCGCAAAAAGCCGAGTGAACATGTGCGCAGGTAAAAGAGCTGTTTGAGGCACCAGGGCAAACCAATATAAGAATCTCATTGATGCGCTAGGTACTGTACCTATTAACGATTGTGGGGTTTGTTGGTCAGTTCACAGTGCGTAGATGTAGTGTCAATGGGGCTGGGATTCGCTCGTGCAAACTTATCCTTCCTTCCCCCCTTCCCCACGTTGCAAACCCTGGCTACGTCCCTGACCCTCACCCCCCCCCCCCCTTCGCCCGTGTAGCATGGATGGCTGTGCCACTTGTGTGGTAGTCAGGCCCCACTTTGTAAACAAGGTTATGGCCGGAAAATCTCGCTTGAATCTCGTATTGTTGTCTATAAACTGCACGGAGCGGTATGTATTATGCAGGCAGTAGTTACTGTGAATCGGGTTTAAAGATTTCTGCATAAAACAGACGAGAATTTTCCTTTTAAGCACATGCATGCTCACTTAGGTGTGCTGGCGATGTCCAGTCGCATAGAAGGAACTGCACCTGGTCGAAGGCACGGTTTAACATTGGTTTTGAGACTGGCCTTAATCAGATGACCAGGATCATAGTCATAATCTTGAAAATGATCAGATCAGATTAACGCATTCTCCGCATTTATGGTGTTAGTCCAAGAGCAACGGTTCGCTCATATTTCCAGGACAGTTGGATCGTTTTTGTAAAAGAAAAATGTTTTATTGTGCCATCTCACATTCTTGCAAGAGACCACTTCACAGGATGGTATCTTGTTGCCAAAAACAAATTCCCTTTAATGCTCACTTTTGCCCCACGCTCACACGCCACCTCAAAATTCTCCCATCCGCGACATAATAGCACGCACTGAGGCAACACGACAATACAAACTTGATGTCACACTGCACGATAATCGCGATATTACATTTGATACATTGCATTGGTATTACACGGCCTTGACGATAATAGACAAGACCAACCACAGCATTTCTGCGTGACGACTGCTTTCCACGCAGTCGACGTTGCCATGCAACGCCTCAGCGCGAGCCATTGCGACTTTGTGACGTCACCGCCTAACGTTAACCAGGCGCCAGCCCGACCAATTTCTCACGCTGCGATGATGACCCCCTGAGCTGAGTCAATAAACGAAGTGATAAGCTTGACACACTCAGGGACATAAGAACCACATTACTTCGGAAAATATAAGACAAAATGAGTTAACAGGTGTTCGGATGCCATATGGGAAGCCGATTTGCTGCCCCCCCCCCTAGATCTTTCTTAGGGAATGACTTCGAATGGAGCCATGCAGCAATGCCAAACTTCGGAAATCTGTAGACATTGAATAGCCAAAAAAATCAAAAACTGATATGCCCCTAAAGATCGCTGACATGTAGCAGGTCAGAGACCGACCATGGTTATCAGTCATGGCACTTCTCACAAAATATTTAAGTTGATGCGGCAACGGAGTGCTGGATGTCATATGCCGCTTTTGAAATGTGTCTTAGACAATCGGACAATTGAAATAAGGTTTACAATTACTTCCAGGACCGGTCTTGGCTGGACGGAACAGGACAGGTCTTGTCTTCTTTTGCCTTTTGCCCTTCCGACGGTCCTGTCCTCTGTTCCATGCCTCTTATGCTCTGTCCCTGTTCTAAACAATTTGTCCTTAGCTCTGTCAGCTCTCTGTCGTGCCGAGTCCGATCCACTATGCACTGTCCTTTGTCGTGTCCATTTCATATCCTACGCTTTCTTCTAGCTCGCTAATTTCTCCTTTCTGCCCGCCTTTGCCCTGTCCTGTATGCTGGCCTGTCATGGCCTTTGTCCTGCACTGTCCTATCGGGGGGATTTCGACCCAGAAATCTTACAGGTTTTCTTTTAAATAATTCTGTACTTTTGTGGCACGAATTGTGGCATGTTTTTACATGCATGCATTTAACACGCGCTCGGGTGAGGGTCAAGTTGACCCCCCCCCCCCGAAAATTGTTCAGGACGGTTTCCGAACGGCGCGGTCAAGCCGTGCAAACTTTGGCAAAGCTCTAGACAATTGAATAGCGAATCGTTTGATTCAAAAATTTTAATGGAACTTGTAAGGTCACTGACCTATGGCAGGTCGAAGTAAGGCCATGGTTTCAGCAAAGTCAATTTCCAGGGAATAATTAAATATCATGCAACAACGGAGTGTTAGACAAAGCCATATATCTCTGAGATGCTTTCTTAGACAGCACAGCGATTGAATGAGCAAATTGCATTGACCTAAGGTCAAGTATGAAGGTCAGATCAAGGCCAAAACATCCCGGTTTTATTATTCTAGGGCTTCCTTCTAGGCCTTTTCTAATTTGCTGACAGCAGGAACCACATTTTACATCTTCTATAGACCTCTTACAGGTAAAAATATGTTATTGGCCTAAAATGACCTAGATCAACATTTTGTTTCTAGGAACATAGTTCACAGAGTAATGTTTGCTGCTCATTCAAATGCAAAAATCAGAGCAGTCTTGTAGGATTTTGCTCACCATGGCCTTCAAAAGGTCAAACAAGGTCACTGACCTTAAATGAGCATGTGATCTTTTGCTTAGAAACACTTGTCTAGGTTCCGAGGGCACTTTGGAGACCAGCCTGGAATGTTACCTTGTTTGACCTTACTTGACCCAAAGATCATGACTTATGAACCTGAAACGTTGACCTAAGTGAGTTTGCGTACGGGTCAACACACCTTGTGAATTTGGTGTCTCTTGCCCCCTTGGTTCCTGAGATCTCATGGGGGTACAATTGAACCCCCACACCCAAGCGAAGGGTATCCAGCCGGCCACTCGAGCGCGAGTTAACACCGAAAAATGTGTCGACAAAGAAGTGTGCTAAATCCGTGACCGTGAGTTCGTGAATAGCAAGATAGTCAGTTGTACTGTTATCAGCATATTGCACCAAGATAGCCTCCCAGGTTACAGTCAATAAAACCAAAAATTCAGTTAAAGGTCTTCACCGCCGTCGACTGTCGCCTGTCGAATCGCATGAGCATCACGTCAACCCGCAACATATGTGGCACTGGTTTAAGACTACGTATCGCATTAATTCACTTCTAGCACTGCATATGAGAGCAGATGGTATCGGTCGTAAAAACAATTGTTAACTGAACACCGTATTCTGCTTCCCGACGACGTGGCGTACGAAACAGCTTATGACGCGATCAGTGCACCTCAGTTTGGCCAAAACAAATGACAAAGCGCTAACTTGTTACTCAAAAGCACGCCGTTCAAATCAGTTGAGCGCGAGAGCCTCAAGAACTCGCCTTTCCTCGTCTTCACTGTCGTCCCAGCTTCGGCGGCATCTGCTGCTCCAGCGGCGTCTGCTGTTCTACCGTCTACTTCTGCAGCTCCAGCAGCGTCTGCTGTTCCAGTGACGCCCGCTGCTTCAGTGGCGCCTGTTGCTCCATTGGCGCCTGCTGCCCCAGTGGCGCCTGCTGCTCCACCGTCTGCTACTGCAGCTCCAGCAGCGTCTGCTGTTCCAGTGACGCCTGTTGCTCCACCAGCGTCTGCTTTTCCGACGCGTGTGCTGGTTGCCGCCTGGCGATATGTCGCTCTTCTCTTCGGGCGCCCCCACCAACGTCGGTGTCGACTCGGGGAAGCCAGCCTCGGCTCCAGTTTCACGCTGCTCCGTGCCACTACGGCGACTTCTTGGTCAGCCGCCCGGTAAGCGCCCTGGTGTCATCATCGAACAGGAGGCTCGCGGCCTCGTGCCTTTCCCGGATCCTCTTCGGAGCCGCGGCGGGAGCCGGCGACCAGAGCCTGGACCCTCATCGCGCAGTCCGTACATCGGCGCGGTCCGTGCCGTCCCAGCAGGCCTCCTGATGCGCCCGTTTCTTCTCCACACGGTCCCGCAAATTGTCAGGTGTCGCCGGCGATCTTCCTCCAACATCCACCACCGCGCTGAGCATTCCACGCATCCGCTGTTCACACTCAGCGCCCCAGCCGGGCTGCAGCCGGCAATCGCTGGCGTCGTGTTCTGATTGGAGGCGGGACATCAGCGGCTCCTGAGCATGGCTAGACCTCTCCTGATCAGCTGTCTGGGCTGCGGCCGGTGGATGCTGAGCATGGCCGGACCTCTCCTGATCAGCTGTCTGGGCTGCGGCCGGTGGATCCTGAGCACGGCCGGACCTCTCCTGATCAGCTGTCTGGGCTGCGGCCGGTGGATGCTGAGCATGGCCGGACCTCTCCTGATCAGCTGTCTGGGCTGCGGCCGGTGGATCCTGAGCACGGCCGGACCTCTCCTGACCAGCTGTCTGGGCTGCGGCCCGGACGGTATTGATTGCTCGTTCGGCCTGATCGAATGCCTGCGAGCGCTGGGGCGACACCCGCAGCTCTGCAGAGCGACGTACAAGCTAATCCTCAGGCTGACGCAATGGCCTCCTCCCTTCACCGAGAGGCCCGCCTCCACATAAGCTGCAGAGCCGCTTCAGACATCGGCTGGCTGCATCAAGCGCCGCAATCTGCTCCGAGGTATTCTAAGCTGGCGCTTGTAAACCCCTGTCAGGGCCGAGTTGCGGCTGCAGCACTGATCCAGTCCAGTCTTAGTTTAGACTGGAGCTCACCAGGTGACGGCCGGGGAGCGGCGGGACATCCCGGCACGTGGCAATGCCGCAGTGTGGGCTGCGGAGCTCTCCTGGAAGGCGTTTGTCGGCTCCCCTATGACTTGGTCCCTTTTGGGCCTCCATTGCAGGCCAGACAGTCTCCGCTTTACGCGCACTGCACCTGGGTGTCCCCGTGACAAGGGAAGCTCATGATGACGAGCGAAGGAACAGAAAAAATTGTCCCTCTCGGCGTCAGCTAAATCCAAATAAATGCCTTTTCCATGAGAGAGGTGTGCTGCAAGGCACCGAAAAAACAGAGAGCAGCGTCGGGTCTCACCCCTTGAGGGCAACCAGTGTGCCTCAACATTCGGCCAATTGTAATGCTTCTGAACACAACTTCGGAAGAAGTAAAAGGTCTCAGGCATTTTCACTTTTCTGACCAGATGGGCTCAAATTGGGGCCTGAATCAGATTCAGGGTAAACAACGGTATACGACTCACCTATGGCCAAACAATGTCATAATCGATCGTTGGTATCTGTCAACTTTCAAAAGACTACTGACTTCAAGCATGAGTGTAAGGATAGGGAGCAGGGGGCCGTGCCACCAACTTTTTGGGAAAATATGTGAAGGGAATCTTATAGTCAAGCATGATAAAAATCAACTTCTAAACTGACCTTGATCCTGCCGATGTTTTAGACGCTGTTACGCTTGTGGCTTCAGGAGTTACATGCGTGATTAGAGAACAACATTTTCAAGGCCTTCTAGGGTTTATAGGGTTGGTACCTAAGGGTTTCATTTGCTGCCAATGAACACCAAATACCAGCATTTGTCGTGAAAATGGTATCGCAGCCTCCCAAGACGGCGTCAAAGATCAATGGCCTGATGTCGCCGGGGCTCATATTTTCAAAAAGATCTGCAATGATTGTATCAACTATGCCAAACCTCACAGTGTTGCCTTTCATCTCTTTTGTGAGGTCCTTCCAATTTCGCGAAATGTAGAACAGGACCATTCGTCCGGCGAAAAGCACAAAACATTCGCCAAACATTCTCTCTCTCTCTCTCTCTCTCTCTCTCTCTCTCGCTCTCTCTCTCCTCTCTCTCTCTCTCCTCTCTCTCTCTCTCTCTCTCTCTCTCTCTCTCTCTCTCTCCCTCCTCTCTCTCTCTCTCTTCTCTCTCTCCTCTCTCTCTCTCTCCTCTCCTCCTCTCTCTACGTCTCCTCTCTCTCTCTCTCTCTCTCTCTCTCTCTCTCTCTCTCTCTCTCTCTCTCTCATCTCTCTCTCTCCTCTCTCTCTCTCTCTCTCTCTCTCTCTCTCTCTCTCCTCTCTCTCTCTCCCTCTCTCTCTCTCTCTCTCTCGAGCCCTCGACCTTGAACCCAAGCGGTGCAAATGTGCCCGCTGGCCGGCTCGAGTCCTTCCGCTGCGGAATGCGGCGCGTCCCGTCCGTCGCGCGGAGCGGCATGCATGTGGATGGTCTAGCGCAATGATCGGGGTCGTTTGAAGAGCTGTCGGTGGGTTGGCTGCCATCCTGCAGACCTTGCGTGTTCAGTTCACCCAACGTTCACCCAACCCGCATTCAGTATGCTAAGGAGAGCTCCACTCCGTGCTCCGCGACCGGGGCCGGACAGCCCAGTCTGCCGCGGCGCGAGCCGTGCAATCAGTCCCTGCAATAACTGTCCTGATCACGGCTGTCGGGGCGTCCGGCTCCGGTCCTAGCTGCCGGGGCGTCACCGGCTACGGTCCCAGTGCTCCGGGCACCACCGGCTTGGGTCCCAGCTGCCGGGGCGTCATCGGCTCCGGTCCCAGCTGCCGGGGCGTCATCGGCTCCGGTCCCAGCTGCCGGGGCGTCATCGGCTCCGGTCCCAGCTGCCGGGGCGTCCATCGGCTCCGGGTCCGCTGCTGGGGACGTCACCGGCCTCCGGTCCCAGCTGCCGGGGCGTCCACCGGCTCCGGTCCCAGCTGCCCGGGGCGTCCATCGGCTCCGGTCCCAGATGCCGGGGCGTCATCGGCTCCGGTCCCAGCTGCCGGGGCGTCATCGGCTCCGGTCCCGGCTGCTGGGGCGTCATCGGCTCCGGTCCCAGCTGCCGGGCGTCATCGGCTGCCGGTCCCGCTTGCTGGGCAGTCATCGGCTCCGGTCCCAGCTGCCGGGGCGTCCATCGGCTTCCGGTCCCAGCTGTCGCAGCGTCCTCGGCTCCGGTCCCGGCTGCCGGGCCTTCGTCTGCCTAGGCTCCGGTTTGCTGAAAGGTGGCTGCTCCGGCGCTGTACCCGAGATGACGTGTACGGCGATGCTGCGTTCCAACGTACGGACAGTTTCGACTTAAGAGCGCCAGGCATTTACTTCAGTGCAGGGTGTTTTCCTTATCGCGTTGCCCAAACTATTTCTGCAAGCTGAGAAGCAATAGTTTCGCTCCTTAATTCACATTCTCTTCGTTCTGTTTGTTTCCGTTCACTGCAGACGGCAGGGATCACGTGGTCTGACGCGGTGTCCCGACACGTGTTTGAGCTACGGCACGCCACGTCAGGTCGCGTTCAGTGTGTGTGCACTGCAGGCATCTGCGCGGTGACCACAGACGTATCTATCCAGGCCTTCAGCAGCCGGAGCCGCCGCTAAACGGGCCGAAAACAACGCGGCTGAGATGGTAGCGTGGAATCCTGCCAGCGTCCATACCCGTTCTGGTCGGGTTTCGGTCACGGGTTGCCCAGTGCGAGAGTTGGGTTGGCCAGTTCTCTTACACACCCGGCGCATCGCATATCCGCGCGACGAAGTATGAGGAAACATTCAACATCCCAGTGTCGTAGCGACCCAGGACCCGGTTACGTTTCGCTGCAATGCGAATGAGACAAGAATTCGTTCCGGCACACATTCTTCCTGCCATGCAATGTCATACTCGCTGACGACCGTAATGCATGAAGTGACTAATTAAGCACGTGCCGAGGAGGCCTCAGAAGTTGTAGGAGGCTACTGGACATGAAATATAGATGGATGAGCTCCAGGTAAAACGAGTACAGGTAAGTTATTGAGTGCATTTACGAGGAGCATTATGCATATACATAAGACAGTACTAATAGCCTTATTCCTCGTAGAATGGCCAGGGGAAGGGAGAGATAAATGGATTGGTAATTCGGCTCCATGCCTTTATTGAAACAATACATTATATTGTGTATGTGGCCGTTAGAAATCGGTCATCTTGCTACATTGTATTGCACTACTGATATTATTTTCGATGAAGACATGTGGCCGAAATATCTCTTCATCTATCCCTGCATTCTCCCGGTTGTTGTGCAAGGAATAAGGCTATTAGCGCTGTCCTATTTATAAGAGCACAAATAAACTCCATTAACACGCACCCAGGGTTGAATGCCACACGACGGGGTCAGGGGCTCAGGTTGGCTCCATGACATCTTAAAAACTGAGACAGATAGAAATCCAAAAGGACAGGGTGGATGACCTGTTTGTGAACTCGCTTGAGCGGAAATTTGAGAAGTGGGCAGCTTGGCCTCCACTAGCCAATCCACCCGTCATGGACGATGTACCGAAAGCAAACAAGTATGGAATGTATCGGTTATTAGCGTTGTCACTCAAGCGTCCACGAAGACTAAAAATGTCCAAAAGCTGATTACGAGTGTAAGTGTGTCAAAAAAGGTTTTTCTTAAACTTACATCACACATCGGTTATAGGGTCACGTCCCCCATATTCCACGCATCTTTACCACCAGCAAATTGACTGCAGCACGTCAAATGGTACACGTTTTTGCACTTACAGTATGGATAGGTGGTTTTTACGCGACTCAGAATTTTCCTCGCACTAAACAGTGTCGGCATTTTGCTTTATTCTTTACCTGGGTCCATTAGCAAGTTCACCATATTTTGGTCCAGCTGTTTCGTCCCGCTTGGGACCTCAGCAGGTCATGGAATGAGCCAGTCAATATTTCAGCGCAATACCTAGCCACAAGTATGAAGAACACCATTTTTATGTTGACATGATATGTTTGACGACACCACATCATGCTTTTATTGTATTCCTGCCTCTATCTTGACGCTCGTCTCCACCAATCAAATTCAAATTTACTCGATCTGAAAGTCGCTTAAACTGAAAAACAGCCGTGAGCTTTTTTCTGTTACCTCCTTTGTTATGTATCAAGCTAACCTATAAACAGCCGACTCACCGCATATATATACAGCCTCTCCCTAAAGAATGCCAAAGGCCAGGCTGGGCGTGGGTCGCTGGCAGAATGATTGAGCGAGGATGGGGAATATATACATTTTAGGAGGATTCGGCGTTCGCTGGCTTAGACTGCCCATGCCCCCCCCCCACGCCTCCCCCTAGTCCACATGTTATATTAGGTTAGGTCCCGCTTTAGGCTCGCTAGACATGTCGCAACGCCAAATATATATGACCCCAGTCTTTCTCCTCTCGAGAGGCAAGATTGTCAGTCATAGCGCCAAAATCCGCCCAGAAAATTACTAAGTCTAAGGGGATAACCTAGCCCTCATACAATTCAAGCGAAGTCCCCCACCCGCAACAGGCTTCAACGCCTTGACCGCGTAAAAGACGTTGTTGGCTGTCTCGAAGGCAGTCCCCATTTATTACAGCTGTTTGCATCAGCTGCTGTTGGCTTCAGCGGCGGCGCGATTTACCACCAGAGTCGGGTCCCGCTGGTTGCCGGCGATAGCCCGCGGCCGGGCGGGCTGTGTACGGCCCAGTTTATCACAGCCCCCGCAGCCGGCCGCGTGGCGCCGCAGATAGCTCGCCCCAGCTAGAGCGGCGTCGCGTAAACCACGCTCGCAGGAGCTAAGCTTAGCCGCACCAGTCACGGGGCGGCGGGGGGTGAGTTATGGTGTGCGCCACTGGCTGCCGCAGGAGCATGAGCTTCGGCGCCTGCCGCAGAGACGTCATCTGCGCGCGCTGGGGTCATGTCACGACCAGGCGCCAGCATAGCCGAGATGATTAAGAGATGACATTTATTTAGCAGTAGAATGTCGGCATTGATGCCAACAAGAAATGCCTGTTTGACTTGATGCGCACGTCTGTGTTCTGTGTGCGGAAAGTTGGGGCCGCACTTCACTGCGACCGACGAACGTGATGTGTTTCAAACAGTCGTCCATGTTTCCAGGCGATGTTAATTTGATATCATGATTTGTTTCGCCCCTTATAATGTCAGTGCTTTTGCGGCCAGAAAGATTGCATCGTGAGATAAGTTGGCGTGCGCACTAGGTAGATACCAGTAGATAATTGGCGTCTGCGTGTATTTATGGGTCGTGCCTTCCAATTCACCACCTTCGGCCTGGTGGTGTGCTTTTCCAAGATGAGTGGATCATAGTCAACCAAGTGCACGTGTCTTGTCGCCTCTCTCCCCCTCTGCTCCCCTCCCCCCCCCTCCCCCTCCCCCCAGCTCCCGGCTGCCGTGTTTACGGCCATCATCAAATATTGGAGAGGTTATTAAAATGTGAGCAAAATGCTATAAAAACGTTCACTGTGTTCTCAATCGTGCTTTATGTAGCCTAGGGTAATGACCTAGGGTAATGACCTTTAGAAGCCTAGGGTAATGACAGCACATTCTGAACACGATACCGCCAGGAACGGTATTCCTTTTGACTATTAATCAAGTCTGTAAATCTGTAAGTACTAAGCGGATCTGTGCGGTCGGCGGTTCAATCCCTGCGCTACGGATGGCGCTCCCGGGTCTCTGTCCAGCAGGGGCAGCCAGGACAGCAGAACACTGGTGTAGCGTGGTAATCTCCCACCCCACGCCCGATCCGGCGCTCAGCGGGTGGCTGGCGGCTCCACCCGTCCGCCCGCTGAGGCGCACGTGGACAGTCCGCGTTGGCGGGATCAGCAGGCCATCAGCTGGCGGGACCAGCAGACCTTCAACTGGCGGGATCAGCAGACCATCAGCTAGCGAGACCAGTAGACCTTCAACTGGCGGGATCAGCAGACCATCAGCTGGCGGGATCGGCAGATCGTCAGCTGATGGATCAGCAGACCATCAGCTGGCGGGATCAGCAGACCGTCAGCTGGTGGATCAGCCAGACCGTCAGCTGGTGGATCAGCAGACCTTCAACTGGCGGGACCAGCAGACCATCAGCTGGCTAGTGTGCACGATCTGAGCCGCGCGATTGCTGACGATTGTTTGGTACTCGAAAGCTGAAGATCGAGATGTAGGCCGCTGTAGCAAAGATGATGTAGTACGAGATGTAGGTAGCAAAGCATCTTGTTGTAGAGGTGCAGCTGAATGTGTGTATTCTTCTGTTCTTGTGAAGCAGCTTGCTCCACCTTTGTATCATTTGCACCCCGCTCTCCTGTCATTCAGGCTCGGGCTCAGGCATTTGGCTCCCAAAATGATTACATATATTGCAACGTGCATTCAAGCAAGAATGACGACACCGATTGATTCAATAAACCAGAGATAAAATCACCCCGACACCCATGTCACGATAGGCTCTCAAAATAGCGGATCATCATGATACGCAGTAGGTCACGAGAAGGAAAGCACCCTTGAAGCCAACGAAAGATCGAGAACCGAAGTTGACGGCTGCAGAGGACGAGCTGGCTTCATGGCCATACAGAGCTATGCTAATGGAGACGGGTCGCACTCCACGTTCGTCGGCTAGCGGCGCTCTATAACATGTGAACAGCTGCGCAGTGACCCGGCTGTTAATCTTTGAAACAGAAACCAACGCGCCACCCCTTAGGGGTGCTCTTCGCTGCATTTTTTTTTCGCTAGCAAAACTTCGTTTAGGAATCGCAGCTTTTGCTCAGTTCTATAAATATTGAACAAAGGAAAGTTTTTGAAACGCCCAATCCGTCTACAAACGCATTGCTTCTGAGCCGTGATACGCAATGTCATAGAAAGAAGTGAGAAGACGACCGGCAGCACACAAAATGACGTGCTCATTTGGTGCTCGCTGGTGTGAGACAAGATGCTGTGATAGGTGATCCGTCTCATAATCAAACCACCATTGGGGTCTAACAACGGGCAAGCCTCAGGCTCACAATGCAGGCGTTAAACCCACGTACGAATGGCACTTCTTACCCTTCGCCGGGCGAGGGCGTTAGATGCTGAGCCCCCTAACATCAGAGATTCCCTGCACGCCAGGCCGCCCACTGGTTCCTGTTTCACGGCTCCAGCTCAAGTGGGGAATAAATGGCAAGGGGCACCTAGGAAGGACATGAACACCCCTAACCCCAACTCGACCCGAGCTCCCAGGCCGCCAGGCGAAATCGCCCCCGCTCGGCGGGAGCTATTCTTGGCTCACTTGCGATTCTTCTAAGTCGCTGATGTAGACCTAAGGTCACCGCTGCGCACGTCACAAGTTTGTCAACTTACGTAAAGCAACACCACGGTCTCCGGTCGGAAACCCCCACGGCTTGAATGGGACCCGTACCACAAACGGATACGGCCAACACAACGCATCGCAGTTCACAGGTAAAGCCTCACAACAGCGACATATGGCACGACACAGTGTGCTGCCGACATTGGTCACAACTGCTTAAGCTGTTTCGTGTACGCCTCGTTGCTGAATGGCGGTCGGCGACTCGACCGCTAGTCCACACGGAGGTGGCGACGGCCCACCTCGTCACCACACATGCACGGGCCAAGGGTGAGACCTCTCGAGCCGGGGTCGGCTCCGGGTCAGGGTGACATCTCCCGATCGCCGATCTGGCTCAGGAGAGTATCTCGAGGTCCGCGCGGAGCCGCGATGTCGGCCGCGGGGCGCATGTTTATTCCGGCAGATACAATACGCCAATATTGGCAAAAATGTGCTGCAAAGATGCCAAATTGGAGAATTTTTCTTGCTGTGCTTACAGGGAAGAACTACTGCGAACACAAAATTGACGAGAACAATAAATATTTTGTGCAGGTTTTATATTTGTGCAGGTTTGCTCTTGATGAGTCATGTAGGAGTCACGACGTGCTTTTTATCTTTACTCTCTTCGCAGATCCTAACTATTGCTGACCAAGGTAGGAAAAAACGCATTGTATTTCAAACTCCGAGCAATTAATTTGAGGGGGTCCGGTGGTGGTAATCTAACCAGAGCCGCTCACTTGAAAGTACTTGATTTTTGACTATGTGCGATTCGATCACCTCGTTCAGCATCGTTGCCTTCTGATCCTCGAGTTGAGTTCAAGAACTCTTACGACTTCGCTGCCACTGGGCTGTTGTGCTGTTATTATAAGGTCTTGGCTACCACACGTCGCGTACCCGTGGCGGTGTATGATGGTTGCCTTTGGTATTTCGCGGACCCAGCAGCCCAGCGAATAAACGTCTCTCATTTTGTAGCTTTGCAGCAGATTTTCTCCACCATTGGCGTTTTTAGATCCACCGGAATAAGTGCGCGTGCCGGGCGACTAGAATGCATCGCGCAGGCGTGCGCACGTCCATGCAGATGACAGCGGCGCGGGGCTCAGTCGTATTCGGACCCGATGGTGATGCTGATCTCGTCCGACACGATCTGCGTCATGTGGTACCACATGTTGGTGTCCAGCACAACTGAAACAGTCAGACCAGAGCGCCGCTCAGTGCTGGTAGTGGCAGCGGGGCTCGACAGCCGCTTGCCGGCGAGGCGTACCGGTTCTCATGCTCAGTACTGAGTGGACAGCTGGGACAATGGGCTGCAGATAACGAGGCGGTCGTCGACTTTGCTGACGGGGGTTGGGAGGGACGAGGAGAATCAGAACTGGTGCAGCTGTGGATACTGGACCGTGAGTTCAAAGCGTCAGTAGTCGGGGTTCGGTTTATCGGATCGACAACATAATCAAACGCCCCAGGGATGTTCCAAGGCCCCAGGTTTTCGACTGGCACAGACGCAGCTGGAGGTCGGTTTTACCTAGTGAACGGCCCATGAAATACTTTGTTGAGCAGCGCCGGTGGAACCTGCCTTGAATGTGGAAAACAATCCCTCATTTTTTACATTTACATCACCATGCAGTTGACCACCATGATCAGGCCAGAAGTGGTAAAAGCGAGGTAACCCGTCGCTAAGCCCCTTGATTATGCACACTGCGGCAGAACATTCCTTGATTCATAGCATGTGACTTACCTGCTGCCAATGGTTTCAACGTCATTATCCCACTTCCTAATCTCTCCCCCGCTGAAGGTGACCTGCCCAATGTGGCCTCACCCACTGATCTCCCCCTGGTTAACAGTGACCTGAGTAATGGACCTCATTCACTGATCTCCCCCTGGTTGACAGTGACCTGAGCAATGGGACCCTCACCCACTGATCTCCCCCGGGTTGACAGTGACCTGAGCAATGGACCTCACCCCTGATCTCCCCCTGGTTGACAGTGACCTGAGTAATGGGACCTCACTCACTGATCTCCCCCTGGTTGACAGTGACCTGAGTAATGGGACCTCACCACACTGATCTCCCCCTGGTTGACAGTGACCTGAGTAATGGGACCTCACTCCTGATCTCCCCCTGGTTGACAGTGACCTCAGTAATGGGACCTCACTCACTGATCTCCCCTGGTTGACAGTGACCTGAGTAATGGGACCTCACTCACTGATCTCCCCCTGGTTGACAGTGACCTCAATGGGACCTCACTCCACTGATCTCCCCCTGGTTGACAGTGACCTCAAATGGGACCTCACTCACTGATCTCCCCCTGGTTGACAGTGACCTGCCAATGTGGCCTCACTCACTGATCTCCCCCTGGTTGACAGTGACCTGAGTGTGGCCTCACTCACTGATCTCCCCTGGTTGACAGTGACCTGTAATGGGCCTCACTCACTGATCTCCCCCTGGTTGACAGTGACCTGAGTAATGGGGCCTCACTCACTGATCTCCCCTGGTTGACAGTGACCTGAGTAATGGGACCTCACTCACTGATCTCCCCCTGGTTGACAGTGACCTGAGTGGGCCTCACTCACTGATCTCCCCCTGGTTGACAGTGACCTGCAATGGGCCTCACTCACTGATCTCCCCCTGGTTGACAGTGACCTCAATGGGACCTCACTCACTGATCTCCCCCTGGAACAGTGACCTGAGTAATGGACCTCACCACTGATCTCCCCCTGGTTGACAGTGACCTGAGTAATGGGACCTCACTCACTGATCTCCCCCTGGTTGACAGTGACCTGAGTAATGGGACCTCACTCACTGATCTCCCCCTGGTTGACAGTGACCTCAGTAATGGGACCTCACTCACTGATCTCCCCCTGGTTGACAGTGACCTGAGTAATGGGACCTCACTCACTGATCTCCCCCTGGTTGACTGTGACCTGAGTAATGGGACCTCACTCACTGATCTCCCCCTGGTTGACAGTGACCTGAGCAATGGGACCTCACTCACTGATCTCCCCTGGTTGACAGTGACCTGAGCAATGGGACCTCACTCACTGATCTCCCCCTGGTTGACTGACCTGAGCAATGGGACCTACTCACTGATCTCCCCCTGGTTGATGGTGACCTGAGCAATGGGACCTCACTCACTGATCTCCCCCTGGTTGACGGTGACCTGAGCAATGGGACCTCACTCACTGATCTCCCCCTGGTTGACGGTGACCTGAGCAATGGGACCTTACTCACTGATCTCCCCGTGGTTGATGGTGACCTGAGCAATGGGACCTCACTCACTGATCTCCCCCTGGTTGACGGTGACCTGAGCAATGGGACCTCACTCACTGATCTCCCCCTGGTTGATGGTGACCTGAGCAATGGGACCTCACCCACTGATCTCCCCCTGGTCGATGGTGACCTGAACAATGGGACCGTACTCACTGATCTCCCCCTGGTTGACGGTGACGTCCATGCTGCGGCAGACAGACAGACACTCGCGTGGGGGCTCCAGCGTCCACATCTTGCGGCCATGCAGCTGCGCCTGCCACGACGGGTGCTTCACGTGGTCAATCTGCAGGTGAAACGGCGCCGGAGGACGTTAGACCTGTAACGTTAACGGCCGACAACAATGAGGCGACATTATAAAGAACGGAACACGCCTCCATACTCCGGCAAAAAACAGTTCACAAATGTGGGTTTAGCTCGCAGTTTCACAGGTCAAGACGTCATGAAAAGTTCAAGCCTTCTCTTTGTTTTTGTATTTCTGCTCAACGAATTTCGACACTTAATCCGTGTCATGCTTCTCTGCGCATTGATAGCAGTGGTCCGAGCGGGCTGAGGTTCTCTGACGCCCTGTGCCATAGAACTGACAGCTTGTAACCTGGAAAGATCCACGGGATATATTGATCAGTTGCATGTTACCACACGGCATCTAAATAGGTCGATATTTCAACAGGCTAAACACCTTAATTTTGGGCATGTCATTCCGAACAATAAGAAGAGGAGACAGTTATTCTGCGCAGCAATGTTGCATAAAGTCATGAGATCTATCAACGCAAACATTGGTGGGCCCTACAAGCCTATCAACCAATCAGAAGCGAGATGCAGATGAGACCCCTCTCGCCCTTGGCTGATCCCTTCCCGCGACAGTATTTATGGACCTGATTGAAACGATGGTCCGATGATGACCTGCCAGGATCCCAAGGTCCACAACCAGGCATATAGATAGCATTCTCCAAAGATGGACCATGAACCACATGCTTCCGACAAGTTTCCGCTTTTGCTAACGACTTGCGCCCAATCCCGTCCTTTACTGTGAGAAGTTCTGGCCATTATGATCACTGACACACCGTTTATTGACAGCAAAAGGTGACAGAACAATGATGACGACAGCACAAAATGTCCTCCACTGCATGTTTAAAACCTACGGCGTAAACCATAACGTATGGAAGTATCCATTTTCTCTTCTTAAGCACAGACGAAGTGTTTCGGGTCACCCTTACAGCCCATAAGGACGATCAGCCTAGGAAAAAAGCCCAACAAACAAGTCAGAGGCATGGACATGCCGAACAACTTTCTCTTTGACATTGGATATCCACACTCGTTAAGCCTATTAAGCCTATTAAAATTATTAAACTGAGCGGAATTTATGAAGCTAATGAATTTTGGCCGCCTCCGTGGTCTTGGGGAAAGATGCTGGATTCGTAATCCAGCGGCACTGGCTACGAGTCCCAGAGTGGGCGCATTGTTCAACCCCGACTGAAATGGAAAGGCCAGCTGGCAACAAGCCAACGAGGTTCAACCCATACCCGAGGCGGCCGTGTCGCAGCATTGTGGCGGCACGTAAAACCCTCTGCATTCCTGTCTGGCGAAAGGGTGGAGGCAAAATTAGCTGTTTGAACTGGACGGCAACGCTTGGGTGGTGGGTTCGGGGTATACGCAACAAGCTATGCTAAGCAGGTACTCTGAATCCGAAGTCACCCATATAAACCATTCGGAATAAATTTTAAAGAATGAGACTTAGTAGAGCTGATAAAACTTGGTTAAGCTTATTACTTAACCCATTAAGTTTAGCGAAATTCATTAAGCTAATTTAATGTTATTAGACTCATTAAAGCTTACAAATTTAGCAAAGTTTATGAAACCTATGCTTACCATGGACCTATCCCAAGAATTGGACATGCTTTATCACCCGTTCTAGGCAATGAAGAAGTTCGCCTGGAATGGATCCACCTAATGCTGACAACGTGACCTCTGTTTCCATTCCATTATTGACAGCACATTGACAGGAAGGGAAAATGCATCTCATAAATCTACTGAGCTGCCAATTCGTGGCATCACAGAGCGGTACACGCTTTCAAATGGCCACCAAATATGGCTCAGACTCGTCAAAAGATCTTTCGTTTAACGCATGATGCAACGTTTGCAGTTGAGGTCTGGCTGGTTGTTGTTGCGCTCAGCAGTTGTTCATCCCTACAGCTTGTGACACCTGCCAGGTTGATACCTTGCGGCTTATCGGAAAAAGCAGCAGAGAGCGATCGTTAAAAAAAGACACGTTAGGCGTTCAAGACAAGTCCAAGAGGCAAGAATCCTCCGGCCATTGCTCCTTATGGATTTCGCCATTGTATCGTAACCACCGATCTTTGTATAAAAATGCCCCTACTATGGCACAGACGTTGCAAACTGAATTTTACGAAGTCAATAGAAACACAGAACTCTTAGCCCAACCACAACATTCAGAACCCTTCCCGACGCCCAGTCGCCTCTGTGCCATACAAGACGGCATAGTACTCAAACAAGACATGCACAATAGCATACAGACGCCTGCACCCACACCCCTGCACAATCACTCGCCCATTGCCCTCCCTCGCACAGGCGGCCATGAAGTACACAGACGTCTCACACGCAGACTCACGCACACACCCGCGGAGACGCATGCGCAGCAGGCTGACTAAACTTACACTGCACCGTAACTGACTTCAGCTACTGATCGCATTGTTTGTTTCCTGTGATAGTCCACACAAATTAAAAATACGTCACGAACCGCGACTGACTTGTAGGATTACGGAATTGCTTAGCTCGAGTGATGGTGTGGACAATTTTACCATATTAGATACGCGCAAGCTGAAAGTATTGTCCAATTGCACTGACGATGTTTTATTTAAAGGATTCGTAAGCTGTTTCGACCGATATGTGGCATGCGTATATACCCATCATTGAGGCACTGTTATACTCGTCAACAAAACTGCCAAACGTCTTGCATTCTGATTTTGTTTTGCTGGTCCTTACCATCTCTGATGAAGGACCGCACCAGAAATAGGATGTTTCATGTACAACTATCAATACCAAAGTAGCAAAACGCAAGTATGCATATATATATATATATATATATATATATATATATATATATATGATGTGTGTATACATGTATATGCTATATGTGTACATTTGCGTGGGTATGTATGTGTAATAGATCTTTCAGATTGAGCAAAGGAACATCATTTCTGCTCATTGTTATACTGGCATTTTTGCGCTTATATTAAATTTATCCAGCATGGCTGCCGCAATACCGGACAGTCGATACAGGGCGGTCTCTTAAGTAGGCTTAGTAGGAAGTGTTTTAAGGATGGGCTGCTTGGGATGGTAATTGTCCATGATTATTATCATGCTACGGCTGCCCAAAACAAAAAAATCTGGGTTTCCTTCTTGGATCAAAGTTAGGAGGGTTCATCCGGAGATTTAGGGTCTGTCTCTGTATGCGACGCCCATAGACGTGATGCTAAATTCCACTAGGGTGGCGGAGTCCTCTTGCTATATGTGTCAAACACATGTTGCAAAGGGACAACAGTGACTGTGCAACTAACATGCAAATGTGCGCCGAATCCGGGCGTGCCCATGAAGATCCAGTCGAGTCGGCTCGACTCGGCCGTCTCCGGCAGGAAGTAAGGCCGGGTGTAGTGGCGGCGCAGTTCGTTCCCCGCCGCCGAGTCGCAGCTAGACCTGCCCAGCAGAAGGTCTTGGGCTCGAATCTTCCGGTGGATGAATACTTCGGTTTGGCCCTAAGCAGCGCTAAATTGGCAACGTTGCCGCGTTAACCATGCATTATGCGCCCACGAAGTGTTCACCGAAGCATTTACTGACACACATGAGGCACACTTAAGGTGCATACAGATGCTTCCAATATCCGACGCATCAGTCAGCATAACGTTGAAACAGACCTGTAACAGCAATTTCCTTACCTTGTTGGTGTATTTTTCCCCAATTCAGGATGCTAATAATAAAGCGTGCAGCTGTATCTCAGAAGGAACATCCACTGGAAATCCCACAACCACAGATTTTGTTCTGCAAACCACTAAGCTACGTGTCCCCCAGGCTTGAATTCTAAAGTAAAAAACAGGGCTTAGCCTGAGCTGCCGTGCAGAACTGGCCGCACGGCCGCGGTCGGCCCCGCCGGCGCCGCTGCGGTCGCGGAGGTGACCCTTACCAGCCGATGTACCACGGCTCCTCGCCCTTCTGCATGTTGGCCCGGGCCGCCGACATGGAGAACACGTCACTCAGGCCGTCGAAGTTAGTCCTGCAGCACGGAGAGCGGCACATGAGCGTCCGCGAGTCGACGGCGGACGGAGCGGCTGCCGTTTTGCGGCGCGGTGTGTTTCAGGCTGGGGGCCGAGGCCATTTTTGGAGTGTTGGAGTCGTCAGCCGTGAACATGTGGGGGTGTAACGTGAAGGGGCTATGGCACTGACGTTTGAAACATTACGGGACTGGGCCTTCGCTGCTGCGGGAAAGATGAAAGCCATTCAATTCAGAAACAGCTGAGACTTCATTAGCACGTGTACAACCGAACGACATATCAATGTTTTACACCACCAGTGTGAAAATCCAGGCGAGGCTAAACAAGGTTATGTCGTTGATATGGGGTAGGTCACTCATGTGGGCTGATACCGTAGGTAAAGACAGAGGAAGTGACGGTCAAACTACCACCGGTTCCTGTCCCTGATCTGAACTATTCTGAGGTCTGCTCCAAAGCGTTCCACCATCGAGCGCATCCCGACGACTTCAGATGCTGAGCTGACCAGGACAATGCCGGGTGTCAGGAGATATGCTGTGTCACGAAAATCTGCCTACCTACCTATCATCCTACCTGCATGCCAGAGGGGAGCGTAAGCACGTGAGCGCACCAAATTGCGTTGTGCGGTGTACGGAGTTTCCAGGCACCCAGTGAAACAGACGTCGTAATCGTGCTGCGTGCCGCTACGCGGACGTCGCTGGCCGTTGTTTATGCTTATGCTTAATCAATCGTTGTTTCATTAGGTCCTTATCCCGCCTACGTATTCAAATATGATAGTCTACGAATTGGACAATACTATCCTTCCCGTTCTTTTGAGACTTGTGCCGGAGCCAACAATCGAACAGCTGTGGACTGTTCCACATGTACGCACAGGTGTATTCTCGATAGGACTGTCATGCCAGAATCTATCCTTAGCAGTTTTGCATGGCCTGGTTAAGATACCACGTTACCTTCATACCACGTTGAATTATATTTCTTGGTCCCGCAACCATGAAAACGTGTTGCCTTTTCAGTACTTTGAGGCATCAGCTCGGCGTGGCCACAGCATAGAACTACAAATAAGCGAAATAGCTCTGAGGAGCAAACACCACTCTTGCTCACTTATTCGACGCCAAAGTTCCGGTCAGTCAATGCTATGCTTCATTTGCGAGTGAATTAACTCTGACTATCTTATTGCGGTGTCATAATGACTTTCCATGTTTACCCAAGCGGTTTTTGCAAGCGCATTCAAAACGTCGGAGCCTGGCGCTCTGGCACTGGTTAAGTTTATCGGGGGTTGATGGCATACGTTTTGTCAAAGCTTGAGTTCACCACATCATCCAGAGTCAGCTCCAGGACAGGTGTTTGGAAGACAAGTTTGAATGAAACACGGCCTGCTGAAGGCGGTTGTCTCGTCCAATGTTTTTTGACTGCACCCGACAGTGTTTGACTGAAGTGAGCTGTAGCGAAGACTATATATATATATATATATATATATATATATATATATATATATATATATATATATATACATATTATTTGGAATAATACATATTATTTGGAAAAGCCGTCCAGTAGCATTGTTTTTTTCCAACCCACAGGATCATGTAAATCGAGAATGACCACACCTTAAAGGCGTATACGCTATATGCACACGAACAAGGGCGGCTTCAGTCAGTACCGGTAGGAGGCGAATATTGCGGATGGACTTCATCCTAAATGGCAATTTTTCGTGCAATCGTCATCGTTTGGCATAAAAGCCCATGCACAAAGCACTTCGGTCAGCTTCCGCTCAGGCCGGCGTCAGCTGTCATTAGTTCTGAGAATGTCTGGGTGGTGTTCGGCTGCCACCCACTCACGCATCAAAACCCGAGTCTTCTCCTTGGGGTGAATCGGTGTATTCTATCCAGGATCTAGCTAACAAACAATTGTTCTATAAAAAAAAATTGGCCGTTGTCAAGTTTGGTCCGCGACTGACGAACCTGACCACGGCCGGATAATGAAATGCCCGAAACGTTGCGTACATACTGACACAACAGATGAAGACTATAGTCCAAACAATTCTTCCATCCGGGTTACTTCGTCTCACTAATTCCTTCAAACTGAGTGCTATATATACTTATGAGAAAAAGAAATTTACGACCAACCTATTACCTGTTTATGATCATCCGTCTATAATTTCAAACTATCGTTTCGCAAGGCGTCTGATAAAACCCAATGGAGCCAGGTTCCTGGTGACCAAATAGTGTATCCAATAACGCGACTGCACTGTGCACACCGACGCGCAAATGTGTCCACGGCTGGCTTTAGTGGTTCTCAAAACTGACGGCCTTATTTACAGTACCTACAGCAGCCACCGTAAAAAGCAACTAGGCAACTTGCGTTTTTACGGTCTTTTCGGCTTTAGACATGGGTTCATGTTCATCGTAGCATTGCTACAACAGAAAGATAAAATCTGACAGTTGTGTCCATATTCCCTACAATTCCCGTCTGAGCCTATTTTCTGCCTGCAGTTCCACAGCCACCTTTTTATTCTCCTTTCTGAGTTCTGCAATGTTAGCCGTCTCTATATAAGACGGGTGGAGAAGATTGCGAGGCCTCTACCGGAGGCACAATTCCTGCATCTACCACGGAAACAAAATGCTTCTGAGCATCTAAAGATTCTATGCACACGCTGCTTGTCTCCATCTTTGTAACGTAACATGTCGTACTGGGCCACAAAAAACCGCGACATTACAAAGCATGTTTCTACCAGGTTTGTCTTCTGAGCACGCTATTGACAACATTTGGAAAACTTGTATACATCCCAGGAGAATTTATGCTTTCGCCGCAAGACTGAGCTTTTTGAACTTCCATATTAATCCTGCAAATTTTGATTTCGGAGTTAAATTGACCTCCATGAAGTTCAACTGAAATTGAGACATGAAAATAAGGGCTTTGGGTCTAGATATTTTTGGCTTGCAATGCCCGAGAATGCACCCATTTCGAAGCGCATGAGCTGCCAAAATTTGCTGCAAGGTTTACCGGCAGACCCTTGCGTTAAACACCCACGCCGGTCATGCAAAACTCCCAGCCCGAGTCCCTGCAACAACGAGTACGAAAGCGCAATTAAACCCTATCGCATTCGTTGCCCTCGACCTGAGGAGAAAAGCTCGGTCGTGCCTCCAATCACCAGCGCTGCCAATCAACGAGCCAGCCCGGATGGCGAGCGTTCGTCCCCCCTCCCCCTCCCCCACACGTGAGCCGACCTGGCCGCCGACGTTGCGCCGCCCCCACCCGATGCACGCGCGGACGTCATCAGCGGATGATGCGGAAACGCGCTTACTGCGCTCGCGATTGTGCCTGCCGGTGTCCGCTGCGCGTCACTTTGTCTGCCAAAGGTCGCCGGCCCGGCGCCGGCACCCCGGACCAGGTGAGTCAAGCGGTCACAAACGGCCGTGCCGGGGGAACGCCTGCGCACCCCTCTCACATTCGGTGACCTCTGACATTCCGTTCCGCGGGCAAAACAGCGCGGCTCGACAGCCGGGCGGCCGAAAGTCGAGCCCGGCGCTCAGTGACCCGTGTGACCCGTGGAGAGTGGCAGATCCGTGGCGAACCAGGCACCAGCGGATGCTGTTACGCACCACAGCCCGTTCAGCTACTGGTCTCTTCAAGCTTCCAAAAACAAATAAATAAATTCAGTCGTCTCACCATGGTACCGAGTGGGAAGAACCCATGCCGGCGTCCGCCCCTCTGGCCTATCGGATTTTTTCTTATGTTCGCCGGAATGGACATCGTTCGCCATATTCTTTGTCCGGAGAATTCCTAGCATGTACAGGCTTCAGGGACGTGTTCCACTGCTTGTGGTTAGTTCGTTGGAAATTCCAGGACGAATTAATTGCATGCTTTTTTGCACCCAATCGTTATCACTCATCGCTGGAAATCCCTGTTGGAAAATCCAACCCATGCAAGAGAAACGTTTCATTCGTTATCTTACCAGACATTGCATTATGCATATATATTATGCATTTGTATTTGCATTTACTCGCAGCCCATCCAGAGGGCGGTTTTTCCGGTCTTCGGTCCATTACAATACAATAACGCACGATACTAACATACGCACGAAGTCGAAACGATAAATTTTATAGATATTTGCATTCGAAATAAAGATACCACGTGTAAAAGTACACGGAACACAGCAATGCCATACAGGACTGCGTGCAGGATAAGTGCATATATTTACACAAGCTACCTACGCGTGTGGAAAAAACCACCTTGGCTCAAAACCAAGCCAGAGGACCTAACATTTTCGTTTTGAAATGAGAGATTCTGAGCCACTGCAGATGACGTCACGGTGCGGTGGCCAGAAGCAGGTGGACGCATGCTGTCGTGGCGCGATCAGGATATCTCCCCTTACTGACTGTCCGTCGGCACTGGCCAGGCAGAGAGACCCTGACAGGGAGAGGTGCCTTTTTCAATAAAAACAGAGGAACGCGGCTTTAAAAAGAGATTGAGAGGCCAGGGGTTGGTGGAGGGGGAGGGCAATCCCTTGCTTTTCAGAGCTTTACAACGCTTTCATGACTTTCCTCTTTCCTACACAATCAGCAATCCGGGCCAGCCCAGAGGCCCCAGAGTCGGTGAGCTAAGCTGGCCGTGTTTAATAGCAGAGACAATCCTGGTGGCGGCATTTTAAGTTCCTGAGTCTTCCTCACCTGGTACCTGCCGCGCCACCTCATAAGCATAAGCGGTAAGAGACGTAACCTGAAGATGTAAACTAAACGTACCATTTTGAGGAGATTAGGTGTTAAATAATAGCTCGAGATGCTACAGAGAGATGCTCCGCAGTCCATAACGGAGCCCCTATAGGTTAGATTGGGCCACTATAGGTCAGTATAGGATCTCTACGAGTCAAAATGGGCCCGTGTAAGGCCAGAGCGGGCTCTTTTCAAGCCAAAAGGGCCCCTCTATATGCCAGAAAGAGACTCTCGGCTGGTTAGTATGGGGCCTCCATAGTCGATAATATGCCTTCTATAAGTCAGAGTGGACTCTTTAGAGGCTGGAATGCCCCTCTCAGCCAATAATGGCTCCTCTACGGGCCGGAATGGGCACTGTACAGTCGATAGTGGGCCCTGTGCAAGCCAGAAGGAGCCCCTGCGCATGTCATAATGAACCCTCCAAAGTCGGTGATAGAAGATCGACAGATCAGAATGGGTCCTCTAAAGGCCACAATGGGTCTTCACAGTCAATAATAGGCCATCTGTAGGCCAAAATGGGTCCCCTACAGGCCAGCATGATGGGAACTGCAGTCAATAATGGGCTCTCTACGAACCTGAATGGGCCCCTCTGCTGGCCAGAATACGTCATGTACGGGCCAGAATGAGCCCTCGACAGTCAATACAGGACGCTCTACACGGCAAATGGGCCCGCTAATAGGCCAGAATACGCCATCCAGTTAATGTTAGGCCCTCTACGGATCAGACTGGGCCTTTACAGGCCAGAAATGGGTTCTTCACAGCTAATAATGGGCTTCGTTCAGGCCGGAATGGGCCCTCGATAGGCTCAGAAGTGCCCTCTTTGGTCAGAATGGGTCCTAAAAAGGCCAGAATAAGTCCTCGACAGGTCAGAATGAGCCTTTACATGCTTCCATAATCTCTTTAACGGTTCAGAATTACCCTTGACAGACCAGCATGAGCCTCTACAGGCCCTGCAAGTTGGGAGGTGAGTTGCACCCACTGCCCCCAGCCCCCTTCCCGCGTCCTTATGCACGCAGGATATCGCAATAGGGGGGGGGGGGGGGGGGTCAACTCAAAATCGCTCACGGGAAAATCTACGTTGGCGTGATGGGAGCTGCTTATAGGGCATATAACATAATTGCATGTTTTCAATCTCATTTTTGTTGCGTATCTGTCACTTCTTTTTGCATGCACTTTCAGTTTTTCAGGGACATTTATGCGCGTAAAAATTGATTAGAATGGATGACGGGGATGAGAAGTCCATGGATCATCGGCAGGGGCGTCAGTTCTCACCGTACCGCCTGCGTCGACCATTCTGTTACCTTTCGAACTTACCGGGGTCCAAACCACACCACCGAGGTTCTGTCACAAACATGTTATGATCACGTGTTCACATCATGACTTCAGCGTCTCAGAAAATCATCGTGCGTGATCTCACTCTACCAACTGTTCAGACCGCTGCAAAACCTGAAGTTCCATCTGTCCTGTGACTGTCTGTTCTGAAGTTTTGTCCGGGTGCAGTCATGACCAGCGCCAACCGAAGCTCTCCGGAGCGGCTCACTTGTATGGGAAGAACTGGCAGCCCGCCTCCGTGCTGTCCGCCGCGAGTCTTCCCGAGCTTTCCGCATACAGCTCCTTGAAGAACTGGAAGTTGAAGACGGCGGGGGCCGTCCAGTTGGCGGTGCCGTCCGTGGATGATGACGGGTCGGCCCGAGTACGCGTACCTGCGACGCCAAGGGTCAAGGTCAGCCGGGTCACACGCCGGACACCGCCCGATGTCGACTCGTCTGGCGTGATGCAGGATGGCAAAGCAGGATGGTAAACAGCCATACTGCCTTTGTGTGAGTCCGCTTCGTTCAAAACACGATGCTGTGATAATCAAATGCCCCAATGCACAAATAGACAGACGCAGTCAAGGGCTTTTGAGGAGCGGCTGGTACGAAACGATTCTCATCTGAATATGTAAATGTGCGTGGTCGACAGGTCGGTTCGCCAGATATAGGAAACTGAAAACCGGCGTAAAAACCTGTGGGTGGCAGCTATCATGTAGGCATAGAAGTATTAATATATATTATATATATAATAATTATATACACACTGGGTGATCAGGACAAGAAAATGCGTATTATAGTATTAAGCAGTGTGATACAATGTGGGCAATGAGGGCGAAAGTCGGACAATCAAATTGAGAGTTCGTAGCTAGGCGAGGAAGCCCAAACAAGTGGGCGTAAGTTCCCCCCGCCATAACATGTGCGACAAAGCATGTCGGTGACCCGGCCACCGTTGGGTCGCTGGTCGTGACTCAGATAATGGCATGTTCGTGTTGCAATTCCAGGCGAGCCGTAGATAAGTACCCTAATCGTCGTCGTTGTCCCGACCAGGGCCCTGCGCCACGCTCCGCTCAGACCAGACCGCTCCGCAGGTGTGCTGGCGTTTGGCCAGAGTACGTCACATCACGTTGTAGCTGGTGATCGCTCTGTTCCTTCATAACTGCACTGGATGGTGGAAATCCACATATTTATTTTGCACGAGTGTACGTGGCGTTATGCAAGTCACCTTGGGGTCCTCGAGTGACTGGCCGGTTTTGAAGGGAAATTGTGCGGTCATTGGGCCACAAAACACCGGGAAAGTCATGAGCTTCTTACCTTGGGTCTAATAGGGCTCTGGAGCGAAACCTCACCATGGAATCGCGCCCTGATCGTACAGGCACTCGCCCTGAGCGCCTTCCCGGACACATTCATCTGTACCGAGACGATTCATCGCCGTCTACCACCCAATGAAGCGATCTAACAGCCCGACGTCCCCACCGGACAATCCAGCAGCCAGTGCCGGAAATAGCGCTGCCTCCAGTCGGGGGACGACTGCAGATCGTAGGCGAAAGCCCAGCTTAAAGTGCAGGCAGCCGTCCAGCGGGTGGCCACACCGTCAGCGTCAGCTCTCCGCTCATGGGGCGCCACCGATCCCGCCGGGCGCCAGCTGAGCAACCAGGCGTGTGAGCGCTTCCGGGTGCACTACGCGCGAGCCCGCCAGAGGCAGCGACGCTCGCTGCCCCAGGGTAGCTGGACTGGTGCAGGTGTTGCGCCACACGCCGGCCACTCGCAACCGGAGCGCATTCTTCCGGCAACATCTAGCGCAATATTCAGGCCTAACGATGAAGAAAAACGTTGGACAGGGAAGACGCTGGGTTGTGTGATGGTCTACGCTTTGCGTGGATTCATGTACTTAATGGCAATGCCGCTTGCCGACTTTGTAGAACATTTCCCGTTGACACTCTGGGATGTGAAATTTCTTTGTTGCAAAAGGATGTACCACACGGTCGGGAAACAAAGCCCGAAGCAAAAAACAGGCTGCAAGGCAAATCAAGGCAGTCCGGCGATACGTGATCAACACCAATTTGATGAAGGCCATAAAAGTCGTTTGCTTGGGCTGATGTGGTGGGGTTTATGTGTGGGTTCATGCGTGGGTTAATGTGGGGTTCATGGCGTGGGTTATGTGTGGGTTCATAAGTGAGCTCATGTGTGGGTAATTGTGAGTTCATATGTGGGTCCACGTGTGGGGCCCGAGCGCAGCCAGTTTCGGACGTTCGGACGCGGGCCACCGATGCGCTCGTTTTGAATATGTTTCCTGATTAATGTTGGATATCGACAGAGGAAAAATGCATGAATTCAGCTGCACAGCATAGACAAATGCAATAATCTATACATCGCAATATGCTCCAAACACTGTCCAACCCACTGCTACGCAAGAAATGATCGAGAAAAGTTCAATGTCAATTCTTCCGGAGACCTCCGCGGCCTCGAGGGCCGCTAGCTTGCGCCGTCTCTGGGATGGAGTGGAGGTAGACCGTGAAACTACGGGGGTGGGTAGTCAGGCTCGCTCTGCCCAGCATGTGCGCAAAGTGTTTCCTTTTGGAAACTATTTCGGTCACGGTTGCCGAAAACATAAATCGTAATCTTTTGTTTCGCAGACCGAAATCCGCCGAGCCTGTCCAGACCCAATGGTTAATTGCTTTTGGCGGTGTGGTCCGTGAACTAAGATGGGCTCGCTTCTTCAATAAGTCTGGCGTGCCTAAGCCCGCGAGAACAACCGGAGTTATAAACATTAAAGACATTTGTGTGAGTTCCAAGACGTATCTAGGGCCTAATAGCTTACCATCCGGTGTGATTCACAACAGGATAAGGTCAAGGATCGGGTTTACTGATGTACGCATACGAGTTTCTGGGACGTGAGGCAAGGCGACGGTGATCAGAATAGAACTACTAATACGGAAGGCGTTTGTGTCTATTTTTAACCATGTCAACATTGAGGCTTTGCTTACCTTGAGCTCGAACTCTTAGCCGAGTGTGATGTTGGAGACACCGGTCCAACGTCCAGGCCAAATCTGAGAACCTGCTGCAGTTTGTTTGGCGCCGCAGTCAGGTCGGCCATTATCGGATGCATCTCGATCATGCACTGTCGACCCCACAGCTCGCGTCAGCAGCCGTAACAACATCTCCAGCACGAACTGGCCGCAGCACATGTGCAAGTGAGAGCAGCGGCAACATCCCGGCGCACACTCCTGACATCACTTGCGCTAGTCAGTTGTAGCGGCAGCATTGCGACCGCGCATTGCCGAAAAAACACCCAGTATGCGCTTGCATGGCGGTTTGCCTGCATGTGAGCCCAAATTCGAGCCGGCGATGCTAGAGAAGGCACGGCCTTCCGTGTAACTGGGGTGCGGCCAAGAGTTTGGGCGTGGTCTCCATAGCAGCCCTGAGTGTGGTATGAGCGTGCTCCCTTTGCAGTTCCGTGGGCGTGGTCTCGGATGTCACCGCGCTTTGTGCTATGAATAGGTCTCCAGTGCTCGAGGGTGCAGTCCCCGTTTTGCCGGCGTGTCTTCCTCAGTGTAGTACCGACCGTAAGCATGGCCTTCTGTGCAGCGGCTCTTTATGCCATCCCATCGACTTTCACAACTAGTGCTTTAAACGGGGAAACCTGTTTGAGGCAAGACCAGCCCATCCAGTTCCAAGCTCGGTGACCTCAATTAGGGCCGCTCTCCAGAGTGGGGACCAGCTATACACGCGTATGGCAGCACTGACATGATGGTATGCGCCTGGACCCTACGGGCGTGTCCGGGATCCCATAGGGCTCCAGGCTTATGGCATCCCTGGAACGGACACTAGGATCTTTTTTGGGGGGCTCCAGGGCATGTCCGCTGACAAGGGCGTCAAAATGGGGTTTCCAAAATCGCATCATATGTGGAGCCCTATGGCCTGGCAAAACCACAACAGGGACAAACACGGCGTGTTGACATTGGTAAAGAGTGTGGCCCGAGTGTGCATGCACCCTGTGGACCTCGCTATCCTCCCAGCCCAAGACTTCTTTTGCTGTTTTTCCTTTGTATGCCGGCGCTATCGGCTGTAAGTATTCACTTTACTGGGTCCCCATCATTTCCCCAGTTTCCTTCAAATAACTGGGATCTCGTGTAGCTTATAAGCCGTCTACCAAGCTTTGATGTTTGGGAGCTGCAGAATGAGCATATTGCCATAAAACTGTCTTTGGTCGTATATATATATATATATCTATATATATATATATATATATATATATATATATCAGGTAATGAAATGTTGAATGTATATACTTGATGTACATGAACTTGCATATATATATATATATAATATATATATATATATATATTATGCAAGTTGTACATCAAGTACTATGTATATATATATATACATATATATATATATATATATATATATATATATACGCATCGTAATCCAAAATGTTATGCATTACATTACAGAGCTGTGTGTACCTGGCCCGCACAGAGGCACTGAAGTGTGTGGAACGGTCAAACCGCGGAAATGTCATACACGGCTCACCATCTATTCAGTTATATGAAAACCGGTGACGCGGTTTTCGGCCGAGTGCGCAGACAT
>NW_023596545.1:13031230-13125864 GCF_011947565.3 Pollicipes pollicipes | reverse complement strand
CAGGTCACTGAGTGGGTCTTCCAGACAGGGATCTCATTAGTTAGTAAACCCTATCAACATCGTGGCCGTGGGCGCAAAACGGCCTCGACACCGACGCACGTAATTCTGCTTCGCCCATTGTTCATCTGCAGTCATGCAACAATGTGGGCATGCAGCAGGGCGCAGGGACGCATGCCAATGAGCGCTTACGGCCGTGGCTAACAGCACGCGGAGTCGGTACGTGCTAGGCTGCAGTCACGGGGCGGCGGTGCCAGCCCCGCGACCGTGATCGGACCCGGCGGCCAGCAGCCAGCCTGCCCGCACAAAAATACGACGCGTCGCACTCCAACTGTGTGTGTGCGTGTGTGTGGTGTGTGGTGTGTGTGTGGTGTTGTGTGTGTGTGTGGTGTGTGGTGTGTGTGGTGTGTGTGTGTGGTGTGTGTGTGTTGTGTGTGTGGTGTGTGTGTGTGTGTGTGTGTGTGTGTGTGCCTGTGTTACAGGCGGAATAAAAACCCGGGGGTTGCAAAACCGTCTGGGGAACTTGCAAACTATCTGAATGGCCAGGTGGTTTGCAAAGACCCTAGGGAGTTTGCGAAGTCCCTGGGTTGCTAGGGAATTTGGAAACTCATTATGGAGCCTGCAGAATCTCTGGACAATTCGTGATATTTCTCGATGATTTGCTTGCAGGCATCCTTGGTGCAAAAATGATTTAGTATTATAGAATTTACATCTGCATCGGATGCCACTCAGTTGCACCTCTGCATGCCGCGACCGAATTTGTTCGCATTAGACCTCACAAGAATCGTTCTCTTTCTTTGAATGTATTAAACTTGGTCAACCCTGACACAAACCAAAAGGGCGGGACGTAAGATCGACACAATGCATTGTGCGCATTCCTCTGTTATTTGGAAGCTTACGTGAAGATCAAGCATGCAGTCCATCGGACAATTACATTTTAAAAGACGTACCAAGCATGAATATTGCGTTTGAACCATCATTATAAGGTATAATTATGAATGGAGTGGTTATAAACGCAACAGGAATTGTCCTATTTTTTTTTAAAGTGTCTTCTTGTCGATGTGAGTCACAATGGCACGCAGTTTATGAGCTGTGAAACAGGTTTGTGAGTGCAGCAGTCGTTCAGGAGCTGCGGCATTTAAGACCACAACGCATAAGCCTGGATTTACGCGGCTATTTTCGTTTGAGAGCCATGGTAGGTGCTGTATATCCGGATCTAACCGGTTTGAAGGAAGCTTGGCTGACCTTTCCAACCGCTGCGTGGTTGTGGAACGTCACCTCATTAGAAAGCAGCGTTGATCTGTCCGTTGTTGTGAAGAAAAAGACCCTAAGTCATTATTCTGAGCCCTTTGGACGATGGCTAGAATATAGCATGGGTGTCAGCTTTGGTCAATCCTATTGGCGTCGAGTGCCGAACTGAGACCCCCACAACCTACCCCTCCACCCATTTTCTCGCCGGGGATTTAGTCCGCTTGTGTGGTGTTGAAAAAAGCAATTATACGTGTGTAACTTGTGTATGTTTTACAAAGCAAATATTTTACTTAAGCCATACAATCGTGTGCAATGGTGGATCCAGGAAGCATAGGCGCTGTACGTACGCTCCGCTTCTTATCGGTAAGCGAAGGCGCCCCCTTAGAGACCACCGTAGGGCGCCGCTGACACTCTTCTATGACGGCCACGGAAGGCGGCACGTACTTTGGTTGTGGGGGACGTGGATAGGGTCAGCCATGAAGGACTTAGGCTATACCCGTTCCCTAGAGCTTTTTCAGCTTAGCCTCACAAGAATTTGCGTGTCTTATGACCCTTGGTGTGCAAAGTTAACTGCATCGTTTATCCCCTCAACAGTTACGATTTTCATCTGGTGGTGCGGGCCAACTACGACTTTTCATAGGAGGTGGAGGGAGGGTTCTAGTGTCGGTAAACGCAAAACTATATGCGAAGAGTATACGTTTCTGTGGGAGGTAAAACACCGGCTACATTGGCGGATCCAGCAACCGGGTTTGGTACCCAAGCCTTTAGACCAAATTACCGCTACCAGCGACCAGCGAGCTGCGCTGACAAACACTTATGTGGAATTTAGTCGAAAAGCAAGTTATTTGGTACGTAAAAATGCGTTTTAGAAACGGCGATGAGGACAAATTGAAGTAAATGTGAAGTAGAAAACGCATGTGCTATAAGTAGAATCGCCACATTCCTACCTAATTTAGCACGCACTGGCTTGGATGTCAATCTGACCACTCTCCGAAGGCTTTCCAAAACCATTTCCGACCGTTGCGGCGAAGCGGTTTTTAGCGTCGGTAGGTGCACGGTCAGGGGTGTAGCTTCATATTCATTTACGGGGGGGGGGGGGGTAGCTCCATACCCAGCTTTGGGGAGCCAAGTAGCAAAATTATGGGAGAAACCTGTTTGTGGACATATTTTGGGAGCGTCTTGGGTACTTTTTCACCGCCCACCCCCGAACTCATTTCGTGAAACTGCGCCCCTGTGTACAGCTTTATACGATAAGCATACATTTCTGTGGGGGAGGGGGGGGGTAAACATCCGACTATATTAGCGATCAGGTTTTGGTGCAGCTACGCCGCGCCAAATTTCGCATAGCTGTAGGCAATTGAGTTAATGATCTTGAGGTAAAAAATATGACATATACATGGTCAGGTCGCTGAGCTATGGCACGTCAAAGTCAGGCTATTTTTTCTGAAAAGGCAATTCCTAAAAATTCTCAATCTGATGCGGCAAGAAAATGTTAAACGAAGCAATAGGTAAATGCATGAGACAGTTTTTTAGATTAGTGTTCGATTGTGGTTAGAATTACGACTCATTCCATAAAACTTGAGTGAAATATCGAAGCCTACGTTTTCCACAGATATTTTACTGTCTTTGCGCGTGGGGTGGCTCGACAAGTGCTAGGTGCAGAGGATTCAAAATTTATAAATTTCGCCCCCAGGATTGCCTCTGGCATAAAATGCAGCCAGTATATTACACCGACCCTGCAATCCCAATGCCCCGGATTGATGACTTGGTGAAAGAGAAGGACATCCGAAAGTGTACAAGACTCTAAGATGTAAAGAATCGCCCCTGGCCGTCTTTTCCCTTTTTAAGTCACGTTCCTCTCTTGTACTAAGGGAGACGCGCTAAGACCATGTCAATGTCTCTCCATCTACCCAGATGCCGACTGGAGGCCGCCAAACGAGTATTTTCTTGTCGTGCCGTGATAACCTGGAACCGCCTGCCTCCGACCACCACTATGTCTTTATCTCTGACTTCTGAGAGACTGAAAACTCGCATTTCAAAACGCCAATGTTGCGCCATGTGCCGTAGTTTTGAGCCTATGCTGGCTACCTGTATGATTGTTTGTCATATGTCTGTACGAGTTTATCATTTCGACTTTGTACAGGGTTTATAACTTCAAATTTTATAGTATCTTACTTATCGTACTTATCTTATCGTATCGTACTTATCGTACTGTATTTTATCAAATTGCATCATTATACTATCGTATTTTATAACCTACGTCGTAGTATCTTATGCTAGAGTGAAGTTCATACCATTGCCTTTTACAGCACTTTATATTTTTGCAATGTGTTGCAATGTACTGTGTCGTAAATAATGTTTTGTAACGAGTGAGTGAGTGATTAAGGACACGAAGCTAGCGAAACACCTTGTGGATGGTTGGCAAGCAAACAAAATATAAAAGCATGAGGTCAGATAGTTTTAGCCAGTCAGCCTGTTTAGTCTTAACCAACCACGTTTTTAGTCATTTTCTCGTAGTTTTCCAGCCAGTTACAATTTTTACTCAGCCAGTCACTTTTGGTTTGACAGAGTTCAAGCCTAAACTGCTTTCTCACTGAAGAACGTGCTTTAAGCTGATACTCCTTTCGCAGTTCTTAATCATAAGGACGTCAGCAGACATCTTATCGGGATTTCCTGCAGAGCAGAGGTCACTGACCTGAAATAACCCCATCGAGGGTTTTTAGCAACATGCCGCATAATGTATTCCTTCACGCATATCTCACCTTCAAGCTAAAAAATATGATATGGGCTTATAGGTTTTCTACATTTTGGGTTCACCATACATTTCTGAGGCTTATAGGTTCGATAGGCCATCAATTTAGATTTTCTCACCGTGGCCTTCTTAATTTCAAATGAGGTCACTGACCTGAAATGGACGCCTGTGGCCTTTTGTCTAGAACAGGTCTCTAAGATAATGGCGGTTGTATGAGAAGGTCTGGAGGCACTTCGTATACCGATACGGAGTTTGACTTTATTTAGCCCAAAGATCAACGGGCATTTTGACCTGGGATATCCCAAAATTTCGCACCCAACCTAGTTAACACACGGGTCTCACTACCTCTCGAGCTAATTATTTCTGGTTTTCTTGTTCCTTTTATCTCGGAAGTCCCATTTGACCCGTTCCCCGCCGAGCGCCACGCATTCAGTCGACCCGCTCATGTTAATTTGTTTATATATATATATATATATATATATATATATATATATATATATATATATACATGTGGGGGTGGGTGTGGGTGTGCGTGTATGTGTGTGTGAGGAATGTGCGTGCCTTACATTTGATGTATATGACAATGTGTGAAATTGTAATTTATTGTTGGTTAACCTATCTTCAACATTACAGATTAAAAGCGAACCAGCCTTCAAATCAGTTTCACGAAAATAAGTAAGGTCGCGCATTACTAAATGATCACATTTTCCGCTGCACCCGCCGGTGCGCTTCACCCTTGCAATCTAAAAGGGTGATTTATGACCGAACCGGTGAATTTCTTGTAAATGGTAAGAGATCGCAGCTAAATGTTTTAAAACACAATGGTCACAGAATTTCAGTTGAAAATCAAAATTTCCGGTCATGTTTCCACAAAAGCGTTGGGCAAGTGGAAATGTGAAAATGTGCAGAAACATTTCCAACCTTATTGGTTATGTTGGCATGCATTTATCTGTGTTTAAGGGAGTATTACACATTTATATGGGATTTTGAACTAAAATAGCCAGTTTGAACACCTTGGAGTGTCATTCACAACCTTGTCCTCTTAAGACGTAAGTGCCTGTAGCTTCTGAGCTACACGCCCGCGAATGGGAAAAGGTATATGGGGAAAGTATCTAAAGGTTACCTTGGCATTCACGACGGCATGATAGCGTCATTGAAATTCTGTCATTCCATAACTCATGCGCCAATCAAGACTCAGGAAAACATAATTGTCGAGGCGTTCATATCTGGTGTTCCAGAGCAAGATTTGCAGATTTAACGGTGGTTAACTGGCTCTCGACCAATGTTGTGCAAGGAAGGGTGACGTAATGAAACCATGACGCATTGAGCAGCACATTTACTCAAAAGATAATTGTGCTGTCTAAAATGAGGCTTTTCCATTTAAGAAATATGCCGATAGTTACAAGTGAACTTGCTTCATCATATCTGGTGCATGCTTCAACATCGTTACTTGTAAAAATTCCTTTTCACCATGCATGGCTGCCTTCTAGGCTACAGGTGATATGTTTGGATAAAAATAGCTCGTGATGCGGCAGTTAACAGACATTGCTTTGCGACGAACCCGTTGACGGCAACTCGCAAAATGCTCGCAAAAACCATATTGCCGCAAATATACACCAATTGTCTTTGCGGAACCCCAACGTTGGTAGAGCGCTGAAGTTGTCTGACCACATTTGTAATGTAGCGAAACGCATGGTCGAGGGTCCGCCTTTAAGAACAAGCGTTCGTGTATGGCTTGCCAAAGAGGGCCGTTTGGCTGCTGGCTTGACAGTGTCAGCCTGGTTGCAGGGTAGCCGGGAGTCATACAATTGCATAGCAAGGAGAGGGTTCTTTCTTGCTCTTCTGATAAGGGCCCAAAGCAGGATGGTTTCGCTGAGCCATCATTACAATAATGATATGGTGGTTTTGAGTGCCAGCAACACATTTTCAGCACAGGATCCGACTCAAAATCGATCCCAGCTGGGTTTTCGTCTTCTGTTTTGGCATTGCATATCTCATTTCATAACGGAACTTGTGTTTTAAGCTAACGATGTCGCACCAAAGATAGTATTCTGTAATCCGATATTTTTCTGAGGCTGTGCATCTAAAAAAAACGGTTCCGGGTCAAACAATGCAACTCAGTATTGGAGGGTCCAGGGCCGTCACAAAAGAATGCAAATCGACACCCTTGAATGGCTGTGATTAAGGCAGTTACTTTTCTTCACACTTGCCACTCACGGATTCAATGTATTATATGCTTACCAAACACATAGTGCGATTGCTATGTTAGATTACGGCCAGGATGAAAGATCCGTAATGCTGATTCAGTCCGTGACCTGGGGTCATTTTTCGACGAGAAGTGAGACGGCAGGTGACAGGCCGATGATGAGCGGTGTTCGGTCAGCAGCGGTCCGAGCAGACAGTCGGCACCTCGGCCTGGTCCTCTGCTGATCTGAGCGGATCGTCTCGGCCTCGTCGTTAGCGGAGGGTTCGTCGCCATGTCCCGTGAGTTGCTCTAAAAACTGTGGGTTCTTGGCTATCTTATAAAAGGAGGAATATCCATCGGTTTGTTTCGGATGAGGATTATGAGAGAATTATATAGTGCAACACTAAATAAGTCTGAACGGTACGTATTTGTTTGGCGCTTCGAAAAGACCAGTGAAAGAAAGAAGTTCGGCGCCTTTAGCTTGAGGTGCTAGTCGAACGAATGAAAGGAGTACACCATTAATATGTGATCCAAAAGTAGAAGCAGCAAGTTTCTTGTTTTGCAAGCGTCTCATTTCAAACACTCAATGATTGGGAGTGTTTTTGTTTTAGGACTTCACAAATCAGTGCATCCAGAAAAGGAATAACTTAGGTAGTGGCGTATGCAGGGATTCACCGTGTAGGCGAATGGGGAAAGCACTCGACTCGAAATCCTCAGAAAAGTTATCACCTAGCACGTGGAAGAAATTTGGCACATTACATTGCACCGTGGCATGTTTTCAGCGTACGTCATGATCGCTGGTCAATTATTTTTGTTTTGGTCCGTATTCATTCATATCCATAGATATTATTGCAGGTAAAAATTATAAACTGATCACATACACACTGAACTGTTCACTGAATGGCCCTGGGGCATTTCAACGGTCATTCACGCAGCACGCAAAATATGAATATCCTTTGCAAATACCCTAAAAATTTCCGAAGTAGCCCAGGGATTTCCAGCCTTCTAGGGTGTTTGCAAATTCTGTAGCCATCCGGGGAGTTTGCAAATTGCCCTGAGACTTTTCAAACTGCCTGGCAAACTAAAAAACTTAACTGGGTGGTTTGTGACTTTCCTAGGCAGTTTTCAAACTCAATGTGTTTATTCTGTCTGTAACATGTCCATCTTTGCAGTGTCTTCCTTCCGTATAATGCATTTTTATGTTCTGACTTTTGTACTGGGTATGTATAATGAAGCTTGCCTCACAAGACAACATGCTAATGTGTGACTTGAATATAGCTGATTCCTTTGTTCCAACGTAGGCAGAGGCAGAAATGAAACGTACGTATCTACTACGAAGGGGTCGCTTAAAGCGAAGTGCCAGAAAGCTTCAGTTAGGCGAGTAGATGTCACTGGTGGCTTGCGCACTTTTACGCGTAGTTCAGTAATTTATCTCCTAGATATTTGGGCATTTTTCGTAGGATCAAGAGTGATATTTGGCTGAGGCGTGCGCTTGGCTTGCTGGTGGTGTTGTCACCCAACGACACGTGTGCTGCCTCTTCTGTGTCTCTAGCCTTCCAGCGTTCCTCCCCATTGACGATAGCTATGACATTCCATGGTGGTCGAAGATCGGTTTCGATCCTGGATGCTCCTCTGCACCGACTTCAGAATCGAAGACCTGACTTCGACAAGCGCTCCCCGAAGCCTTGGACTGCTTCTAAGGACTGTCCTGACGTCTTGTCGTCCGCAAAATCTTCTTGTCTGAAAAGCCATTACCGCAAGGGGCATACCATCGCTGTTGTCTTTCCTCTGCCCGCCCCGGCTGATCTGCACGCTCTTTGAGCTGGCTTCTCGTGTATGATGCCTGTGTATGGTACCGTTGCTGCGGTCGTGTCGGTTCGGTGGCTTACGTCTCTCTTCTCAGTGGCGTCATCAATCTTGGTGGCGTCTGTGCGAATTGAAGGCGCCTCACGATGCCTTTGTTGAGGGCGTCAGGGTGGTGTGACGGGAATTTCAGGCAGCGGCCGCTGGCTGTCGGTTTCCTATAAACCGGTGTCCGCAATCCGTTGTCCGTTTCCTCGATTAGTGCGGTTAGGAGCGGAAGCCTGTTATTGTCCTCACGTTCCGTAGCGAGCTGGATGGACGGCTGTAAGCTGGTGATGTGGTCGCGGAAAGTCGTCACACATTCCTGGCGCTGTCAGGGGACGAATGCGTATTCACCGTGTCACAACCACACTAATGGTTTGATTAGCGCGGCTTGCATCACCATGTCCTCGAAATGAACCAGATAGCTGCTGGTAATCACCGGTGACGGAGCTGATACTATGGCCATTCCCTAGTACTGCTGGTCAGATCGTCTGTTTAAATGAAACGTGGTTGTGGTGACAGGCCAGGAGAAGCACCATTCTGTTGTTGATCGGAACGGCTGTCCCTTCCAGAAGCGTATATGCGCACATCAGTTAAAGGTTTCATGTGTTGCGGCGTTGGTGAACGGGCTCACCGCTTCGAAGCTGATGATTTGGGTGACCGGTGTTCGGCACAGTTCTTGTCCCAACGAGGCGAATTGGGATGATTTATGCTGATATAATGATGGATTCTCCCGTAGAAGGCTTATAATTTTGGCATTATTTGGATCAGGCACTGGCTCAGCGAATGGAAAGCTGGACCAACCAGCTGACGATGGAGCTCAGGAGCACGCTGGCCTAGTGTATCTTTGGTAGTCCTTACATGTGTGACATTCTGCCATAATGCTGATTTATATGTCTGCATTGAGGTTCTGCCAGGTTTCAATCATCCTTGTTCTTTTAAGACGCTTCATAAGTTTTCGCTCAGATGTTGATGTATGGTCTTTTTTTATCCTCCCGTATAGCTTAGCATTCTCTACGTTTTTCTTCAGCTCACGAGTGAACAAGCTCGAGGTCGAGGTTATGGTCGGTGCTGTATTCAAGGTGGGGCACCGGGCGCGCGTGCCCCTCATATGTTATATTATGAGAATATCCATGTGAATAAATTTCGGCAAGTAGAAATATAGAAAAGGCGACTTATGGCTACCATAGCGTCTTTTCAATCCAGCAAAGGGCTCGCAATCCCAAAACAAGGCCGCCTGTTCCAGAAAAGGACTTCCTAGTGCCCAGAGGACCCTCCTAATCCAGGATAGGATTTCTCTGATTCACAAAAGGGGCTAGGTTCCCATTATCCCAAGTAGGGAATTATTGTACGGAACAAGACCCGTTTGATGCATGAATTAGATCTCCTGTTGCAGTACATGAACCTCCTGATGTATAGCAGATACCTTTTTATCGAGAACAGAGACCTTCTAGTTCATAACAGGGTCCTTACAAGTCAACAAAGAGGCCTGTTTGATTTTTAAAATGCCTTATGAGCTAGAGTGTTGGCTATCTAATTCACACGTAAGGTTTCTTGGTCCAGAAAACCGGTCTTTTCATGCAGAAAATGAGTTTTGAATCCGAGCCTGGTTTAGTGCTCCCCAGCGAACATAAGGTACCTTCTTTATATGAATTTTGCTAACATACGCGTACTTCCAGTTGGGGCGAAGGGGTCCCCGTGAATCTGAGGTGCAAAAGCATACCCTTGCTCACTGTCGGCAATCAACGGGCAACTACCCTCTCGGAAAATTAACTGTCAAGCAGCTGCACAGCCATCACGACTTGATTGAGACCAGGTATCAGTATTATGGATGGATTTAATCGAACTATCGTCCTCATCTGATGTATTAGTGTGTCCTTCTGTGTTATAACTTCATACTATTCGTCTCCTGGATATTTGGAGGTGTATTGGCAGAATAAAATATCAAACAGTGCCATCTACCGATTTCCGACTTGCATACACCGATTGAAATACATATACCTATGCACGTGCCGATTTCACATTTGCTAGGATCAGAATTGCATTGTGTAAATGTGTTCACCCCCCCCCCCCCCCCCATGTGACGTTCTATTTACCTTGCATCTTGACATTGAGATGGCAGAGCCTTTCTATAAACCCTTATGTATGCGCCACAGAAGACTTATATGCTTAAAAATTCTAAGTTGGACGACATATCATTGGGGTAATATGGCGTTAACGTTATTTGACTTCAAATTTCACAATGAAGTTTGAGGACGTGTGTTAAAAACTTTCTACGGCCGTTGGGTTATGTGCTGATGAAGATTCTGATACTTACAATGCATAAGTCAGTCGGCAATTTCTGTACTCAATGGAGCTTGCCGTGAGTTAACCCTGGGCATTATCTTGAAGGATGGTCTTGAAAGATTAGGACCTTTCCACAGACGCCGGTTTATGTGTTGAAGAAGATTATGACGCATGAAAATACGAAATCGCTCGCCAAGTATTGCGTGATATGTAGGTTCTGTAACTTCACCTTGAATTCACCATGTAAATTGACCATGTTCAGCTGGTCAGCTCTACCCGACGAACGCTAGTTCACGCACTCGAGTAGATTCTGACTCTTGAAAGTCCGGAATCAGCCAGAAATCCTTCATTTTTGAGGGAATTTCGTTCATTTGACCTTGAATTTGACCTTCGCTACTTTAATGGATAGGAATTTTCATTGGACGCTACTTTAAGCGCTGAGAAAGAGTCTAATGACTAAAGCTCAGAAATGGGCTGGAGCGTTTTGGGTGTTACAGAGTTCCATGTAATTTGAACTTGAATGCGAGCTTGCAATTTGACAATCGTAGTTTAGAACTTTGATGGATGTCAGTTGTTGTGTTGAGGAGTGTTCTGATGATGAAATATCCTGCATCGCTGACACTCTGGAGTATCTTGAACTCTCCCCAAATAAAGGTTGGCCCACGTTTTACTCAACAATGACAGTGTATTTCTCGCACAATCGAGACTGTGGTCGCATTTGAATGATTAGTCAAGAGCAGTCGCCAGTGCTCTCACATGCGACGAATCGTAACTCTGCGAAAGATCCTTCTTTGGGGGGCGAGAATGAGGATCCTGTCCATACCGCCTGAGAGCGCCACCGTCGCTCTGACGCCCTTCTCGGCGCCCCTGAGGCCACTCCACGGGATCGGTCAGGATGAAGAGTGGCCGCAGCAGGATGGGGCGACACTGCACACGCCACGTGTACGGTGTCGCCTGATCGTGTTTTCTGGATTAGCTGGAGGAGCTTTCCCCGTGAATGCACATCAGATTAAGATTGTTGTGTCGTGGCTGCTCACTCGTCCGACCTGTCGCCCCTGAATTTCCTGCCGCAGTGTCACTTCAAGAACCACTTCCGCATGAACAAACCAGCACGCCTCCAAGGCTGTCCTCAGGCTTGACATGGGACTAATCACCATCGAAAAGATCGACAGAACAATCGAGCAATGCAACAGGTTCTGCTGTTGTGCATCCTGGACTGTTAGGGAGCCGTCTTGGACATGCTTTGTTGTCATGGTTTGATGGATTTGGAATTTCTGATGATTATCACTGTCGCCACTCGTATTTTGCCAGGGAATTGGCAGTTGAAGGCTGTGGTTACGCTTGGACGTCAAATGCGCCTGGTACTGTAGAACAAAACAGCATTGGTTTCCTTTGATCTTGGCCACTCAGTTTTTTTTTTAGAAACTGTGTCCACATTGCAGTCCATGTTGTCCCCATCGATTTGTGTTATATTGTGTAAAATAGGTCAGCATTTGCAGACTGGTCTTAGATATCAGAGATCTATCATGTCAGGTCATTAGGTGTAGGGGGGAAAGGAGAGGTATGCCAGTTTTCACTCTGAGCTCCCTCCTGCTATAACTAGTGAGGACAAGACAGACAGACACTCGTCCGGCCTCTTCTCTGCAAACAGATATAACCTTCAGTTTCATATGTAGCCATAAAGCATTGGAGAGCACGTCTTCGCTCTGTGGTGAATGCCTTTTGAATGTCCTCCTTTCAAATGAGACAGCTTGTCCCGCCCTGGGCAAATTGCAATTCATGGTGCGGGAAGCTGTGCTTATGGCTGTATTAGCAAAGAATGTTGCATTACAAGAGGGCTGAATGCATTACAACATGTAGACGAAATGTGCTCCTCTGTGCTTTTTCGTAATTCGCCGTGTTGACGACATGACTGATTTTTGCCGTGTTTCCAATCAATACTTTTTACCGCTACTGCCACCTTGACTTCCGTTGCACAATTAGAAATAATGGGTCTAGATAAGTAATCCTAATGTCGACTTGTTTCCTGGATGACAGTGGGTCAAAGAAATCATGCCAGTCAATCATTGACAATGTGTCAGTCAATGACATGCTGTCGGTACATTGCATCGCTAATGCAATATGCTCCATGCGAAGATGACGCACCACGTACCGCCCGACATCTTGGGAGAAAGTTCGCGCCACCCCGAAATCCTGGGCAATCCAACGTCAAATGTTTTGCAGTAGACACAACACATGCAATTACCCACTTCTCAATGCAACATTTATATTCGTCTAGATATGCCGTAATTACCCAAACACACATTTGCACCGATTGCTATAGTTTTTAGCACTGTGCAAAAGAATTTATTTATCGTGCTCATCCTAAGACGCATGAAACGTATGCCACCGGAGGTGCACTGAAATGTAGAGGAACTCGCTGTGCGTCAGCTGAGTGACACGTGACTGCCATAAATCGCAAAAAATTAGAATAAATTGCCCTGATATTACATACACATGTCACAACTCATTCCACTCTCCCCTACCCATAAGACACCATTTTACATTTAAGTAATAGTATATTAATCGTGATGTGTTTAGGTACCTAGTGTGCCAAATGCTCTGATAATTTTGCTTTTCAAATTTCTTGCAACCAGTATTTCTTGCTGACATATGCACTGGGAATGAGGCTAGAGGAGCGTGGGAGGGGGGGGGGGGGGAGGAGCTCAAGTTAACATTGGGGGCCTCAGCCCTCCCCCAAAATATAAAGTGATGCCGCTGTAAGGACTGCTTTCTTAGCAGTCATAGGGAGTACGGTTCGTAATGTATTGTGATTTGGATGGCCATGAGCTTTTCAGATTTAGCCCGGACCTTTTGCTCGGAGGCCTTTCTTGGATGAGCAACCGCGTTAAAAGGTGCTTGCTTGGTGAACTCGGACCCGATCGCTCACATCTGGGTCAGCGGCGGAAGTTTGCCACGAAAGCTCAAGGGGAGTCCGCATTTGTATGGGGTTTTGAGCTGAAATAGCCATCGTGGAGATTATTCGGTGCAGTTCACAGCCATACCCTTCTTAAGACCAAAAACACTCTAGTCTTTTTAGCTACAAGCCGATAAAGATGTCCCAACTATTTCAAGGTTATCCAAGCATGCATAACATCATAGTGACGTCATTCAAGTTGTGCCGACCCATATGCATTGCGGCGTTCAATGCCAGTGAGAATATTATCGTCGAACAGTTCATACCTGGCATCCGTAAGCACGGCTTCCAAAAAAGGAACCTCAATTAGTTCTCAATCAATGTTCAGCAGGCTTTGCAAGTTTCAGTTTTGTGGTACATGAGATAAGAAATTGGGCATAATTGCTAGTTAATATGCAAATGAGACTTAATGTCTGGCACTCCATTCCCACTTAAGTATATACCAATGGTTATAAGTGAGCTTATTTTATCGTATGTGATACATACTTCAATGCTTCAAATATGGAGCCTTTCATTTACATGGAATGTTCCACATTTGCAGACAATGAGTTGAGCAACAGATATGATGTAAAAAGCTGAGTTGTAATCATTGGTGTACTTCGAAGAACAAAAGACTGCTCTGTGGAGAAAAAATTCATTTGCAGGAAATACATCTTCAACATGTCATCGTTTGGTCACGTCATGAAACGTTTTTATGACATCAGAGCCACTGCTAGAGTGGGACGTCAGGTTGCCACTGCAGCGGACGGGCTGACTCACTTGGAGCACTTCAACTCAGCGAGAGGTGCCCTGTTAATTGATGCGTTTGTACTGAATGACGCCGCCCACTGGTGGAGCCCCGTCCGCTCTTACACATACCCCGCAAAGGGTTCATTGTGCCGGCACAGCCTCGGCCGGATAGGTCCCCACTTCCCAGGTACATGGAGTCCTGCCCCACCACTATTCATTTTTCTCCATCACATAGCTCTGAAATGGCCACGATTGACCGAAAGGGCTCTGATCGAATGGCCAAATAACCAAATCGCGTTTTTGTGCGTGGTGTGGTGCGTGATAAGTGGCGCGATATAGTCTGCACAGGCTCGCGTGCGCCTGGACCAGAAGCGAGATAGTTTCAGGCATTAAAAGGGGTACCTGTAAGCTGTACAAAATTATTTGTAAAATGCTTAGCCTAGATCCTAACTCCATCAAGCGTGGAACAGCCTTTTTTAATTTCTTCTAGATCCAATGTCAGCGTTTATCTCAGGGAAACCATCGTTCAGAGGGGGGTCATCAACTTGCGAGACATTCCATTATCCGTAACCTGTGCTAACATTTTATCCGATTTAGCACTCGCGTGCACCTTGACAAACGCAACTAAAAATTGTGTAACTACCATGTTATAGTATATATTTTTATATCCGACCGGCATTGCCACTAAACTACCATTTGCATTTCGACGTGGTTGTTGTTGAATTGCATGATATAACTATCGGTAAACTGAGCGATTCATTAAAAAAAAATTAGGCAACGAGCCATAATTTTTATGAAAATACCTCCTTTGGTCAATTGCGCCACGAGAACACCTAACCTGACGTTTGACACTACGTTAAAGGGCATGGTGTTTTTCATATTGGTACGGGGTTTCGAACTGAAATAATTATTTTAAAGACTATTCGGCATAGCTCAAAGCCTGTCCTTTTTTTAGACCTAAAACATCTTTGTTTCTGGGCTATACGCCCGCGACGATGCGCAGACATTTCGTGCAGACTGTTTAAAGGTCATTCAGGTATACATGACATCACAGCAACGCTTTTCAAATCCTGACGTTCTATTGGCCATGCGGCAATCAAAGCCAAAAATTATAACTGTCGATTCGCTTATATTTGGCAATCGTGAGCACGATTTCCAGATATAATTGGCTCTTAATCGATGACATGCAAGGCACGATGGCATGACCTAGCAATGATGCATTGAGGGGCATGTTTACTACACAGAAAAATTGTGTTGTATTGAGCAGCCTCTTCAGCTTAAAAGTGTGACGATAGCTACAAACAGCTTATGTTTCATATGTAATGCTTGACTCGAAATTTCCATTTGTGAAACATCTCCTTTAACACTTTTTTGAAGGCAGTAACCAAAATAAAATCTTAGAATCAGAACAAGGGGTGTCCTGTTTAAAACCCATGGGGGAGGCTGAACCGACAAGGTTGACCTAACTTAACCCCAAACCCTGTTGAGAATTTCGGTCGTTTTGGCAAGTGTTATAAGAATATCAATTCCTTTCCAAACTGCTTGCTGAGGAGGAATATCGTTCATTGTCCAGGCGTGAATGCAGTTCACAGAAAAACAACTTTTGACTAATTCGAGCCCTTGTGATCAACGAAAATAGGTGTGGCTCTCGGGTCATTGAAGGTGGTCCGATGCACAAAAAACAGCTTGAAGTGGAACAGCGTGGCTTGATATGTAATTTCGGGCTCACCGCCAGATGTATCTGTTTGTATGAGTAATACTAAACTTGCGCGACATTCTTAACAAACATGGCGACAACTGGAACAACAGTGTAGGTAAAGGCAAGTGACTGAATCAGTCTCCAGGGGTCATTACAAAATAGCATGACCAGTGCTTTGACACGAGTTGAAAGTTGATTTTCTTATTATATAGTGTATAATAATATCATATAGATTAATTAATATTGGCAGGAGAAGCTTGAAGCTTGGTGTTCCGGGATCATGACTCGGCAAGTCTCATGTTAGTCCTGTCCGGCAATGTACTTAAGCACGTCCTGATAGCTCAGCTGACTAAAGCGCCTGCCTTAATATCCGCAGACCTGTGACGGACGGACTTCGAGTCGTTTTAGGCGTTTGCTTTTTGTTTCCGACTGGGATAGCCTGTGGCCGGTGGTAGCGGCAGCATTGATGTTCTGTTAGGGGAATGCTCCTCAGTTGGACATGTTGAAGAATATGGGCTTCAAACTGTAATAGCCATCGCGAAGATCATTCGGTGTGAGCCTGTACAATTCTCATCAGATATGATGACAGAAGCTTTGTTATAAATATTGGTATACTTTTAAGTGCACAATGCTGCTCTGGAGAACACAGTTTATCTGTTTCGTTAATAGGGTATTCAATACGTCATTGTTTGAACACGTCATCATACGTAATAGAGCATTGATTGAGGGCCAATTAAAGGCGTTACGTCTAGAGACCGTGCTCACGAATGCCAGGTATGAACGGCTTGAAAAGCATATTTGTCTTGCCCTTGATTGTCGCATGGCTTATGGAATGTCGGGATTTGGATGACTTTATCATGGCGTCGTTGACGTCTGGGAGCCTTGAAATAGTCTCCCCGAAAAGTATGCACAGCTTCGCGGGCATGTGGCTCAGACACTAAAGGGGCAGCACTGTGGTCTAAAGAAGGGTGGCACTGTGAACTGCACCGAATGATTTTCAACATGACTCATTTCAGAACAAAACCCCATACAAATTTTGACCACTCCCTTGGAGGAGGGCTCCTTGAATCAGTGCAAGAAGATATTGGTTCCACTTGAATATCTTTAAGCAAGCATCAGATAAGATGAGATAGGCCTACCTGTAGCGTTTGGTATACTTTTTAGGGAGAAAAAGCTGCTCAAGACAGCTCATTTTATCTGTTAAGTAGATCAGCTCATACAAGCGTTATCATTTTATTAGGCTATTTTATCTTGCACAACACTAATTGTTAAGTGACAGCTGTTATATCTGGTAATCGTGCTCACGAACGCCAGATATGAACGACTCGACGATTATGTTTTTCTTTGCTATAACCGTTGCATGGCCAAAGGCGCAGTAGGATTTGAATGACGTTATTTTGGCGTCATCGATGCCTGTGTGACCTTGAAATAGTCTCCCCGAAATAGCTTGCACATTTTCGCTGGTGTGTAGATGAAAAGCTCGCGCGGGTATATGTCTCAAGAGGGGTAGCGCTGTGAACTGCACCGAATGATCTTCAATATGGTGATTTCAGCTCAAACCAGATACAAATGTGATGCATTGCCCTAAAGGGAGTGTTTCACATTTTTATGGGGTTTTTAATTGAAATAGCCACATCGAATACCTTTCGGTATTGTTCACAATCCTGCCCTTGTTAATGCTTAAGTGTTTGAGCTACACGCGGGCGGAGATGGGCAAATGTATATCAGGGAGAGTATTTCAAAGCCACCATGGCATTCATGGGGTCATAAAAACGTTGTTCATATCCCCATTTCTGTGAGCCATTTGGTGATCAAGGCCAAGAAAAAAATGATTGTCGAGGCGTTCATATCTGGCGTTCAGGAGTGCGATTTCCTGATATAACGGCTGTCAAATGGCTTTCAATCAATGTTGTGCAAGCTACGATGATCTGATCAAATCATAGCGCATTGAGCAGCATATTCACTAATCAGAGAATGATGATGTCTAGAGCAGTTTTTCCACTAAAAAAGGCATGCCAATAGTCATAAGTGAGCTTGTTTCACGAAATCTAAGTCTTGCCTTACTATCTTCACATGTGAAGTAACCCATTTTAACGTCAAAGGACAGCCTAAACTATGCCGGGCATCGTTACTTATGCAACAAATACTTAATATTCTTTAAATGGCGAATCATTTAAGTGTTTTACTTGGCTGTATTTTGTTGCAGAGCTACACACTTGCAACAAATGCATCCCACTTAGCAATGACGGGCTGATAAGTGGGTGTGCACACTGAAGTAAGGCTGTATATTAGATCCCAAAAGATATGACGTCATTTGTTTTGACATTAGTCGCGCTTTTGATACATATACGGTGTCGGTTTGAGATTCAGGGTGATTCCATCGCGCCGCGCCGGCGTTTATTGTTATGCTCTTCGCATGTATTTCATACTTAAACATAAACTAAAAGCGTCTTCATGACTCCACTGATCGTGGAAAAATTTGCAAGCTGCATTTCTGAAGTTTAGCTGCTGAGGACATCCAGCACAGCACTGCCAAGCCGAGGGCCGTGTATTCGCGGTTTCACACTCAAGATATAAAGATGTCCTCAGCACTTTTACCAGTTAGTCCCAAAGTTTTTGAGGCAATGGAGAGTGTTAATGTTGCTGCACTAGCAGAGTGCTCTGAAGCAGAGATCCGCCCATTGCTGCCATGCTTGGTTCGGATGAGCCTGATAGCACCACTGGATCAATCCAATGAGTGCATGGAGAAAAGGAAAATAATCTTACGCATCTTGTCTGGCATAGAAGTTGTCAATTCTCTGGTTGCACTTCTATCAGTAAGCTTCCCACAGCTTGAAGCAGATGTCAAAAAAGAGCAACAGCTTAGGTAAGCCTGCATGCATGAAGTTAAACCATCTGTGGTGTTTCCATCATATGGTTTAGAAACTGGCCTCAAAAGATGAAATGTCTTTTAAACTCTGCTCAAAGCATTCCATCAATGTATGAGGGTTTTCTTCTTTCAAGTGGTACACCAGCATCTGTGTGTGTCAAGTGTTTAACTAGGAGCATTGAGGAACTAATCTGCTCAATTTCAGAATGACTAGTCTGGTCAGTGACATTTTAATTTTGATCCTATGGCATGATAAGGAATATTCAAAAATCAGGAGATAGAAGTAATGATTTTGGACAGCAAGTCATGTTTGGCCTCGTGAATTTGTTCATGGTCACAGTGTCTATGTAATATGTGCCTAGTGTAAAGTGTAGTGTATGCTCCACATTAGTATATGCACTTGTTGACACCTCAATGTATATGATGGTGGCATTGATTTGGAGCTCATCACATGAATATGTTATTATGAGATTTTAGGTGTCCGAGCTATTTTTACATGTTTTTGTGTGGTTGCTCTCATAGGTCAAAGATGGGAGCCACAACAGACAGTGTGCTGTTGTCATCAGCTCAGGATGCAGGGGCACCAGATTTTGAGAGAAGTGAACCCATCCAAAAGCTGAAGTTGGTGCTTGCCACTCTTATTCTTGTCATGGCCCAGGTAAGGAAGTAATATCATAAGCTGAACATGATATGCATGTGTATTTTACCATATAACACATCAAGAAATATTTGTGCATCTGTTTTATCAGAATTGTGTAGATGCCAACCACTATTAGCATACAATGGGTGAAAGAAGTTTTGACAAATATTTTTGAGGGGATCCATGCAGCACCATTAGCATGGTGACATTTGAGGCAATCCATGACTGCACATCCCCCCCCCCCATCTCTCCTGTAGCTAAACCCATGAAACCAGCATCCATCTACAATCCAACAAAGCCAATGTAATCCTTACCACATTTTGTGTGACACCAGCCTGCCAGGTGTGCGATCTGACACAAGCTGATTGGGCATGACCTGGCCGCCGCAGGCCCGTGACGTGCGCCAGGAGTTCAGCGTGCAGCCGTCAGAGCTGCTGGACAACACCGTGCACCTGGAGGACGCGGCCGACATCCTGAGCATCGCGCTGGCCGAGCTGCCGCAGCTGCTGCCGCCGGCCGACGTCAGCGAGGGCCTGCTGCGTCTGCGGCACGGCGCCACCCTCATCTGCCGCCTAGTGGCCAACATGCCGGACGCCTTCCACGAGGGTGCGTGACGGCGGCGAGGTCGGCTGCGCCGCGCCGCGCCCCGGCCGGGCTCGGCCCAGTTCCGTACGGATACGGTTTGTTTCGCTTCTGTCCCTCCACTGCTGTTGGTACGGCTGGGGCACTGCTTCCGCGATCTCAAGGGTAGGGCGGGCGGTGGGCATCGCTGCCAGTTGGCGAGTGTTTGCACTGTGTTTGAATGTCGTCAGTGATGATTTGCTCGCCTCTGCCACTCAAGGATTTGATTGTAGTGGGCTGTAAGTGGCATTGTGTGTGTCTTAGAGCATTGCCAACTCGCGCTTGCCATCCACACATGGTCAGCTGTGGCAACAGGCGTCAAATGACTGCATGTGCTGCGTGCTGGCCTCCTACCCCACCCAGTGAGAGCTAGGCGCCATGTGCACTCTGCTGACCCTCCACCCCTCTGTCACCCAGTATGTGTCATGGTGTGCACCCTCTGGCTGACCCTGCGCCCCTCTGCCTTGCAGTGTGCACGTCGCTGGTGACGAGCGGGGACCGGCTTGACGAAGACTCCCCCGGCGGCGCGGCGCGCATCACAGCGCTCCGCCAGCTCTGCCAGATGAACCCGCGCCAGGTGCTCGCCGTCCGCGCCGTCTGCGTGAGTGCCACTGAGGAGGGCAGGCGAGCGGAGGGTGCCAGTGTGCCATGTCGTGCGAACTGGTGCGCCGCTGGACAGAAGGGTAGGGTGGGATCAGGGCACTACCTTGATGCTTGGTATTGTGGCGCTGAGGAACGCCAGGTTTCCAGAATGTGTGTCACGTGGTGCAGTTAGTTTGGAAAGTTATGTTTTTTGATGGGGTTTGTTGACTTATCGGCTACTCCTGGGAAACAACCAGAGCCTTCCAGAGGCGGATCTTCTTCCGGTGCGTAATACCCTCTACCTGACCGACCACTGGTCACCTGTCGTTGGACCCGGTCAGCAGGCTTTGGACGCGAGCTGCGTGCGCGCCTGCGCGCCGCAGTGCGCCACATTGTGGCCGCGTGCCCGGTCCGCGGGCGGCCGGCGCGCCTCACCCCGCCGCCTGTGCCGCCGCAGATGGAGACGTGCCGCATGCCGAGCCTGGCGGTGAGTTTGTCGCTGGAGCAGGCGCGCCGCACCGCCGACACCGGCGACGCCGGTGACCTGGTGGCCTTCGTCTCCGGCATCCTGCTCGGCAACAACCAGCACGTGCGCTCCTGGTTCCAGGCGCTCGTCAGGAACGGGCAGAAGGTGTGGCCGGGGCCGGATTAGGCAGGCTGGGGGGCGGCGGCGCTGTCGGGTACTGCAGCCTGACAGATCAGGCGGCGCGGCGCGGGTTCAGCAGTGGTGGAACCCTCGGGTGTGCTGTTGTCTAGTGTGGGTTGCGGAGGTGGCGTCAGTTGTGGAGGCAACCCTCTGATCTTGTTTGGGGATGTGGCGCTGCGTCAGAGGCGTCCGTAGATGTGAAGTGACCGTCTGATCTGAGAATGTACAGTTGTCTTCTCTTCAGCTGGCCTCTGCTTGAATGAGGCTGTAATGTGCAGATGGGCCGCCTACTTACGACTTGTTACGACTTGTCTACGTGCCTAACGTAATCAGGTGTCATCCGATCTCGTGTCACTCTACCTACTCGCCAGCAGAGGAACCTGACATGACGATTAAGCCTGTTGTGCATGGCAGTCCTAACGCTGCGATCCGGACGGGTGCCCACCTACTGACTGACCTTTGACCGCGCTGCCTGACCTCTGACCGCGCTGCCTGACCTCTGACTGCGCTGCCTGACCTCTGACCGCGCTGTCTGACCTCTGACCCCGTGCTGCCTGACCTCTGACCCCGCGTTGTCTGCTCCAGCGGAAGGGCACGCTGGTGTCGTCCACGCTGCAGTCGCTCCGGGACCGGTTGCTGGAGCGCCTGCAGAACACCCTGCTAATGGCCATGAACCAGCGGCTGCCGGACTCGGGCGTGGTGGACGCCGCCGCATCCGTCCGGCTTTACTGCGCCCTGCGTGGACTCGCCGGACTCAAGTAGGCCACTGCGGCTAGTGTGCTGTCCTCTGGCTCGAGGATTGTCAGTGGGAGACGGAGCTTAGACTCTGTGACTGCCTTTCCAGTGTTCGTTGCGACACTCACGCGTGCGTGCGTGTCGCGTCGGACATGACTTCGTGCTGCTGGGACGGGTGCAAGGGAGGCGTAACGGGCCTCCACATCCCAACTGAAGCTGGCGGTAGTGCTCGCTGTCCGGCCACGCTGCGTGCTGACCGTCTCCTGGCGAGGCCCGTGGTCCCGTGAAGTCTTTCGCATGGAGTTGGCCGGAGTTTTCTACGGACTGTACGTGGAATAGCCCTTCGCGCTGGGTTAGCCGCGTGAACACGCTGTTAGCTTGACGGCGTGACACGCATGTGTTTGCGATATCTATGTTCAGTTCGCGCAGTCCGGTACAGTCCAGCACGTTATCTGTCCCGTGGTATGACCGTGGTCCTGTCTTCGTGAGTCAGTTGCTCCGTTCGGCCCCGAGACTACACCCTCGCCGCCCCCCTCAATGGGCGCCCTGCGCTCTTCGCCGCCGCCCTACCGCTGTGACGGCGCCCCGGCGCGGTCGGCAGGTTTACGGAGGAGGAGATGCGCCTGCTGGTGCAGCTGCTGACCTCGCAGCCGCCGCCGTCGCCGGCTGGCGTGCGGTTCGTGGCGCTCTCGCTCTGCGCGCTGATTGGCTGCCCCAGCCTGCTGATGCACGCCGAGCACGAGCGGCGCGCCGTCGGCTGGCTCCGCTGGCTCGCCACGCAGGAGGCCTACTTCGAACGGTGAGCCGGAGCCGGGCGGGTCGGCCTCCAGGCTGACGCCCCGGGAGCTGTGGTTATCTGGCGGTTGGAGGTCCCCTGTCGTGCCAGACGGTGTCCAGTGTCACGCTTATCCAGGTTCGCATCAGAGACATGGAGACCCGCTGTATGAAGGCTCGGCCGATGTGTGGTACCGTAACGAATTCCTCCCTTCTTTTGCTTGACATTTGTATCAGTTTGTCGTCACCTCTCCTCGTGCCACGTTATTGACTGGTGATGTCGTGTGACACCGGCCTTCGTTCTGAGTCCCGTTGACACGGCGCACGTGGTGGCCCAGGTCGAGCGGCGAGTCGGCCTCATTCGGCGAGACCCTGCTGCTCTTCGCCATCCACTTCCACGCCGGCAACCTCACTGCCATCATCGAGCTCGTCAACAACACGCTCGGCATGAAGATGAACATCCGCCAAAGTAACCTGAACCGCATTAAACATATCTTCACACATGACGTGTTCACTGACCAGGTGGGTGAGACCAGGCATCGCCTGACGCCGGGACTCCTATCACCCGAGAATGCCACAGTGCGCCCCTCTGGCGAGAGGGTCACTAGTATGTATCTTACGGATGTGTGCCATGGACAAGTCGTATTAAATCTACGATGGCTAGTTACGCCGATAAGAAGCGCGTCAAGATGCCTCAGATTATGTATCATACTTATCATAAAATGTGAACACTGCGGGACTCACCAAGTCATGAAACCTACATCACCCACCGGTGATACTATGACAGCTCTGAAAAGCCAACAGTGGGCTGCATCTAGTGTCTGCGGTTGGCGGACCGTTCCATCCATATGCATGCGCCTGCAGCGCATGGAACGGTCCTTAAGTTGGAAAGTTCGCCTGGAAAGTTTGCTGAGCTTCTTGCGCGACGCCCATTGTAGGCTGCAACGTCACGACTGACGTCATCTGCAGGTGGTGACGTCACACGCGGTGAAGGTGAAGGTGACCCCGTCGCTAAGTGCTGACATCCCGGGGACGTTGCCCGTGCACTGCGTGTACCAGCTGCTGAAGACGCGCGCCTTCACCAAGCACAAGGTGCCGATCAACGACTGGATCTTCAGGTCAGAGCCGCTGCTGGACCGATGGCTGGTCGTGGGTTCGGTGAAGTCCTGTTGCGGACTTAACGAAGAAGGCACAAATGTGATACAAGGGCGACATGCACACAAATCCAAGTGACATCTAAGTGCGAGAGGAAAGTGGTGCTATTACCTCAGTTTTACTGTTGCCACGATGTGATAGGCTCGTTCTTTTTTGCCACCTTGACATGCATGAGATACTTATTTGAAAACCAACACCCTCAGTAATATTGGTAGTATTTTGACTTGTAAGATGGCGAAATTGTTGACCAATTGTTCCGCTCCTAAGACGGTGTCATGCTATGTTGCCAGTCTGCTTATGTATTGCATTTAAAACACGAAACGATGTACGTAATCAATGTGCCTGCCTCGTGATCTCACCGCGATGCGTTTCCAGGCAAATCTGCCAGAGTAAGACGCCTCTGCATCCCGTCCTCCCATCTCTGATCGACCTCTACGTCAAGTCCATGTTGGACACAACCCAAAGGCCTCAGCAGGTATAGACCGTCGTCAGCGGGTGCTCTATTTTGGATCGCCGGTCGAATTTTTAAAATCCTTGAAAAGGTTTTGATGCAAGCTCTCAGATGAATGTACCTTTGTCATTTGGAAAAGTTTTCATCTGCACAAAAACCTCCGTGGCCAGATCTGGAAGTGTGCACTACCATTTTCGCGCGACTGCTTGCTTTGTGAAGATAGATCGCGCAGTAATTCATGTTTACGGATGGTAGCGAAACAGCACTAGCATATGATGATCACAAACCTAACAGCGGATGTCTGCAGGTAGATATGCAAGTGAGCACGGGTCATTAGCTATTAATTTGTTCGTGAGCCGCGCTTGTGCCCGCACTGTGTCGATGGGCGATGCGCGCAACGGCTTGTGCCCGCACGTGTGAGCCGCGTGACTGGACGCCTCCCGTGACCGCCGGCCGCCGCCGCCGCCGCAGCAGGAGCACACGAACCAGCCGATCGCCGAGGAGCAGATCGCCTCCGTGTTCAGCGTCTCCTGCTTCCCGTCGGCGGACGGCGCGCCGGCCGCCGGCTGGCTGGTGGAGCCAGCCACCGCGCAGCTGCTGCTGCTCTACTACCTGCTGCGTCACGACGAGCGGCGGCTGGCGGCGGTGCGGCCGCTGGCGGCGCAGGGCCGCGCGCCGGCCGCCTACCGCGGCGCGCTCGTCTGGCAGCTGCCGGTGCTGTACCTGCTGCGGCTGGCCGAGCGGCGCCAGGCGCAGTACGCCGGCCTTTTCTCGCCGCTGCTGGGTCTGCTCACGAGCCACAGTCCACAGCTGTGTCTGGTCACACACTGGATCACCGCACAGCCCGACGAGCTGGAGGGCGCCGCCGCCGAGTGCGCGCCCCCCTCCGCCGCGCAGATCGAGGAAGGTGAGGCCCTGGCCCAGCCGGGCTCACCCGCGTTCCTCGTGCCGCGGTGGATTCAGAGGTCGTGCCCCCGCTGATGACTCGTGCCGGTGATGGAGCACGCAGGGACCCACAGGCTAGCCCACTTGCTCGTGACGTTCTTTCCCGTTATGTTTTAACACTCCACGGGTGGGGTCCTCTCTCAGCGATTAAAGGACAGTGTCATGATAGTATGGTCAGGTTGCAGTGTTTTTTCTTTGTAGAAAGTTTCGGCAAAACAGGCTTTCTTAAGCGCAGGAATGATGTTTTTTTCGTAACGTGTAGCTTGTGAATTCTAAGCAGGCAAGAACCTTGGATGCAATAATGTTACGGGGTTTTAAACGACTTGATTCGATTGAACGATTTGAAATGACGACTAGACGTACAGGTTTGGCTCTCCGCCAACGTAGAATTGACTCGAATGCAAATGGCTCCCTGATTGTATCACTGCTATTTCTCAAATCGACCCTCAAGCATCTCCGTGTGTGTGTGTAGGGAGGGGGGGGGGGGGGGTACTGCATGATTGCAAACATCGTACGCGGTTGGTGGCCTCATGTAGCTGATCGTACCATAGGTACAAAATTTCTGCCTTTGTGCTGAACTCTGCGTCACCAGCTAGCGCTGCGCGCCGCCAAGCCGCGTGGGGCGAGACGCGCCGCACCCTCGGCTCCCTGCCTGGCTGCGTACGCTGCTGCGTCCAGTGGCCGTCCGCCTCTAGGTGTTCGCCGGACGTACCTGGATCGACCCCGTCCGCGTCCCTGCCCGGACCGTGCGGCTGCGGGTATGGGGCGGTGGCCTGGCCGTGCTTGACTCGCTCCGCTCCCGCCGACAGCTCTCAGCGGCCTGCCGGACACGTCTGCCGCCGCCGGTCGGCTGCTGCCGCGCCTGCTGCAGCTGCCCGGCCACCAGCTGTGGCAGCTGGCGGGCGCGCTCGTGCCGCGCGCCAGCTGCCTGCTGCGGCCGGGCGTGTCGCGCCAGCTGCAGCAGCACTTCCGACAGCTGTGGGCGCGCCTCAGCCTGGTGTTCCCGCACCGGCTGTGGGCGATGACGGTGACGGCGCTGCGGCCAGTCGACACGGAGCCGGTGCCGCCGCGTCCGCTCACCGGCGACGACCTCACCCAGGACCCGCTGCACGTGCTGCGCTGCCACCCGGCCGTGCTGCGCGCGCCGCCGCTGCTCGAGGTCGTGCTCGAGCTGCTCAACGTCTACCTGGCGGCGTCGCGCGCGCAGCTCAAGCGCCACCTGCTGGACCACCCGTCACCTGTGCCGCCGCAGCCGTACGTACCGCCGGCCGTTACCCGCGGCAGGCGGCCTTAGGGTCCACGTGATGTGCTCTTGACTGTGCACTTCTAAATTGTGTTGAGGGCTGGCCTGGTGACGTATCGTCCGCAGGTAGGCGTAGGCTGTGGAGATGTGCCCGGTCCACTGGTGTGAGGCCGTGGTTTCTGATGTCCTTTTGATATAAGCTGCTCAGCACCTCGTGCTTTGCACTGTGGTTGTTGAGTTTTCCAGCTCATGGTTGATGTGACAAGGCAAGTTTTTGGGTTATGCTGGACAACGGATAGCAGGCGCCTACGCCTGCGATGTTCATCGTCCACCCCGGTCATGGCAAGAGATGAATTCTTCTAGGGCGGAGATGTGTAGGAAAACCTCGTCCCCCAATGCGTCGGTCATGTCCCGGCACGTACCGCCGGGTATCGGTGGCTGCCGGTCCGCGCTCGCGCCGCTACCCCGCTAAACTGCGGCCTGCCGCCGCTTGCAGGGGTATGCCGACGGACGCCGAGCGCGAGGAGCTGCGCAGCGCCCTGGTGCTGGCGCAGGACTCGGCCGCCATCCAGCTGCTGATCGAGGTGTGCCAGGAGACGGAGCAGGACCGCGCGGCGCCCGGCGGCCGCGAGCTGCTGCAGGAGGTGCGCTGTCTCGTCTGCACCTACCTCCACCAGGCCTTCATCGACAACCCCATGCTGGCCAAGCTCGTGCACTTTCAGGTGAGCGGACGCGCCAACAAGGCAAGGCAAGGCTCACCAGGTGCGGAGAGCGCCGACTGTTGCCTGCCGTGCTTTGTTCTGGTCGCGAGTTATGGCCCGGTACTTTGACGCCTCGTTTGGTCGGTGTGTCATAGTACGGCACCAACTGGAACAGCTGATGCCGATTTCCCGAAGCAATCCTATCACATTTGACGCGAATCTGCGGTCACGTGCGGCGGACTGGAGAAGCGTGCATAAGTAATGGTTTTGTCGCACGGTTGTCTCTGATTTCCTTTGTGTCGGGCTCACGCCACTTGCCTTCCAGACCTACTGTGCGTGCATGTGGCTATGTCTGCACTACAGTCGCCGTATTGAACCGCCCGCTCTCGTGTCTTGCCGTTCCGTGCGCAGGCTTCAGGCTTGATACCCTCTCGCTCTTCGAGACCGTGCGCAGTGTCTGTGACGGCTCCTCTTCCTCCCCCGTGGCAGGGGTACCCGGCCGAGGTGCTGCCCGTGCTGGTCGCTGGCGTGCCATCCATGCACATTTGCCTGGACTTCATCCCCGAGCTGCTGGCCCAGCCCGACCTGGACAAGCAGATCTTCGCTGCCGATCTGACCTCACAGCTGGCGGCGCAGTTCCCGATCCCGCGCTGCTACAGCACTGGCCGGCTGGTTATCAGCACTCTGACCACCCTGCTCAGCGGTGAGTTAACACCGTGACCACACTACCGAGAGGTAAGTCATCAGCACCCTGATCACCCTGCTCAGCGGTAAGTCAACACCATTCTTAGTGGTGAGTCAACACCCTGACCACCCTGTTCAGCAGTGAGTCATGAGTACCCTGACCACCCCGCTCAGCAGTGAGTCAATACTCTGGCCGTCCTGTTCAGCAGTGAGTCAACACCCTGACCACCCTGCTCAACGTTGAGTTAACACCCTAACAACCCTGCTCACAGCAGCCTAATCAGGATCCGTCGTCATTTCTGGATGCGTGAGGCGGACGCGGTACTCGGTGTTATCATTCGTCGACAGGGATAATCGCGGCGTAATACGAGCCGTGGAAGCTCGGCGGGTCCGCTGCAGCCGCGGGACGGCCCACCTGTTGGGACGCGGCGCGCGCTGCCGAGAGTGCGGCCTGCTCCTGTCGGCCGGCCGTCGTGTCCGCTGTCTGCGTGTGCGTGCGCGTGTGCATGACTGGCTCGGCGTCCGCCCGTGCCCGGCAGTGCTGCCGTGGACGGAGCGGCCGCGCGCCTTCCTGCCGACGCTGCCGGCGCTGGTGCGGCTGGTGCGCGCCTTCCCGCCGCTGGCGCGCGACGTCACGTCGCTGCTGCTGCAGCTGGGCCAGGTGAGCGCCAGCCACGCGGCGCTCGGCGGCTCCAGCCATGACCTGGTCATCCGGCACGACAGCCGCAAGGCCGAAGAGCGGACGGCGGCGGCCGTCCAGCTGCGACACGCGCTGCCCGCCAACGAGCTGCTGGGCATCGAGCTGCGACGCGCCTTCGAGGCCGTCTGCGAGGCGGTCACGCTGGACGGCCGCGTCTACCGTGACGGCAGCAAGGCGGCCGACGAGCAGACGCTGCAGGAGCAGGCCATGATCTCGTGAGCTGTCGGCCGCGCAGGGACATCAGCCGGTGCTGTGGCGGACGCGGCCTGCGGACGCAGAGGCTATCTTCTTGGACCGTGAGGTGTGCAGTGCCATTGGTCGGTGTTCTGAGGGTCAGGGCCTGTCCGAGCAGATGCCGGTCCCATGAAGCGTGAGCCCACAGTGACAGCAGCTAGGCAGACCCGCGGCGGTCAGGGTCCACGAGAACACGGACTAGTCCCGTGAACAAGCGTTGTACACGGACACCGCAGACTTCCGTGTCTGCTGGCACCACCAGCACTGTCCAGCTCGGCAGATCGCTCAGGGGCCGTCAGCCTTCGCCCGGGTCCGCAGAGCTGAGTACCGTGACGCCCGGCGCAGGCCGGGCCCACCTCCGACCGGGGTAGTCCGCCTGCCTCGCCGAAGACGACCTGAACGCGACCGCTGAACCGCACGCTGGGAGTTGACCTGATTGACTTTGACGATGTGAGCTGACCTGTTTGGCCTTAACCGGGTGTATGAGTGGTCTGACCCAGCACCAGACGTGCGTCAGGAGGCGCCAGTGGCCGGCCGTCTGCATCAGCGCCGACCTGTCGTGACGACCATCTGCCTGCTGACGGCATCGCGGCGGCGGTGGCTGCTTGTGATGGTCGTGCTGACCGCTGTCCGTCGTGCGTCGCCGCTGTCTGACGGTGTCGCGGCGGCGGCGGCCGCTCGTGATGGTCGTGCCGACCGCTGTCCGTCGTGCGTCGCCGCTGTCTGACGGTGTCGCGGCGGCGGCGGCCGCTCGTGATGGTCGTGCCGACCGCTGTCCGTCGTGCGTCGCCGCTGTCTGACGGTGTCGCGGCGGCGGCGGCCGCTCGTGATGGTCGTGCTGACCGCTGTCCGTCGTGCGTCGCCGCTGTCTGACGGTGTCGCGGCGGCGGCGGCCGCTTGTGATGGTCGTGCTGGCCGCTGTCCGTCGTGCGTCGCCGCTGTCTGACGGTGTCGCGGCGGCGGCGGCCGCTCGTGATGGTCGTGCTGACCGCTGTCCGTCGTGCGTCGCCGCTGTCTGACGGTGTCGCGGCGGCGGCGGCCGCTCGTGATGGTCGTGCTGACCGCTGTCCGTCGTGCGTCGCCGCTGTCTGACGGTGTCGCGGCGGCGGCGGCCGCTCGTGATGGTCGTGCCGACCGCTGTCCGTCGTGCGTCGCCGCTGTCCTGACGGTGTCGCGGCGGCGGCGGCCGCTCGTGATGGTCGTGCCGACCGCTGTCCGTCGTGCGTCGCCGCTGTCTGACGGTGTCGCGGCGGCGGCGGCCGCTCGTGATGGTCGTGCCGACCGCTGTCCGTCGTGCGTCGCCGCTGTCTGACGGTGTCGCGGCGGCGGCGGCCGCTCGTGATGGTCGTGCTGGCCGCTGTCCGTCGTGCGTCGCCGCTGTCTGACGGTGTCGCGGCGGCGGCGGCCGCTCGTGATGGTCGTGCTGACCGCTGTCCGTCGTGCGTCGCCGCTGTCTGACGGTGTCGCGGCGGCGGCGGCCGCTCGTGATGGTCGTGCTGACCGCTGTCCGTCGTGCGTCGCCGCTGTCTGACGGTGTCGCGGCGGCGGCGGCCGCTCGTGATGGTCGTGCTGGCCGCTGTCCGTCGTGCGTCGCCGCTGTCTGACGGTGTCGCGGCGGCGGCGGCCGCTCGTGATGGTCGTGCTGACCGCTGTCCGTCGTGCGTCGCCGCTGTCTGACGGTGTCGCGGCGGCGGCGGCCGCTCGTGATGGTCGTGCTGACCGCTGTCCGTCGTGCGTCGCCGCTGTCTGACGGTGTCGCGGCGGCGGCGGCCGCTCGTGATGGTCGTGCTGACCGCTGTCCGTCGTGCGTCGCCGCTGTCTGACGGTGTCGCGGCGGTGGCGGGCGCTCGTGATGGTCGTGCTGACCGCTGTCCGTCGTGCATCGCCGCTGTCCTGCCTTCTCCGCCGACGGCAGTGAGTGTACAATGTTGGTCGTCGTGATGCATGCAAGTACTTTGGAGGAGCTACAGTGGTATGGCGTGAGTTCAGTGTCGATGGAACTGTACTGAGGTCGTGACCTTGGGGCGACGCCCACTGAACAATACAGAGGCGCGTGCGCGGTAGTGTAATCTTCCTGTCGCTGTTCATTGTCGTGTTCCACGAAGCTCACACCAAACGAAACTGAACCGGTTAGATGCCAATTTAGTTTATTGGAATGCCAATACCAAGGCCCCGCAGCGCTGGGGTAGTAGCGTCATCCAAGCCAGATGCCTCTCCAATGCCGTTGACAGACATAGACACGTAGCGCCCAGAAACGCCCAAACAATAATAGTTTCAACACCACACATATTCGATACGTCAACGCACCAGGCCGGTACAGCCGTGCAATAAAATCATATGATAAGCGCCTTTGCAATACTCGACACCACCGAAAAGAAGTCAAAATAGATGGCGGATGTGCCTAGAATCGAGCCGAACGGGTCCACCTACTGACTTCTGAGTGCGGACGATTCGTCTTCCGCCCGCGGCGATCACAGACCTGTGCACAACCGGACTAGGGTGTCGGTGGCCCGGCGGACGCCGCCGCCGCGGCCGGGTGGCCGCCAGAAGGGTGCGGTGCAAGCGCGCGAGCGCGGGACGCGGCGACCAGCAGCGCCGTCTACTTGTCGTCCTCCAGGGTGTGCGTCACCTTCGAGAAGTCGAAGTCGCAGCCGAAGCCGCGCCGGAAGATGTCCAGCACGTCCAGGCACGTGGTCTCGAAGTGGCTGGTGGCGTCGTACGAGCTGGAGATGAAGATCTGCGAGCTGGTGCCGTCCTCGGCCGGCACGAAGTGGTCCGACACGGTCAGGAATCTGGCGGGGCCGCGGGTGCACGGTCAGAGGGGCGCCTGAGGCCGCCAGCACGTGGTCCGACGCCGCCAGGGGCCTGAGCGGGCGGAGACGGTCACGTGGGGCGAGGGCAGCCGGGGAACGTGTGCGCCGCGGGGCGACGGCGATCTGGCGGCACTAAATTGCAGCTGCACGGGAGGCGGTGCGCGACGGCCGCTGACGGCTTACGGCTCAGAGAACAGCCGCGACCTGACAACAGGTGGGTGCGTTCCTCCACACACTGTTGGGCCTGACATGTTCGGGAAAACATCGCATTCAGTGAGTGCGCGCAAGTCAAGGGCGACAGGGCGACAGAGACAGGGGAGGAAGGAGACTGCACGAACGCCCTACTTCTGCTTGATGGGTCCCAGCAGGTCCAGGCCGGGCTTGATCTCGGCCTCCGGGTTGTTCGTCTCCACGGTGGTGGAGACCATGGCCACGAACCATCCCTTGGCGGCCACCTGATGTGTGTAAGACACCAGCGATATGTAGATGTCTGCGGACAGACGGCCGGTGAGGAGGGCGTTGCCCGTCGCAGGTGCGGCCGCTCCAGCCGCACCGCTGACGCTCCGCCCAGCGGCGCCGAGCCAGACCACGAGGTGAACGACGACGCCGCCTCTGCGCGACACTTCGCATGCGCGCAGTGCGAACGAAGGCTGTCGCGCTGTTCGGGTGGCCGAGTGATATCGATTTTTCGCGTCTGGAGCTATTCCTAGCCTGTGAGGCAAGCCCGGCCGTCCCGGAGCGCTGCCGGTGGCAGCCCTCCCGGCCGCGTCCACCGCCGGCGCCGCCACGTACCCGAGTTCCGATTGACCTGCTTCTGCGGTATGACGATCTGCGTGGAGAGCGCGTCCTTGGTGTTGGGGATGGGGTGGTCCATCAGGCAGATGCAGCGCACCACCTGGCCGGACTGCGGCGGAGGCGGGAGGTCGGTCAGCTGGGGCCGGGTCGGAGGCTGTCGACCCCGGCGGCACCACCCACCCACGCGGACGACGGGGCCCGCTGGACCACGCCAGACCAAGTTGACAATGTATACCAACCCCAAGTAACCCACAGGACCTGTAAACTTCGGGTCAGACCTGCCTAGTGTGCCAATGCTTGCTGGACCTGCTCGGTGATCCGGCTAACCATGCTGACCTGTGGTCCAGCATACTGGTCCCATCCACCATCCGCGGCCAGGTGCCGACCTCCAATGTCCCGTGGTGACCGCCCCCCCCCCCTCGGCGGCTCACCACTGACGCAGTGGACCTGCCCCGGTGACCCCCTCTGACCCAGGCGACCCGCCATCCAGTCCGGCGTCCCCGTCAGCTGACCTTGGTCACGCGGTCGGGCACGTAGCTTGGGTCACAGTAGACCTGTTTGCAGCGGGCCACCTCGGAGCCGGAGCGGACGCCGACGGCGCGGCCGTCCTCCACCACGATCTCGTCCACCGCCTTGTCCAGCATGTACGTGCCGCCGTAGATGGCCGCCAGCCTGGGGACGGGCCGCGCCTCGGTCACTGCCACGCGTCGCGGCTGCCCGACCGACGACGCGCTGGACGCCAGGCCCGGATACCTGGGTTCGAATCCCGGGCGATGCGTACTGTTTCACTGGCGCCGTCGCAACAGCTGACGTGAGAGGCTGAGGCGCTAATCACCGTGCAGTAACACACATTAATGGGAGAAGAAACCCGAAGCAGCGACGCAAGACGTGGGGAACAACGGTGCGAGACGAGCAGGGCCCGGTCGCCGGCGTGCGGGAACTACCGCTCCGCCAGGCGGGGACCGCACGAGACAACGCCCTCCACGCCAGTGTACCACGTAGCCGACCGACAGACGTGGCCGTCACATGGCGTGGGGAAGGGGGGGGGGGGGGGCTCTCCCCACGATCCTGGTGGACTACCGCACCGCGCGCGGCCCTGCTTACACCGACGAACGGTTGCGCCCGCTGTACCACGACGTACTGCAATGCGTGACATTAGCTAAAGCGGCAGCGACAAACGACTGCTGCGGACCAAAGCCAGCCCACCATACGTCACGAACACGTGAAAAGCACTTGCAAATCGCTTTGTCCCTGGTATTTCAAGTTGCCACCGCTGTCTTCTGACCCCGAACTTGACAGAGCCGGCACGACGTCGGTCCGCGGCCACAGTGGCGCCCAAGCGCAGCCTTGTTTCCCGCTGGCCGCTGCCTCCAGCGCCACAAGAATGCCGCGGCGCCCGCTCCTGGGGCCCCGGCCCGCCGCTCTCACCTGGCGAAGCCCTGCGGCAGCTCGCCCAGCCCGTACATGGGGTACAGGTAGGGCGACTTGCCGTAGCGAGCCAGGGACTCGCTGTAGAGTCGGATCCGCGCGATGGTGGTGCCGCACGGCTGGCTGATGTAGTCGTCATTCCTGCGAAGGCAGTGGCGTGCACTGAATGGTTGTGCGACTGTGTGCGCCACTGCGGTGTTCACAGGCGACTAGTGACACGTCAGAGCGTAGCTCGTTACTTATTTCATGACATTACTGCAACATCACTTCACTGAGATGCACGCACAGACAACTAGCATCAGGTAAAAGGCATTGTCTCATTACTTCATTACTTACTGTTGCATTACTTAAGCATTGCTTGACTGATAGACATGCAGAAGTGTTTGAATCCTGCAGCCTCGTGTCGACCAACGACAGGAGCTTTTTCACCTAACCGAACGTGGGATAGCTCGCTTTAAATATGATCTACTAGTTTAACTACTATGCTTGGATATGTTGTGCGGGACGCGAGCGAGCGTTTGGTTTGACGCGCAGCAGTAAAATCACACCGGGATGGAGCAGCAGTAAAACCACACCGGGCTGGAGCAGCAGTAAAATCACACCGGGCTGGAGCAGCAGTAAAATCACACCGGGCCGGGGCAGCAGTAAAATCACACCGGGCCGGGGCAGCAGTAAAACCACACCGGGCCGGGACAGCAGCACGGCCGGTCGGGGGCGGCGGCCAGCTGGTGCGCCGTCCCCACCTGTGCAGCGCCAGCGCGTGGCCAGTGAAGTCGATCGTGTTCTCGTCGACGCCGAACTTCTCGAACACGGCGCTCATCGGCGACGTGTTCGGGTCGAGCCCCTTCCACGTGGTGGGGTCGTCGGCGCGGAAGTCCTGCACGAACGCCAGCAGGCTACGGAAGCGCCGCTTCTCGAACATGCCCATCAGGTCCGAGCTAAGCGCCTCCTGGGCGTCGGCCGGCACCTGGCGGCGGCGGGGGGGGGGGGGGGGGGGGGGAGGCCGGTCATACGCGCCCAGACCGCACACCAACCGCGCAGCGATGTCGGGGGACGAAGTATTTGCGGCGAATTATTGCACAACTGTGAAAGATAATTCACCGCAGTGTTAAGAAATAACTCGCCGCGAATGTTGCGACATTTGCAACGGGTTATTCCGCCCGTCTCCAAATCAAAGTAATCATTGTCCGCTAGGTTCCCATGACTTGGGCTTCACAGCGCGTCGACTACCCTGGTCATATAGCACCCGTTTCTGCCAGTTTCAATTTTTGCTTCACTTTTACCGCAGTTGGCAACACTATGCCTGCTTTTGGTTGAGCAAAGACCATAACCATCTGTAAAATGGTGCAATATAAGCATTTGTACCACAAACGACCCACTTTCGCCGACAAAAACTAATTCTGAATGCTTTACTAGTCAACACCAAAGTGATATCGGCCTATTTGCGATATGTGCTCTGATGTGGCGCAATTGGATAGATTATCGGTTCGCACTTTCCTCATGTGGAGCTGAGTACGCAGCGCCTGTTGGTAACAACATATCATACAGAATCCGTCATGATGACCTGAAATCCATACCGAATTTTGTTTGACGTCCTGAATTGGAGCGCACTTTTCAACATATGAGCGTGCATCTCCGCATGCGAGCATGCAACACGCTGGCTAATTTCGTAAACAATTAAACTAGAGGAAATTTTCCCTCAGACACAAACTACTGCTGTCATCCGAAGAACCAAACACGACAGTTATCAAACCGCCATGGCGTGGCATATCATGTAACGAAGACGCAGTTTCACAGCAAATGAATGGAGGTCGATTTTTTCTGGGTAGAAGAGACTCAAGAAGTGCCTTTTCACTGCCGGAGACGACACTGCCCGTGAGAACGAAAACTTGGCAACAAGGCCGCTTTCGACCTTTCACTCCAAGATCCTGACAAAATCGCAATTTTGCGGAAATGAGCCGCCATTCCTTCGATTATTGCGGTGCACACGCGTGCATGTGCGGTGCGTACTCTGGTAACCAGCATCACCAGTTAACTGTGATGGTGCCGGCGAGAGCAGCCTGAAAACAGCCGGTGCCAAGTCGCCGTCACATGGCACGGCCGACTAGCATCCATTAGCATCTCAACGCCAAAGCGCGGCCTCCCAGGACTAGCTCTGCACAGACGTACTGGGTCACAGCATCGCTAATTGTTTGCACCCGGTGCAGCGCGAGCTCGGACTGTGGGTCAGGAGCGCGCCGCGAGCACCCCCGCGCACCTTCGAGATCTTGTTGCCCTTGTAGACGTAGCTGCCCTCGACCGACTTGAACTCCAGGTAGCGCGTGACGCCTGTGTGGATCAGCAGCTTCACCAGCTGCCCGTTGGCCATCAGAAACTTGGGTATCAGGTCCACATTCCAGTCCCTGCGCCGCGAGAGGCCCGAGTGATCAGTCGGCAGCGTTCCCCACACGCGGGCCCGTATCAGGAGCAAACGTCGACTGAACGTGCCGCGATGTGATCAAACGAATGTGCACCTGCTCCACTTGGGGGCACAGGCACAGTTCCGTATTTAGTTGGACGGGAGGACCCTAGTTCATTTCCCACACTTTCGGAAGAAAGCGGGATAAGTCCGTAGAGAAACCCGTTTGCTGTTGTTTTTTGGGAGGTAAATTTGGGCACGTCTTACTGCTAAGACTCCCCAACTCCTTTTGCCGAACTTTCGCAATGGCTTGAGGATATGTCTCAGTACAGTCACGACATTGACATTACCAGCGTTCCAGAGTTCACCGCGCAGGATGTGCAGGATGTAAATATAAATCCATACTACCAGAATCCTGGCTCTCTGGCTGCCCAAGCACGCAGTTCGTTGGCGCTAATCCGTTGCCCTCTGTCCCCGAACCCAGACATCCGACCTGCCCGGCCCATTCGTGAAGCCTGAGGCAATTAAATGATGAGCTGACCGCCGCCCAGTTCGATGCTGATTGGCCGATCTTAAGCAAGGGGAGGGGCAACAGTCAGTGAAACCCAAGCCGGGGGTATAATAGCACGGGAAAACACCGGCATCTCTGCCACCGAAGTGGCCAAATATTAAACACCGCGCATCGCCCCTGGCGGGGGCCCCTCCTGACGACTCTGCCGCTCCCCTCCGACCCCTCCAGATCGATGGCAGACGCGACGACGGCGTCGGCCAGACCGGTGCGCCGCTTACCGGCCGCGGCCGTACGACTCGTCCGGCTTGGGCAAGCCGAACTTGTCGAACATCTCCTCGAGAGGCGTGATGGAGGCCGACTCGCCGCCGTAGTACTTGTGGCGGTCGATGTGCAGCACCTTCTTCCCAGAGACGGACAGCAGGCCGGACAGGATACACTCCTGAAAGAACAGCGCGCCCTCTGTACGGCCGCCGCGGTCGGAACAGCGGTATCCTATCGATGGGACTATCCTCAAGATATAAACTGGCACAAATTAGTGGTCTGAACTGTTCTTGTTGACATGTTTGTTTGGTGGCATTCAGCACCCACATAGGGGTTTTATGAATAGCACGAAGAAGGTACTTAACACATCAAATTACACCAGCAGAATCACCAAATGCTTATTAACGACAAACGTGCGTAAATACATCACCCACACTGGAAAGAACATAATAAAATGTACAAGTGAATGATCTGTTATAAAGCATAACCATAACAAGAATGCAGTTGCACACATAAAACTAAGTGTTTAACATGTGCTTTCACATTGCTTCATCGCGACTGCACACCTAAATACAAGAGCCTGTCGCGACCTAGATCGCGGTAGAGCATGGCATGCCTCCACAGCCACTGGACTCTGCACAACAGAGGACATGCCAGCCACGACTTGCACTCCATACATGCTGACTGCACATGAACCAGTTGGAGAAGCCCAGTCTCTGCGGCGAGCATGACGAGCAGATACTGCACTTTTGTCGGTCACCGTGCATCTATGGTGACGGTGTCCCTCTCAGGCAACACAAAAAAACAAAGACAGTCGTCTGTTTAAGACATGTGAAAAGTAGAACTGCATTTTTTTTTGTGTGAATATGGTCCAAGGCTATTCATGTGGCAGTGGAAAATACCCATATGTTTGGAAGAGGGTAAACAATTTGATAAATGCTCCAATACAGCCTAAAATCTGATTCAACTTTGTTTTGTCAAGTTGTCAAGTTTGTATAAAGTCATTTTGCTTCAGAAATGATAAGAAACATCCAAGAAAATTATGTTGAGGTGTATGCAAAAAGTTCACAACTGTAGCCTGTTCTCTGGTTTGGGCTATAACTATATAATTTTAACAGACAATATAATGTCATCTATAATATTCCAACAAAAAGGAACAACAAAGAAGCCAAAAAAGATACAAAAAGTGAGAAAAATGACCACATAAAAGCATTGTGAGAACACTGGCCATGTAAATGTGTTGTGACAACACTGACATGCAAGCTCAAGATGTCTGTTAGGCCGATGTGAGCGGGTTGCAAATTGTGCCCAGGCTGCCCTGTCCTCAGGGGCACCAAGACTTGCCAATGCATTTCACTTTTTGGCTTGTGCTAACTTTTGAACAAAATTGCCTTGCCCTATTCTGGCACTCCCCACAAAATCATTTAGTAAGAATGCTACAAAAATGTACTGAAAAGAACATCAGCTGCTTGATGCATCTCTGCAGTCCTAATGAAAGCTTGTTTGGGATGGTAGTGTGTCATCAGAGGTAAAGCTTTTTTTAGTTAGAGGGGGCTGAAGCTCCCCTCACTTGAAGAAGGCAGTGGGCCAAGTCTGGTAAGAAATATTTTGGGGGGCATGTTCTGGGAGTAAGTTGTGTCAATGTCTTCTTAACCTTTCCCCAACTCCATCGCCCCACAATGATTCTGTGAAACTGAGCTCTTGGTCAATCTAGATTTGCACTGATGCTCTTCCTACATTGTTCCATATCTACTAGGATTCTTAGCACCAGTGGCTTGGTGAACTAATGATGGAAGTTGTGTTAATAATAGCCTTCTCAAACAATTCAGGCCTGTGACCAGCTGGTTGAAATTTGTCCTTTGTTCTTCATGGAATGGAATGGAATGAATGAATGAATGAATTGTTCTTCATGGAATTTTTTCTCATGCATGACAAGAGAAAACTCCAGCCCCCCCCCCTCTCAAGTCTATTCTGTTGATATATTATTCCAAAATAAATTGCATCACAAACTATGCCCCTGACCTGAGATTACAACAGCTCAGCACAGAATAATATGACAGTAAATTAGCCTGTCTGTGTTTGGGACTGTTTGCCTGGACCTTCACTCATCTCACCTGAAGTGGTCACTGAAACCAACCACAGGCTGTCAAAGTCAGGAGAAAATAGCAAGCATATGCAGCATCTTGAGCCCTACCTGTCATATGCTGGCTGGGATGCTGATGTTCAAACCAAATTGGATCAAGGGAAGTTAATTGTATGTGTAAAGTGTGATACATATCTACAGTTAATATTAAAAACCATATATGAATGGTTTGGCACAATGTTTCATGATGAGGAAAGATCATTTTTAGAAATACAAATTGTACACTTTTTCCCATACTGAACTCAGCAAAACATGAAATTACAAAAATTTAATGAACTTTCAAGTTTGAATTTTTCATGCCAATCCACATATAAAATAATCAATGAAACTTTTATACTAACTATGATGTGGACAAAACCAGGTTGCTTAAAGAACTACCTGTTCAGTGTATTTGCAAAGTATTCTTAACCCTGTTTTTTTACACATCACTTAGAGAGCTATACCTTAGACAGTAAAACAATGCAAAGGAATATGGGTCAGATATAATGAGAAAAGCATCTCAGGGTTGCATGGTTGGGAAATGTGTGCATAAGGCACAATGTGGCTTGTCCCACCTCCTCTATCAAAACCATTTTAAGCAACTATCAAAGGTTCATGCACCACATACAGAACCATGCTCATTGTCCGGAAATGAAACCTTTGTTGCACTTGTATTTGTATTGCATTTAGTGCCTCTGACTGCAGTTCTCTTTTAGGATGTTAACAAGATACTGTCATACTTAAACCAGGGAAGGATGTAGAAGTGGCACACTATATTCTCCATTTAAAATGTCATATTGCACAGATGAACCATATTGAGCAGCACAAGATATATCTGCTAACATGGTGCCTGCAACTGGAAACTAGGAAATGATGTTAAAACATTTAAGGGAATGAGAAATAAGTGCATAGGAGCATTAAGTTACTCACAAAACTATATGGCAGCCACAGTGATATCAGTTGGATTGAGCAAAACTTGGAAAATAGGTGTCACACACATGATTATAAAGACAAGACAAAATAACACCAGCCAAATCATCAAGTTAGATCTAAAAGTTAATACTGCAGAGAGCAAACTTAATAAGAATGCATGGGACATATACACTAGCATGGTAGATGCAGTTCAAAACCAGAAAATGATACTTTAAACAATTTTGAAGGATGAGAACAAAATAATTACTTCAGAAATAGTACACCAAACATACAGTGCTACTTCTTGGACTGGGTAAAAAATAGTGTAGGGGTGTCTTTCAGCAACTAATTATAAGAACAAGATAACATAAGCACCTGACATATGTTACTATTGCTGACGATTCCAAGACATCATCGCACGGCAAAATCAGGCCATACCTTCAGCCCAGTTCCTAACACGATGGCATCATATTCTTCGTCCATCCTTGCAGGCGATTATGTGATTCTCTAATAGGCTTAAACTCCTTAACAGTATTCTGTACGCTTTCCCACAATTACGACCCACCCCACCCTGACGCGTGACGCCGTCGACAGAGAGAGAAAGAGGGAGAGGGCGTCGGCGGCGCAACGGTATGCGCTGAAGCGGCCCAATCGGTCCGCCCAGTTTGGGCTGCGCCACTTTTTGTCATTTGTGTGCCAGGACTGCAGTAATCTCCTCAGAAAATGACGTCATAGAGATAGCAATTGACGTCATAGATCCATCCATTGTTTCTGGTGGCGAGCGCTCAGTTGAGTCTAGACCATCGCCGTAAAAATGCTTGGGTAAGATGCCCGTGCTTTAATAACTGGTGATCAGCAATGTTGCAGCAATGGAAGATTGCGGGATTCCCTACCGGAAAGGGAGGCGTCTAGCGGTCCCTCGTTGCGGCGATGAATGTTGATCGGCCATTCGCTTCCATCACTGCGTGCACTGCTGTATTCTGTTCACCTGCGCCATTTAAATACACGATAATGTGATCGTATATTTTCAAATAGTTGACCAATGAGTTATGTTTTCAACACTGCCACATTCATCTTTTTCGACTGTGTATCGCAGAAATGTTCAGTGTGGCTTAATGATAAACATTTTGCCTCACCTGCCAAGCAGTCAATATGAATAACATCGTCGCGGGCTGACAAAAACCTAGTTGTGCTAGCCATGAGCAGAACCAAGTGATGATTGTTGAAGGTATATTTGTTTCAGAAAACGTTTGCGAGAGGAGAAAGGTAGATAAAAACCGGCAAATTCAACGGCATGATGTTTGATACCAATATGTATGCTGGCGGCACTGTCTGTCAGTTCATATATAAACGAATATTGCTTTAAGAAACTCATTTCCTTTCGATAAAGGCATGCAGACGAAATATATATTCACCTACCACGCCAGCCTCCTGGTTATTCTACGAGGCATATAGACTATTTGTACTGTCTTATCGGCAGGGAATAGTAACGACATCCCAATACCAGATGGGCAGTACACACTGGCATGCAATCGGCGGACAGAAAATGAAAACAGCAAACGGAAGGTAGGAACAACAATTATACGACTAAAAAATGCAAAATGTGCGGCAAACAAGACAATGGCAGACATAAGCGTAGGAACGTGTCATTTCGTAGGAATTGGGGGTTGGGGGGGGGGGGGGGGAGAGGACAGGCTCGAGGTATACTTCAGGAACTTATTTTGTGAAGCAAGCCCTGTGACTGCGGGGATAGATATAGCGATTATTGTCCACTCTTAATTCAAATAGCACTTTGGAAATAATTAAATGTGACTGCTGCTGGGCTAGACATACATCCACAGCCGTTTCTCACGGGCTTAATCATGTCTTTCCGACTCATGTATGTCTTTCGGTAAAAAGGCTCTCCAGTTTCCTACGATTTTTCGTCTATTTTCACACCGTTTTCCTGGGGGCGCGGAGCCCCACGAGCGGGTAGATATTTTGGATCATTGACGAGGCATGTACTTCCACAGAGTTGATGCCAAATACTACCTCGACATAGGCTGGTCAGAATTTTGAATGCGAATCGATGGCCCACAGGGTCTTTAAATTTGCATGCGCGTAGACTTCGCGAGTTTCTTTTCTAGATATAAGATTTGTCGCAGAATGCTAAGCAGAAACAAATTCGGAAGCTCAATACTTACTGCCAAAAACATTGCGACAAAAACCATAAAACTGGAGTTTTTCCTTAAACACTAGGTCACAGAATGAAAGCTCTTTTGCCATATGGTTCCCTATCTGAGCCCTGCCCCCCTCCGCCGTCAGCAGCCTCTGGCCTGGCCCGGCTGCCCCCCCCCCCCCCCATCAGTACTGACTGCGAAACTGATCGTATGGCTGCTTTGCTGCATGTTTATGGAACAGCATTTTTAGTTATTGTTGTGTAAAACAAAACACAGGTAAAAAGGTTGTCTTAGTTTTATTGCTATTTTTACCCTGTTATTAGAACAGAAACGGAAACCAGAAGGCGCCGGGAGATCTATTCTGTTTGTATTTTAAAGCCAATAGGCTACATGAATCATGCGTTGAACAATTGCATGAAATCAATCACCAGTGCTCTTGATTTATAACGGCTCAGTAGACCCTTTCTAAACCGATACAATTCAAGAGTTTCGTCAGCTTCTTTATTTGGGTCTCACAGCCACATTCAGGGCTCTGCGAAGGTAGATTGTATAGCGAAACGTTTGAAAAAGTGCATTAACATGGCCAAGCCATGTTTGCCTCGAAATTTCCCACATTCAGTCGGAATCGATAGCGATACAAAGTATGTGGCCGTAGTTTTGAAACATGCGCGCTCGCAAAGCTTAGCACCAAAAGCATCAACGCCAGGCGTTGCAGGTCTCCGCATACCACGAAGCGTCGGCTCAGCGGTTAATATTGAGCTGTGGCTAACGGGCGGACGACGAAAGTGATAACGCTTCTGAAAGAAGTACCTTTCAACACTTAAATTGATTAGTGATACAAATTATGCTACGTAGTTTTGAGTATGCGCGCTCGCAAACCTTGGCAGCAAAACCTCGACGACAGGCGTTGCTAGTCTCCGTAGGCTCCGCACCGTCGGTTCAGTGGTTAACTTTGCGCTGTAGCCAATTAGTGGACAAAAATGATGACGCTTTTGAAGAAGTACCTTCGAACGCTTCAGGATTTCCAATCTTACGCTTAGAAGGCGGGTCTGGGCAGATATTTTGCCTGTGCGATTTGTAAATTGACGTTATGATGAGATTGGATTGACCGTTACAGTACTGCAAAGTGGTGCTCGAATCGGGTGTTGGATCTAGAATAGCGAACGTAGAAGGTTTATTTTGTGTTGCTGTAACTGCTAATCGAACAGATTAACCACGGCGACCGCCTCCTGGCGTCACTCGCAGTGGCCAATGCCGTTCGGTTTTACGAAAGCTGCAGCCTAGGCCAGCGCAGTCCTTGCTCCTGAGATTGCCTGGCGCTCACTTTCAAACCTTTTCATGTCATTTATCTCACTAATCGATTCTGCGAAAGAGCTAACGTTCTCAGGCAAACATGGGGTGGCCTTGTTCGTTTTTTAACTCACTTAGACACACTCTGTTCAGCGATAAGGAGACCCCTTGTTTCATTCCGGGCCAGGGGCCCTTTGAGTATAGCACTAGGGACACATTACTGCTCCCGGTCAAGGGTTGAAGGGCCATTCCGTCCCATCGCGGAGTGTCTTCCGGCTGTCATTCTGGTGACAAGGGGCGGGATCCCCTAGTCGATCCCCCGATATCCCCTTGGAGGGGTACATCATATCACATTGTTCTCCTCCCTGACACGGGAGGCCTTCCGACCCGCGCAGTCGTGGCCCCGGATCAACGCTAGAACCCTTATTGATTTGTTTTGTTTTATGTTTTGCATGCAGTCAAAATTGATACGTGGGCTTGAACATGTGCACTCGCAAACCTCAGCAACAACAACCTCGACGCCCGGCGCCACAGTCTCCACAGGACTCATGGCGTCGGCCCTGCAGCTGTGGCACTAAGCGATGGCCAATGGGCAAACGAAAAAGATGATACGTCTCCAGGAAGATGGCTGGGGAACTAGATTAATCGGCCGCCAGGAGCCATTGCCCTCCCTGCCCCCCCCCCCCCCCCCCCCTTCCCTGTTTCTTACACCCATGATAGCGGTGACACATGGGATACCCATACAAAGCAATATATGCATGCAACGGTGTCAATTCTTATAAATCATGAGGGTGGCAGAGCCGAGGGCCCGACGACCTACCCCCTCCCCGTTTTTCCCCCAACGGAACTAGCCCATTATTTTGACGAAAGGGATTAGATAGTAAATTTTTGTATGATTTAAAAAGTCCTTGATATGGGTTTCATAGCAGTCCTGCAGGGACAGATCCAGATGGAGGGGGGGGGGGGGCAGCACTAGAGGCACGTGCCCCTTCCGTCCTATTGCTCGGAAGCTACACGTATGACTGCCGTGGGCGGCAGCACGTATTTACGCACGTGCCGCGCATTACGTATTGACGTACGGCGTGAGCGGCACGGCGGCAAGGGGTCAATAAGACTTCCCCTCAGATCTCAGACACCAAGGAATGCATTTGGGATACAAGGGACACAAGGGATACCAAGGGTGTCTTGGCCTGTACGTGAACCCGCTTGTGTCAGGATTTGAAGTTCCTAAATCATGCCTTTAATGAGGCCAAAAAGGGCAAACGGCAAATCTGTGTCTTAAGTACCCCCAGACCTTCTCATGCAACCCCCGTACACCTAGATGCTTGTTTTAAGCAAAGGGTTGCTGGTTTTCATTTCGGGTCAGTGACGTTGTTGACCTATTGAATGTCATGGTGACACAAATCATACAGGACTGCTCTGATTTTGCATTTGAATAAGCGTCAAGGATAACGACAGGCAGTATGTTCTTAACAGAACAATGTTGACCCAGGTCATTTTAGATCGGTAACTTGTTCTGCCCTTTAAGAAGTTTATGAAAGATGTAGTGCGGTTTCTGTTATCAAAAGTTCAAAATGAGCACCAGAAACTACTTCATGCAACAAGCTCTAGAGAAAAAACAGGCTGGTTTTGAGCTTGGTCTGACCTTCATACCTGTCCCTAGGCCAATGGAATTTGTTGATTTAACAGTTGCGTTGCCTAAGGAGGTATCTCAGAGATTATGACTTCGTCTGATTCTCCGTTTTTGCATGAGCTTAGGCGATTTTCTAAGAATTGTCTTAGCTGAACCCATATCCTGATGTTTACCCGTCATAAGTCAGTGACCTTACAAGGTACATCTAATGTTGGAAACTAGACGATCTGCTCTTCAATTGCTTACGATTATGCCAAATTTGGCGCGGATGCGCTGCGCCTTTCGGAAATCATTCCGGACAAACCTTCGGAATGGGTCAAATTGACCTCCACCCGAGCACGTGCTAATGACGAGCGTGGATGTGGGTGCCATCAATATGACATGCATATTTTTTACCACAGTGACGACAAAGTCATCCTCACCGTTGTTTTTATAGGGCATTTGCTGTATCACATCGAGATAGGCCGCAGCCTCAGTCCCATACAAGCAGCAGTCAACATAAATTGCTCATGCCATGACGTAAAGTTGTGTTAAAAATAAGGGACGGCCCCGGTCATACCAAAATATTCGTGCACTGACCACACCTCACCCTCAAATCTATCCTAATAAATGAAATAAATCAGCGCTATTGACACGGGGTTGCTGTGACCTAAAGCAAGGAATAGAAAACTAGGGTCGGTTGTGCAATTCGTTCAAATGGCTCGGCCGCCAAACCCAAAAGCTGGATCCGATAATGCATCCAGATATTTGCCGGCCCATAGAAATGGATATTCGTCATGTACAGCAGTGCACCTGCCAACACTAGAGCAGTCCCTCCCACCAAAATAGAAAATCGTGTTTGCTCGCTAAAAAACAGCCAGCTAAAAATACAACAGCTGAGTCAAGGCCATGTAATAAGGTATGATCATCCGGGGATTTTTCCGGCACTTTTCCTTCACCATTATAGTGACGTCACAAAGTCGCAACCTGGCATCACAGCGCCGGCTTGCATTACCTTCGCGTCTGCTACACCGGTGCACCTTCTAACAATTGCATCTGGTGATCGCTACAGGACACTTCAAAAAGTACTATGAGGAAATATGCAAGGGGATTTTTGTCACGCCTGTTGTCAGCGAACATAGGTCTAGGACCAGTAACCCATCTGCCATGGCACTCCCATTTGCTGAGGATGCCAAACGTTGAGTCTATGGCGATGCATTGAAGTTGGCCAGCCTAGAGCTACTTAAATGCAGGTTAGCGAACCTGGCCAAGGTCCAGCCACTGCCAAAGGAAGAACTGAGTGGCACCAGGATCATCATCCGACCTGTCGCGTTGAGCCTCAGCCACTATACATAATAACGCGCTGGGTTACACCGGTGTGCGATTGAGGCAGTTTGAGACAAAGAAAGTGATACGCTGCCTGGTAGAACGTAGGACATTGTTGACATTGCACATCGCGTCAACTATGCCACGAAGCCTCCGAAGGTCGTGGTGCATGGCGTTAATCAAGATCATATCCGTCACGCCATGCAGCCAAGTCATCGGAACACACATATGACTCATAATTCGCCATATTTTATTAAAACGATTCTTGTGCCCAGCACACACTTCATTGTGCACACTTGGCGAGGATCCACAGCAACGGGGGGGGGGGGGAGAATTCCTTGCGCCCAGCATGCACTTCATTAAGCACACTTGGCGAGGACCCAAAATAAACAGGGCGGGGCCGGGCGGAGCTCACATAAGCACAACGATATTCACTTCGCGCCGACCACCTGAGGTCGCACCTGTTTAGCTGCGCGTCTGGCAGCAGCTCGCTCAGCCCCAGCCTGATTAAGCCATCTGAGGTGCAGATGGATGCGCGCCTTCACCAGCCTTCCGAGCAATCCGCTTGTCCAGCGCAGAACTTCTTCTCAGCAGGAGCTTTGTGGGGCGGTCCACGGTTGCCAATGTCTCGGTTCATGCCTCGGTCCATCACTTGTTGGAACACGATCTCGAAAGCCTCGACAACGCTTGTCCAGGCCGGCAACGGCACCATCAGATCACCCTGTCTAGCCGTGTGTATCCAGCTGTCTGGCACACAGTTGGGTGGTACCTCTCGGGTCGACAGTCCCATACTTGGATCAAGGTTGTTTGCACTTTGACCGCCACGAATCCCGCAACGAAGGCCAGCGGCCCGTGCTCGATGTGTGTGTCCTCGTCCATTTTCGTCGCCGCAAGTGGGGGCCATTTTCGGTCCTCTCGCCTCAACCGCCATGGAGCTTGCCTTTGCCCGATTGTCGAACCCGCCGTTCTCGTCCACTTTGTTCAGGATGGGCATTGGAAGCATCGCGGCTGCTTGCTGGTAGGCGGCCTCCACGTCGTCCGTATGCGCTGCCGCTTCCACCACAGCTGGATCTTGGATCTGCGACGCAACGAAACGGTCATTTCCGCGTACCTATCAGGCAAATTAATCAGACCCTTTTGCATATCACCAGTTTTGTTTTTCATTACGAGAGCAAGACGTCTTGGACCCGGACATACCCATTCTTTCGTTATCGCATGCTTGTTTGATACACAATGACCTTTTTGTGGTCCAGCGGGACATAATCCGGGCGGGTAAGAGGGACAGTCAACAGCCGACGAGTACTGCACTGCGTGCACCCACTCTGATATCTCCCTCTCCTGGCCATAACCACGGATCTATCTGGATGGACCCGTTTCATGGTCCCATTTCATTACATCGGCTGCCCCAGGGAGGTGGCGCCGCCATTACAGTTTTTCGATGGCCCTCCGAGGGCCCTCCGAGGCTCCGACAGCAGGGCCCTCCGTTGCTCCAATCCCCCCCCCCCCCACTCCGCCTCCATTCGTCTCTGCCCGTGAGGTTCAAGGCCTATGGTTTAGGCACAGGAGCAGTTTTTTACCACAGTTTTATTATATGCAATCCCGGGGTTTGGTGACCAGGCAAATGGCCTTTATTTGAAATCTCGGACACTACCATGAACAGTAACACGAAGAGCCCAAAAGTGGTTCAAAAGTAGCAAGACTCGCAAAAAGCCGAGTGAACATGTGCGCAGGTAAAAGAGCTGTTTAGGCACCAGGGCAAACCAATATAAGAATCTCATTGATGCGCTAGGTACTGTACCTATTAACGATTGTGGGGTTTGTTGGTCAGTTCACAGTGCGTAGATGTAGTGTCAATGGGGCTGGGATTCGCTCGTGCAAACTTATCCTTCCTTCCCCCCTTCCCCACGTTGCAAACCCTGGCTACGTCCCCTGACCCTCACCCCCCCCCCCCTTCGCCCGTGTAGCATGGATGGCTGTGCCACTTGTGTGGTAGTCAGGCCCCACTTTGTAAACAAGGTTATGGCCGGAAAATCTCGCTTGAATCTCGTATTGTTGTCTATAAACTGCACGGAGCGGTATGTATTATGCAGGCAGTAGTTACTGTGAATCGGGTTTAAAGATTTCTGCATAAAACAGACGAGAATTTTCCTTTTAAGCACATGCATGCTCACTTAGGTGTGCTGGCGATGTCCAGTCGCATAGAAGGAACTGCACTTGGTCGAAGGCACGGTTTAACATTGGTTTTGAGACTGGCCTTAATCAGATGGCCAGGATCATAGTCATAATCTTGAAAATGATCAGATCAGATTAACGCATTCTCCGCATTTATGGTGTTAGTCCAAGAGCAACGGTTCGCTCATATTTCCAGGACAGTTGGATCGTTTTTTGTAAAAGAAAAATGTTTATTGTGCCATCTCACATTCTTGCAAGAGACCACTTCACAGGATGGTATCTTGTTGCCAAAAACAAATTCCCTTTAATGCTCACTTTTGCCCCACGCTCACACGCCACCTCAAAATTCTCCCATCCGCGACATAATAGCACGCACTGAGGCAACACGACAATACAAACTTGATGTCACACTGCACGATAATCGCGATATTACATTTGATACATTGCATTGGTATTTCACGGCCTTGACGATAATAGACAAGACCAACCACAGCATTTCTGCGTGACGACTGCTTTCCACGCAGTCGACGTTGCCATGCAACGCCTCAGCGCGAGCCATTGCGACTTTGTGACGTCACCGCCTAACGTTAACCAGGCGCCAGCCCGACCAATTTCTCACGCTGCGATGATGACCCCCTGAGCTGAGTCAATAAACGAAGTGATAAGCTTGACACACTCAGGGACATAAGAACCACATTACTTCGGAAAATATAAGACAAAATGAGTTAACAGGTGTTCGGATGCCATATGGGAAGCCGATTTGCTGCCCCCCCCCCCCTAGATCTTTCTTAGGGAATGACTTCGAATGGAGCCATGCAGCAATGCCAAACTTCGGAAATCTGTAGACATTGAATAGCCAAAAAAATCAAAAACTGATATGCCCCTAAAGATCGCTGACATGTAGCAGGTCAGAGACCGACCATGGTTATCAGTCATGGCACTTCTCACAAAATATTTAAGTTGATGCGGCAACGGAGTGCTGGATGTCATTATCCGCTTTTGAAATGTGTCTTAGACAATCGGACAATTGAAATAAGGTTTACAATTACTTCCAGGACCGGTCTTGGCTGGACGGAACAGGACAGGTCTTGTCTTCTTTTGCCTTTTGCCCTTCCGACGGTCCTGTCCTCTGTTCCATGCCTCTTATGCTCTGTCCCTGTTCTAAACAATTTGTCCTTAGCTTCTGTCAGCTCTCTGTCGTGCCGAGTCCGATCCACTATGCACTGTCCTTTGTCGTGTCCATTTCATATCCTACGCTTTCTTCTAGCTCGCTAATTTCTCCTTTCTGCCCCGCCTTTGCCCTGTCCTGTATGCTGGCCTGTCATGGCCTTTGTCCTGCACTGTCCTATCGGGGGGATTTCGACCCAGAAATCTTACAGGTTTTCTTTTTAAATAATTCTGTACTTTTGTGGCACGAATTGTGGCATGTTTTTACATGCATGCATTTAACACGCGCTCGGGTGAGGGTCAAGTTGACCCCCCCCCCCCCCGAAAATTGTTCAGGACGGTTTCCGAACGGCGCGGTCAAGCCGTTGCAAACTTTGGCAAAGCTCTAGACAATTGAATAGCGAATCGTTTGATTCAAAAATTTTAATGGAACTTGTAAGGTCACTGACCTATGGCAGGTCGAAGTAAGGCCATGGTTTCAGCAAAGTCAATTTCCAGGGAATAATTAAATATCATGCAACAACGGAGTGTTAGACAAAGCCATATATCTCTGAGATGCTTTCTTAGACAGCACAGCGATTGAATGAGCAAATTGCATTGACCTAAGGTCAAGTATGAAGGTCAGATCAAGGCCAAAACATCCCGGTTTTATTATTCTAGGGCTTCCTTCTAGGCCTTTTCTAATTTGCTGACAGCAGGAGGAACCACATTTTACATCTTCTATAGACCTCTTACAGGTAAAAATATGTTATTGGCCTAAAATGACCTAGATCAACATTTTGTTTCTAGGAACATAGTTCACAGAGTAATGTTTGCTGCCTCATTTCAAATGCAAAACTCAGAGCAGCCTTGTAGGATTTTGCTCACCATGGCCTTCAAAGGTCAAACAAGGTCACTGACCTTAACATGAGCATGTGATCTTTTGCTTAGAAACACTTGTCTAGGGTTCCGAGGGCACTTTGGAGACCAGCCTGGAATGTTACCTTGTTTGACCTTACTTGACCCCAAAGATCATGACTTATGAACCTGAAACGTTGACCTAAGTGAGTTTGCGTACGGGTCAACACACCTTGTGAATTTGGTGTCTCTTGCCCCCTTGGTTCCTGAGATCTCATGGGGGTACAATTGAACCCCCACACCCAAGCGAAGGGTATCCAGCCGGCCACTCGAGCGCGAGGTTAACACCGAAAAATGTGTCGACAAAGAAGTGTGCTAAATCCGTGACCGTGAGTTCGTGAATAGCAAGATAGTCAGTTGTACTGTTATCAGCATATTGCACCAAGATAGCCTCCCAGGTTACAGTCAATAAAACCAAAAATTCAGTTAAAGGTCTTCACCGCCGTCGACTGTCGCCTGTCGAATCGCATGAGCATCACGTCAACCCGCAACATATGGTGGCACTGGTTTAAGACTACGTAATCGCATTAATTCACTTCTAGCACTGCATATGAGAGCAGATGGTATCGGTCCGTAAAAAACAATTGTTAACTGAACACCGTATTCTGCTTCCCGACGACGTGGCGTACGAAACAGCTTATGACGCGATCAGTGCACCTCAGTTTGGCCAAAACAAATGACAAAGCGCTAACTTGTTACTCAAAAGCACGCCGTTCAAATCAGTTGAGCGCGAGAGCCTCAAGAACTCGCCTTTCCTCGTCTTCACTGTCGTCCCAGCTTCGGCGGCATCTGCTGCTCCAGCGGCGTCTGCTGTTCTACCGTCTACTTCTGCAGCTCCAGCAGCGTCTGCTGTTCCAGTGACGCCCGCTGCTTCAGTGGCGCCTGTTGCTCCATTGGCGCCCTGCTGCCCCAGTGGCGCCTGCTGCTCCACCGTCTGCTACTGCAGCTCCAGCAGCGTCTGCTGTTCCAGTGACGCCTGTTGCTCCACCAGCGTCTGCTTTTCCGACGCGTGTGCTGGTTGCCGCCTGGCGATATGTCGCTCTTCTCTTCGGGCGCCCCCACCAACGTCGGTGGTCGACTCGGGGAAGCCAGCCTCGGCTCCAGTTTCACGCTGCTCCGTGCCACTACGGCGACTTCTTGGTCAGCCGCCCGGTAAGCGCCCTGGTGTCATCATCGAACAGGAGGCTCGCGTCCTCGTGCCTTTCCCGGATCCTCTTCGGAGCCGCGGCGGGAGCCGGCGACCAGAGCCTGGACCCTCATCGCGCAGTCCGTACATCGGCGCGGTCCGTGCCGTCCCAGCAGGCCTCCTGATGCGCCCGTTTCTTCTCCACACGGTCCCGCAAATCGTCAGGTGTCGCCGGCGATCTTCCTCCAACATCCACCACCGCGCTGAGCATTCCACGCATCCGCTGTTCACACTCAGCGCCCCAGCCGGGCTGCAGCCGGCAATCGCTGGCGTCGTGTTCTGATTGGAGGCGGGACCATCAGCGGCTCCTGAGCATGGCTAGACCTCTCCTGATCAGCTGTCTGGGCTGCGGCCGGTGGATGCTGAGCATGGCCGGACCTCTCCTGATCAGCTGTCTGGGCTGCGGCCGGTGGATCCTGAGCACGGCCGGACCTCTCCTGATCAGCTGTCTGGGCTGCGGCCGGGGTGGATGCTGAGCATGGCCGGACCTCTCCTGATCAGCTGTCTGGGCTGCGGCCGGTGGATCCTGAGCACGGCCGGACCTCTCCTGACCAGCTGTCTGGGCTGCGGCCCGGACGGTATTGATTGCTCGTTCGGCCTGATCGAATGCCTGCGAGCGCTGGGGCGACACCCCGCAGCTCTGCAGAGCGACGTACAAGCTAATCCTCAGGCTGACGCAATGGCCTCCTCCCTTCACCGAGAGGCCCGCCTCCACATAAGCTGCAGAGCCGCTTCAGACATCGGCTGGCTGCATCAAGCGCCGCAATCTGCTCCGAGGTATTCTAAGCTGGCGCTTGTAAACCCCTGTCAGGGCCGAGTTGCGGCTGCAGCACTGATCCAGTCCAGTCTTAGTTTAGACTGGAGCTCACCAGGTGACGGCCGGGGAGCGGCGGGACTTCCCGGCACGTGGCAATGCCGCAGTGTGGGCTGCGGAGCTCTCCTGGAAGGCGTTTGTCGGCTCCCCTATGACTTGGTCCCTTTTGGGCCTCCATTGCAGGCCAGACAGTCTCCGCTTTACGCGCACTGCACCTGGGTGTCCCCGTGACAAGGGAAGCTCATGATGACGAGCGAAGGAACAGAAAAAATTGTCCCTCTCGGCGTCAGCTAAATCCAAATAATGCCTTTTCCATGAGAGAGGTGTGCTGCAAGGCACCGAAAAAACAGAGAGCAGCGTCGGGTCTCACCCCTTGAGGGCAACCAGTGTGCCTCAACATTCGGCCAATTGTAATGCTTCTGAACACAACTTCGGAAGAAGTAAAAGGTCTCAGGCATTTTCACTTTTCTGACCAGATGGGCTCAAATTGGGGCCTGAATCAGATTCAGGGTAAACAACGGTATACGACTCACCTATGGCCAAACAATGTCATAATCGATCGTTGGTATCTGTCAACTTTCAAAAGACTACTGACTTCAAGCATGAGTGTAAGGATAGGGAGCAGGGGGCCGTGCCACCAACTTTTTGGGAAAATATGTGAAGGGAATCTTATAGTCAAGCATGATAAAAATCAACTTCTAAACTGACCTTGATCCTGCCGATTGTTTTAGACGCTGTTACGCTTGTGGCTTCAGGAGTTACATGCGTGATTAGAGAACAACATTTTCAAGCCATTCTAGGGTTTATAGGGTTGGTACTAAGGGTTTCATTTGCTGCCAATGAACACCAAATACCAGCATTTGTCGTGAAAATGGTAACGCAGCCTCCCAAGACGGCGTCAAAGATCAATGGGCCTGATGTCGCCGGGGCTCATATTTTCAAAAAGATCTGCAATGATTGTTATCAACTATGCCAAACCTCACAGTGTTGCCTTTCATCTCTTTTGTGAGGTCCTTCCAATTTCGCGAATGTAGAACAGGACCATTCGTCCGGCGAAAAGCACAAAACATTCGCCAAACATTCTCTCTCTTCTCTCTCTCCTCTCTCCTCTCTCTCTCTCTCTCTCTCTCTCTCTCTCTCTCCTCTCTCTCTCTCTCTCTCTCTCTCTCTCTCTCTCTCTCTCTCTCTCTCTTCTACTCTCTCTCCTCTTCTCTCTCTCTCTCTCTCTCTCTCCTCTCTCTCTCTCTCTCTCCTCTCTCTCTTCTCTCTCTCTCTCTCTCTCTCTCTCTCTCTTTCTCTCTCTCTCTCTCTCTCTCTCTCTCTCTCTCTCTCTCTCTCTCTCTCTCTCTCTCTCCTCTCTCTCTCTCTCTTCTCTCTCTCTCTCTCTCTCTCTCTCTCTCTCTCTCTCTCTCTCCCTCTCTCTCTCCCTCTCTCTCTCTCTCTCTCGACTCAGCCTCGACCTTGAACCCAAGCGGTGCAAATGTGCCCGCTGGCCGGCTCGAGTCCTTCCGCTGCGGAATGCGGCGCGTCCCGTCCGTCGCGCGGAGCGGCATGCATGTGGATGGTCTAGCGCAATGATCGGGGTCGTTTGAAGAGCTGTCGGTGGGTTGGCTGCCATCCTGCAGACCTTGCGTGTTCAGTTCACCCAACGTTCACCCAACCCGCATTCAGTATGCTAAGGAGAGCTCCACTCCGTGCTCCGCGACCGGGGCCGGACAGCCCAGTCTGCCGCGGCGCGAGCCGTGTAATCAGTCCCTGCAATAACTGTCCTGATCACGGCTGTCGGGGCGTCCGGCTCCGGTCCCGTCTGTCGGGGCGTCACCGGCTTCGGTCCCAGCTTCCGGGCACCACCGGCTTGGGTCCCAGCTGCCGGGGCGTCATCGGCTCCGGTCCCAGCTGCCGGGGCGTCATCGGCTCCGGTCCCAGCTGCCGGGGCGTCATCGGCTCCGGTCCCAGCTGCCGGGGCGTCATCGGCTCCGGTCCCAGCTGCCGGGGCGTCATCGGCTCCGGTCCCGGCTGCTGGGGCGTCATCGGCTCCGGTCCCAGCTGCCGGGGCGTCATCGGCTCCGGTCCCAGCTGCCGGGGCGTCATCGGCTCCGGTCCCAGCTGCCGGGGCGTCATCGGCTCCGGTCCCAGCTGCCGGGGCGTCATCGGCTCCGGTCCCAGCTGTCGGAGCGTCATCGGCTCCGGTCCCGGCTGCCGGGCCTTCGTCTGCCTAGGCTCCGGTTTGCTGAAAGGTTGGCTGCTCCGGCGCTGTACCCGGAGATGACGTGTACGGCGATGCTGCGTTCCAACGTCCGACAGTTTCGACTTAAGAGCGCCAGGCATTTACTTCAGTGCAGGGTTGTTTTCCTTATCGCGTTGCCCAAACTATTTCTGCAAGCTGAGAAGCAATAGTTCGCTCCTTAATTCACATTCTCTTCGTTCTGTTTGTTTCCGTTCACTGCAGACGGCAGGGATCACGTGGTCTGACGCGGTTGTCCCGACACGTGTTTGAGCTACGGCACGCCACGTCAGGTCGCGTTCAATGTGTGTGCACTGCAGGCATCTGCGCGGTGACCACAGACGTATCTATCCAGGCCTTCAGCAGCCGGAGCCGCCGCTAAACGGGCCGAAAACAACGCGGCTGAGATGGTAGCGTGGAATCCTGCTAGCGTCCATACCCGTTCTGGTGGGTTTCGGTCACGGGTTGCCCAGTGCGAGAGTTGGGTTGGCCAGTTCTCTTACACACCCGGCGCATCGCATATCCGCGCGACGAAGTATGAGGAAACATTCAACATCACAGTGTCGTAGCGACCCAGGACCCGGTTACGTTTCGCTGCAATGCGAATGAGACAAGAATTCGTTCCGGCACACATTCTTCCTGCCATGCAATGTCATACTCGCTGACGACCGTAATGCATGAAGTGACTAATTAAGCACGTGCCGAGGAGGCCTCAGAAGTTGTAGGAGGCTACTGGACATGAAATATAGATGGATGAGCTCCAGGTAAAACGAGTACAGGTAAGTTATTGAGTGCATTTACGAGGAGCATTATGCATATACATAAGACAGTACTAATAGCCTTATTCCTCGTAGAATGGCCAGGGGAAGAGAGAGATAAATGGATTGGTAATTCGGCTCCATGCCTTTATTGAAACAATACATTATATTGTGTATGTGGCCGTTAGAAATCGGTCATCTTGCTACATTGTATTGCACTACTGATATTATTTTCGATGAAGACATGTGGCCGAAATATCTCTTCATCTATCCCTGCATTCTCCCGGTTGTTGTGCAAGGAATAAGGCTATTAGCGCTGTCCTATTTATAAGAGCACAAGTAAACTCCATTAACACGCACCCAGGGTTGAATGCCACACGACGGGGTCAGGGGCTCAGGTTGGCTCCATGACATCTTAAAAACTGAGACAGATAGAAATCCAAAAGGACAGGGTGGATGACCTGTTTGTGAACTCGCTTGAGCGGAAATTTGAGAAGTGGGCAGCTTGGCCTCCACTAGCCAATCCACCCGTCATGGACAATGTACCGAAAGCAAACAAGTATGGAATGTATCGGTTATAAGCGTTGTCACTCAAGCGTCCACGAAGACTAAAAATGTCCAAAAGCTGATTACGAGTGTAAGTGTGTCAAAAAAGGTTTTTCTTAAACTTACATCACACATCGGTTATAGGGTCACGTCCCCCATATTCCACGCATCTTTACCACCAGCAAATTGACTGCAGCACGTCAAATGGTACACGTTTTTGCACTTACAGTATGGATAGGTGGTTTTTACGCGACTCAGAATTTTCCTCGCACTAAACAGTGTCGGCATTTTGCTATATTCTTTACCTGGGTCCATTAGCAAGTTCACCATATTTTGGTCCAGCTGCTTCGTCCCGCTTGGGACCTCAGCAGGTCATGGAATGAGCCAGTCAATATTTCAGCGCAATACCTAGCCACAAGTATGAAGAACACCATTTTTATGTTGACATGATATGTTTGACGACACCACATCATGCTTTTATTGTATTCCTGCCTCTATCTTGACGCTCGTCTCCACCAATCAAATTCAAATTTACTCGATCTGAAAGTCGCTTAAACTGAAAAACAGCCGTGAGCTTTTTTCTGTTACCTCCTTTGTTATGTATCAAGCTAACCTATAAACAGCCGACTCACCGCATATATATACAGCCTCTCCCTAAAGAATGCCAAAGGCCAGGCTGGGCGTGGGTCGCTGGCAGAATGTTTGAGCGAGGATGGGGAATATATACATTTTAGGAGGATTCGGCGTTCGCTGGCTTAGACTGCCCATGCCCCCACCCACGCCTCCCCCTAGTCCACATGTTATATTAGGTTAGGTCCCGCTTTAGGCTCGCTAGACATGTCGCAACGCCAAATATATATGACCCCAGTCTTTCTCCTCTCGAGAGGCAAGATTGTCAGTCATAGCGCCAAAATCCGCCCAGAAAATTACTAAGTATAAGGGGATAACCTAGCCCTCATACAATTCAAGCGAAGTCCCCCACCCGCAACAGGCTTCAACGCCTTGACCGCGTAAAAGACGTTGTTGGCTGTCTCGAAGGCAGTCCCCATTTATTACAGCTGTTTGCATCAGCTGCTGTTGGCTTCAGCGGCGGCGCGATTTACCACCAGAGTCGGGTCCGCTGGTTGCCGGCGATAGCCCGCGGCCGGGCGGGCTGTGTACGGCCCAGTTTATCACAGCCCCCGCAGCCGGCCGCGTGGCGCCGCAGATAGCTCGCCCCAGCTAGAGCGGCGTCGCGTAAACCACGCTCGCAGGAGCTAAGCTTAGCCGCACCAGTCACGGGGCGGCGGGGGGTGAGTTATGGTGTGCGCCACTGGCTGCCGCAGGAGCATGAGCTTCGGCGCCTGCCGCAGAGACGTCATCTGCGCGCGCTGGGGTCATGTCACGACCAGGCGCCAGCATAGCCGAGATGATTAAGAGATGACATTTATTTAGCAGTAGAATGTCGGCATTGATGCCAACAAGAAATGCCTGTTTGACTTGATGCGCACGTCTGTGTTCTGTGTGCGGAAAGTTGGGGCCGCACTTCACTGCGACCGACGAACGTGATGTGTTTCAAACAGTCGTCCATGTTTCCAGGCGATGTTAATTTGATATCATGATTTGTTTCGCCCCTTATAATGTCAGTGCTTTTGCTGCCAGAAAGATTGCATCGTGAGATAAGTTGGCGTGCGCACTAGGTAGATACCAGTAGATAATTGGCGTCTGCGTATATTTATGGGTCGTGCCTTCCAATTCACCACCTTCGGCCTGGTGGTGTGCTTTTCCAAGATGAGTGGATCATAGTCAACCAAGTGCACGTGTCTTGTCGCCTCTCTCCCCCTCTGCTCCCCTCCCCCCCCCCCTCCCCCCTCCCCCCAGCTCCCGGCTGCCGTGTTTACGGCCATCATCAAATATTGGAGAGGTTATTAAAATGTGAGCAAAATGCTATAAAAACGTTCACTGTGTTCTCAATCGTGCTTAAAGTAGCCTAGGGTAATGACCTAGGGTAATTACCTTTAGAACCCTAGGGTAATGCCAGCACATTCTGAACACGATACCGCCAGGAACGGTATTCCTTTTGACTATTAATCAAGTCTGTAAATCTGTAAGTACTAAGCGGATCTGTGCGGTCGGCGGTTCAATCCCTGCGCTACGGATGGCGCTCCCGGGTCTCTGTCCAGCAGGGGCAGCCAGGACAGCAGAACACTGGTTGTAGCGTGGTAATCTCCCACCCCACGCCCGATCCGGCGCTCAGCGGGTGGCTGGCGGCTCCACCCGTCCGCCCGCTGAGGCGCACGTGGACAGTCCGCGTTGGCGGGATCAGCAGGCCATCAGCTGGCGGGACCAGCAGACCTTCAACTGGCGGGATCAGCAGACCATCAGCTAGCGAGACCAGTAGACCTTCAACTGGCGGGATCAGCAGACCATCAGCTGGCGGGATCGGCAGATCGTCAGCTGATGGATCAGCAGACCATCAGCTGGCGGGATCAGCAGACCGTCAGCTGGTGGATCAGCAGACCGTCAGCTGGTGGATCAGCAGACCTTCAACTGGCGGGACCAGCAGACCATCAGCTGGCTAGTGTGCACGATCTGAGCCGCGCGATTGCTGACGATTGTTTGGTACTCTGAAAGCTGAAGATCGAGATGTAGGCCGCTGTAGCAAAGATGATGTAGTACGAGATGTAGGTAGCAAAGCATCTTGTTGTAGAGGTGCAGCTGAATGTGTGTATTCTTCTGTTCTTGTGAAGCAGCTTGCTCCACCTTTGTATCATTTGCACCCCGCTCTCCTGTCATTCAGGCTCGGGCTCAGGCATTTGGCTCCCAAAATGATTACATATATTGCAACGTGCATTCAAGCAAGAATGACGACACCGATTGATTCAATAAACCAGAGATAAAATCACCCCGACACCCATGTCACGATAGGCTCTCAAAATAGCGGATCATCATGATACGCAGTAGGTCACGAGAAGGAAAGCACCCTTGAAGCCAACGAAAGATCGAGAACCGAAGTTGACGGCTGCAGAGGACGAGCTGGCTTCATGGCCATACAGAGCTATGCTAATGGAGACGGGTCGCACTCCACGTTCGTCGGCTAGCGGCGCTCTATAACATGTGAACAGCTGCGCAGTGACCCGGCTGTTAATCTTTGAAAGAGAAACCAACGCGCCACCCCTTAGGGGTGCTCTTCGCTGCATTTTTTTTTCGCTAGCAAAACTTCGTTTAGGAATCGCAGCTTTTGCTCAGTTCTATAAATATTGAACAAAGGAAAGTTTTTGAAACGCCCAATCCGTCTACAAACGCATTGCTTCTGAGCCGTGATACGCAATGTCATAGAAAGAAGTGAGAAGACGACCGGCAGCACACAAAATGACGTGCTCATTTGGTGCTCGCTGGTGTGAGACAAGATGCTGTGATAGGTGATCTGTCTCATAATCAAACCACCATTGGGGTCTAACAACGGGCAAGCCTCAGGCTCACAATGCAGGCGTTAAACCCACGTACGAATGGCACTTCTTACCCTTCGCCGGGCGAGGGCGTTAGATGCTGAGCCCCCTAACATCAGAGGATTCCCTGCACGCCAGGCCGCCCACTGGTTCCTGTTTCACGGCTCCAGCTCAAGTGGGGAATAAATGGCAAGGGGCACCTAGGAAGGACATGAACACCCCTAACCCCAACTCCACCCGAGCTCCCAGGCCGCCAGGCGAAATCGCCCCCGCTCGGCGGGAGCTATTCTTGGCTCACTTGCGATTCTTCTAAGTCGCTGATGTAGACCTAAGGTCACCGCTGCGCACGTCACAAGTCTGTCAACTTACGTAAAGCAACACCACGGTCTCCGGTCGGAAACCCCCACGGCTTGAATGGGACCCGTACCACAAACGGATACGGCCAACACAACGCATCGCAGTTCACAGGTAAAGCCTCACAACAGCGACATATGGCACGACACAGTGTGCTGCCGACATTGGTCACAACTGCTTAAGCTGTTTCGTGTACGCCTCGTTGCTAAATGGCGGTCGGCGACTCGACCGCTAGTCCACACGGAGGTGGCGACGGCCCACCTCGTCACCACACATGCACGGGCCAAGGGTGAGACCTCTCGAGCCGGGTCGGCTCCGGGGTCAGGGTGACATCTCCCGATCGCCGATCTGGCTCAGGAGAGTATCTCGAGGTCCGCGCGGAGCCGCGATGTCGGCCGCGGGGCGCATGTTTATTCCGGCAGATACAATACGCCAATATTGGCAAAAATGTGCTGCAAAAATGCCAAATTGGAGAATTTTTCTTGCTGTGCTTACAGGGAAGAACTACTGCGAACACAAAATTGACGAGAACAATAAATATTTTGTGCAGGTTTTTATATTTTGTGCAGGTTTGCTCTTGATGAGTCATGTAGGAGTCACGACGTGCTTTTTTATCTTTACTCTCTTCGCAGATCCTAACTATTGCTGACCAAGGTAGGAAAAAACGCATTGTATTTCAAACTCCGAGCAATTAATTTGAGGGGGTCCGGTGGTGGTAATCTAACCAGAGCCGCTCACTTGAAAGTACTTGATTTTTGACTATGTGCGATTCGACCACCTCGTTCAGCATCGTTGCCTTCTGATCCTCGAGTTGAGTTCAAGAGCTCTTACGACTTCGCTGCCACTGGGCTGTTGTGCTGTTATTATAAGGTCTTGGCTACCACACGTCGCGTACCCGTGGCGGTGTATGATGGTTGCCTTTGGTGTTTCGCGGACCCAGCAGCCCAGCGAGAAAACGTCTCTCATTTTGTAGCTTTGCAGCAGATTTTCTCCACCATTGGCGTTTTTAGATCCACCGGAATAAGTGCGCGTGCCGGGCGACTAGAATGCATCGCGCGGGCGTGCGCACGTCCATGCAGATGACAGCGGCGCGGGGCTCAGTCGTATTCGGACCCGATGGTGATGCTGATCTCGTCCGACACGATCTGCGTCATGTGGTACCACATGTTGGTGTCCAGCACAACTGAAACAGTCAGACCAGAGCGCCGCTCAGTGCTGGTAGTGGCAGCGGGGCTCGACAGCCGCTGCCGGCGAGGCGTACCGGTTCTCATGCTCAGTACTGAGCGGACAGCTGGGACAATGGGCTGCAGATAACGAGGCGGTCGTCGACTTTGCTGACGGGGGTTGGGAGGGACGAGGAGAATCAGAACTGGTGCAGCTGTGGATACTGGACCGTGAGTTCAAAGCGTCAGTAGTCGGGGTTCGGTTTATCGGATCGACAACATAATCAAACGCCCCAGGGATGTTCCAAGGCCCCAGGTTTTCGACTGGCACAGACGCAGCTGGAGGTCGGTTTTACCTAGTGAACGGCCCATGAAATACTTTGTTGAGCAGCGCCGGTGGAACCTGCCTTGAATGTGGAAAACAATCCCTCATTTTTTACATTTACATCACCATGCAGTTGACCACCATGATCGGCCAGAAGTGGTAAAAAGCGAGGTAACCCGTCGCTAAGCCCCTTGATTATGCACACTGCGGCAGAACATTCCTTGATTCATAGCATGTGACTTACCTGCTGCCAATGGTTTCAACGTCATTATCCCACTTCCTAATCTCTCCCCCGCTGAAGGTGACCTGCCCAATGTGGCCTCACCCACTGATCTCCCCCTGGTTAACAGTGACCTGAGTAATGGGACCTCATTCACTGATCTCCCCCTGGTTGACAGTGACCTGAGCAATGGGACCTCACCCACTGATCTCCCCCTGGTTGACAGTGACCTGAGCAATGGGACCTCACCCACTGATCTCCCCCTGGTTGACTGTGACCTGAGTAATGGGACCTCACCCACTGATCTCCCACTGGTTGAGAGTGACCTGAGTAATGGGACCTCACCCACTGATCTCCCCCTGGTTAACAGTGACCTCAGTAATGGGACCTCACTCGCTGATCTCCCCCTGGTTGACAGTGACCTCAGTAATGGGACCTCACTCACTGATCTCCCCCTGGTTGACAGTGACCTGCCCAATGTGGCCTCACTCACTGCTCTCCCCCTGGTTGACAGTGACCTGCCCAATGTGGCCTCACTCACTGATCTCCCCCTGGTTGACAGTGACCTGTCCAATGTGGCCTCACTCACTGATCTCGCCCTGGTTGACAGTGACCTGAGTGATGGGACCTCACTCACTGATCTCCCCCTGGTTGACAGTGACCTGAGCAATGGGACCCCACCCACTGGTCTCCCCCTGGTTAACAGTGACCTGACTAATTGGACCTCACCCACTGATCTCCCCCTGGTTGACAGTGACCTGAGTAATGGGACCTCACTCACTGATCTCCCCCTGGTTGACAGTGACCTCAGTAATGGGACCTCACTCACTGATCTCCCCCTGGTTGACAGTGACCTCAGTAATGTGGCCTCACTCACTGATCTCCCCCTGGTTAACAGTGACCTGAGTAATGGAACCTCACTCACTGATCTCCCCCTGGTTGACACTGACCTCAGTAATGGGACCTCACTCACTGATCTCCCCCTGGTTGACAGTGACCTGAGCAATGGGACCTCACTCACTGATCTCCCCCTGGTTGATGGTGACCTGAGCAATGGGACCTCACTCACTGATCTCCCCCTGGTTGACGGTGACCTGAGCAATGGGACCTCACTCACTGATCTCCCCCTGGTTGACTGTGACCTGAGCAATGGGACCTTACTCACTGATCTCCCCGTGGTTGATGGTGACCTGAACAATGGGACCTCACTCACTGATCTCCCCCTGGTTGACGGTGACCTGAGCAATGGGACCTCACTCACTGATCTCCCCCTGGTTGATGGTGACCTGAGCAATGGGACCTCACCCACTGATCTCCCCCTGGTCGATGGTGACCTGAACAATGGGACCGTACTCACTGATCTCCCCCTGGTTGACGGTGACGTCCATGCTGCGGCAGACAGACAGACACTCGCGTGGGGGCTCCAGCGTCCACATCTTGCGGCCATGCAGCTGCGCCTGCCACGACGGGTGCTTCACGTGGTCAATCTGCAGTGAAACGGCGCCGGAGGACGTTAGACCTGTAACGTTAACGGCCGACAACAATGAGGCGACATTATAAAGAACGGAACACGCCTCCATACTCCGGCAAAAAACAGTTCACAAATGTGGGTTTAGCTCGCAGTTTCACAGGTCAAGACGTCATGAAAAGTTCAAGCCTTCTCTTTGTTTTTGTATTTCTGCTCAACGAATTTCGACACTTAATCCGTGTCATGCCTCTCTGCGCATTGATAGCAGTGGTCCGAGCGGGCTGAGGTTCTCTGACGCCCTGTGCCATAGAGACTGACAGCTTGTAACCTGGAAAGATCCACGGGATATATTGATCAGTTGCATGTTACCACACGGCATCTAAATAGGTCGATATTTCAACAGGCTAAACACCTTAATTTTTGGGCATGTCATTCCGAACAATAAGAAGAGGAGACAGTTATTCTGCGCAGCAATGTTGCATAAAGTCATGAGATCTATCAACGCAAACATTGGTGGGCCCTACAAGCCTATCAACCAATCAGAAGCGAGATGCAGATGAGACCCCTCTCGCCCTTGGCTGATCCCTTCCCGCGACAGTATTTATGGACCTGATTGAAACGATGGTCCGATGATGACCTGCCAGGATCCCAAGGTCCACAACCAGGCATATAGATAGCATTCTCCAAAGATGGACCATGAACCACATGCTTCCGACAAGTTTCCGCTTTTGCTAACGACTTGCGCCCAATCCCGTCCTTTACTGTGAGAAGTTCTGGCCATTATGATCACTGACACCCTTTATTGACAGCAAAAGGTGACAGAACAATGATGACGACAGCACAAAATGTCCTCCACTGCATGTTTAAAACCTACGGCGTAAACCATAACGTATGGAAGTATCCATTTTCTCTTCCTTAAGCACAGACAAAGTGTTTCGGGTCACCCTCACAGCCCATAAGGACGATCAGCCTAGGAAAAAGCCCAACAAAACAAGTCAGAGGCATGGACATGCCGAACAACTTTCTCTTTGACATTGGATATCCACACTTGTTAAGCCTATTAAGCCTATTAAACTTATTAAACTGAGTGGAATTTATGAAGCTAATGAATTTTGCCGCCTCCGTGGTCTTGGGGAAAGATGCTGGATTCGTAATCCAGCGGCACTGGCTACGAGTCCCAGAGTGGGCGCATTGTTCAACCCGACTGAGATGGAAAGGCCAGCTGGCAACAAGCCAACGAGGTTCAACCCATACCCGAGGCGGCCGTGTCGCAGCATTGTGCGGCACGTAAAACCCTCCGCATTCCTGTCTGGCGAAAGGGTGGAGGCGAAATTAGCTGTTGAACTGGACGGCACGCTTGGGTGGTGGGTTCGGGGTACACGCAACAAGCTATGCTAAGCAGGTACTCTGAATCCGAAGTCACCAATATAAACCATTCGGAATAAATTTTAAAGAATGAGACTTAGTAGAGCTGATAAAACTTGGTTAAGCTTATTACTTAACCCATTAAGTTTAGCAAAATTCGTTAAGCTATTTTAATGTTATTAGACTCATTAAGCTTACAAATTTAGCAAAGTTTATGAAACCTATGCTTACCATGGACCTATCCCAAGAATTAGACATGCTTTATCACCCGTTCTAGGCAATGAAGAAGTTCGCCTGGAATGGATCCACCTAATGCTGACAACGTGACCTCTGTTTCCATTCCATTTATTGACAGCACATTGACAGGAAGAGAAAATGCATCTCATAAATCTACTGAGCTGCCAATTCGTGGCATCACAGAGCGGTACAACGCTTTCAAATGGCCACCAAAATATGGCTCAGACTCGTCAAAAGATCTTTCGTTTAACGCATGATGCAACGTTTGCAGTTGAGGTCTGGCTGGTTGTTGTTGCGCTCAGCAGTTGTTCATCCCTACAGCTTGTGACACCTGCCAGGTTGATACCTTGCGGCTTATCGGAAAAAGCAGCAGAGAGCGATCGTTAAAAAAGACACGTTAGGCGTTCAAGACAATTCCAAGAGGCAAGAATCCTCCGGCCATTGCTCCTTATGGATTTCGCCATTGTACCGTAACCACCGATCTTTGTATAAAAATGCCCCTACTATGGCAAAGACGTTGCAAACTGAATTTTACGAAGTCAATAGAAACACAGAACTCTTAGCCCAACCACAACATTCAGAACCCTTCCCGACGCCCAGTCGCCTCTGTGCCATACAAGACGGCATAGTACTCAAACAAGACATGCACAATAGCATACAGACGCCTGCACAATCACTCGCCCATTGCCCTCCCTCACACCGGCGGCCATGAAGTACACAGACGTCTCACACGCAGACTCACGCACACACCCGCGGAGACGCATGCGCAGCAGGCTGACTAAACTTACACTGCACCGTAACTGACTTCAGCTACTGATCGCATTGTTTGTTTCCTGTGATAGTCCACACAAATTAAAAATACGTCACGAACCGCGACTGACTTGTAGGATTACGGAATTGCTTAGCTCGAGTGATGGTGTGGACAATTTTACCATATTAGATACGCGCAAGCTGAAAGTATTGTCCAATTGCACTGACGATGTTTTATTTAAAGGATTCGTAAGCTGTTTCGACCGATATGTGGCATGCGTATATACCCATCATTGAGGACTGTTATACTCGTCAACAAAACTGCCAAACGTCTTGCATTCTGATTTTGTTTTGCTGGTCCTTACCATCTCTGATGAAGGACCGCACCAGAAATAGGATGTTTCATGTACAACTATCAATACCAAAGTAGCAAAACGCAAGTATGCATATATATATATATATATATATATATATATATATATATATATATATGATGTGTGTATACATGTATATGCTATATGTGTACATTTGCGTGGGTATGTATGTGTAATAGATCTTTCAGATTGAGCAAAGGAACATCATTTCTGCTCATTGTTATACTGGCATTTTTGCGCTTATATTAAATTTATCCAGCATGGCTGCCGCAATACCGGACAGTCGATACAGGGCGGTCTCTTAAGTAAGCTTAGTAGGAAGTGTTTTAAGGATGGGCCGCTTGGGATGGTAATTGTCCATGATTATTATCATGCTACGGCTGCCCAAAACAAAAAAAATCTGGGTTTCCTTCTTGGATCAAAGTTAGGAGGGTTCATCGGAGATTTAGGGTCTGTCTCTGTATGCGACGCCCATAGACGTGATGCTAAATTCCACTAGGGTGGCGGAGTCCTCTGCTATATGTGTCAAACACATGTTGCAACGGGACAACAGTGACTGTGCAACTAACATGCAAATGTGCGCCGAATCCGGGCGTGCCCATGAAGATCCAGTCGAGTCGGGTCGACTCGGCCGTCTCCGGCAGGAAGTAAGGCCGGGTGTAGTGGCGGCGCAGTTCGTTCCCCGCCGCCGAGTCGCAGCTAGACCTGCCCAGCAGAAGGTCTTGGGCTCGAATCTTCCGGTGGATGAATACTTCGGTTTGGCCCTAAGCAGCGCTAAATTGGCAACGTTGCCGCGTTAACCATGCATTATGCGCCCACGAAGTGTTCACCGAAGCATTTACTGACACACATGAGGCACACTTAAGGTGCATACAGATGCTTCCAATATCCGACGCATCAGTCAGCATAACGTTGAAACAGACCTGTAACAGCAATTTCCTTACCTTGTTGGTGTATTTTTCCCCAATTCAGGATGCTAATAATAAAGCGTGCAGCTGTATCTCAGAAGGAACATCCACTGGAAATCCCACAACCACAGATTTTGTTCTGCAAACCACTAAGCTACGTGTCCCCCAGGCTTGAATTCTAAAGTAAAAACAGGGCTTAGCCTGAGCTGCCGTGCAGAACTGGCCGCACGGCCGCGGTCGGCCCCGCCGGCGCCGCTGCGGTCGCGGAGGTGACCCTTACCAGCCGATGTACCACGGCTCCTCGCCCTTCTGCATGTTGGCCCGGGCCGCCGACATGGAGAACACGTCACTCAGGCCGTCGAAGTTAGTCCTGCAGCACGGAGAGCGGCACATGAGCGTCCGCGAGTCGACGGCGGACGGAGCGGCTGCCGTTTTGCGGCGCGGTGTGTTTCAGGCTGGGGCCGAGGCCATTTTTGGAGTGTTTGGAGTCGTCAGCCGTGAACATGTGGGGGGTGTAACGTGAAGGGGCTATGGCACTGACGTTTGAAACATAACGGGACTGGGCCTCGCTGCTGCGGGGAAGATGAAAGCCATTCAATTCAGAAACAGCTGAGACTTCATTAGCACGTTTACAACCGAACGACATATCAATGTTTTACACCACCAGTGTGAAAATCCAGGCGAGGCTTAACAAGGTTATGTCGTTGATATGGGGTAGGTCACTCATGTGGGCTGATACCGTAGGTAAAGACAGAGGAAGTGACGGTCAAACTACCACCGGTTCCTGTCCCTGATCTGAACTATTCTGAGGTCTGCTCCAAAGCGTTCCACCATCGAGCGCATCCCGACGACTTCAGATGCTGAGCTGACCAGGACAATGCCGGGTGTCAGGAGATATGCTGTGTCACGAAAATCTGCCTACCTACCTATCATCCTACCTGCATGCCAGAGGGGAGCGTAAGCACGTGAGCGCACCAAGTTGTGTTGTGCGGTGTACGGGGTTTCCAGGCACCCAGTGAAACAGACGTCGTAATCGTGCTGCGTGCCGCTACGCGGACGTCGCTGGCCGTTGTTTATGCTTATGCTTAATCATCGTTGTTTCATTAGGTCCTTATCCCGCCTACGTATTCAAATATGATAGTCTACGAATTGGACAATACTATCCTTCCCGTTCTTTTGAGACTTGTGCCGGAGCCAACAATCGAACAGCTGTGGACTGTTCCACATGTACGCACAGGTGTATTCTCGATAGGACTGTCATGCCGGAATCTATCCTTAGCAGTTTTGCATGGCCTGGTTAAGATACCACGTTACCTTCATACCACGTTGAATTATATTTCTTGGTCCCGCAACCATGAAAACGTGTTGCCTTTTCAGTACTTTGAGGCATCAGCTCGGCGTGGCCACAGCATAGAACTACAAATAAGCGAAATAGCTCTGAGGAGCAAACACCACTCTTGCTCACTTATTCGACGCCAAAGTTCCGGTCAGTCAATGCTATGCTTCATTTGCGAGTGAATTAACTCTGACTATCTTATTGCGGTGTCATAATGACTTTCCATGTTTACCCAAGCGGTTTTTGCAAGCGCATTCAAAACGTCGGAGCCTGGCGCTCTGGCACTGGTTAAGTTTATCGGGGGGTTGATGGCATACGTTTTGTCAAAGCTTGAGTTCACCACATCATCCAGAGTCAGCTCCAGGACAGGTGTTTGGAAGACAAGTTTGAATGAAACACGGCCTGCTGAAGGCGGTTGTCTCGTCCAATGTTTTTTGACTGCACCCGACAGGTGTTTGACTGAAGTGAGCTGTAGCGAAGACTATATATATATATATATATATATATATATATATATATATATATATATATATACATATTATTTGGAATAATACATATTATTTGGAAAAGCCGTCCAGTAGCATTGTTTTTTTTTCCAACCCACAGGATCATGTAAATCGAGAATGACCACACCTTAAAGGCGTATACGCTATATGCACACGAACAAGGGCGGCGTCAGTCAGTACCGGTAGGAGGCGAATATTGCGGATGGACTTCATCCTAAATGGCAATTTTTCGTGCAATCGTCATCGTTTGGCATAAAAGCCCATGCACAAAGCACTTCGGTCAGCTTCCGCTCAGGCCGGCGTCAGCTGTCATTAGTTCTGAGAATGTCTGGGTGGTGTTCGGCTGCCACCCACTCACGCATCAAAACCCAAGTCTTCTCCTTGGGGTGAATCGGTGTATTCTATCCAGGATCTAGCTAACAAACAATTGTTCTATAAAAAAAATTGGCCGTTGTCAAGTTTGGTCCGCGACTGACGAACCTGACCACGGCCGGATAATGAAATGCCGGAAACGTTGCGTACATACTGACACAACAGATGAAGACTATAGTCCAAACAATTCTTCCATCCGGGTTACTTCGTCTCACTAATTCCTTCAAACTGAGTGCTATATATACTTATGAGAAAAAAAATTTACGACCAACCTATTACCTGTTTATGATCATCCGTCTATAATTTCAACTATCGTTTCGCAAGCGTCTGATAAAACCCAATGGAGCCAGGTTCCTGGTGACCAAATAGTGATATTCCAATAACGCGACTGCACTGTGCACACCGACGCGCAAATGTGTCCACGGCTGGCTTTAGTGGTTCTCAAACTGACGGCCTTATTTACAGTACCTACAGCAGCCACCGTAAAAAGCAACTAGGCAACTTGCGTTTTTACGGTCTTTTCGGCTTTAGACATGGGTTCATGTTCATCGTAGCATTGCTACAACAGAAAGATAAAATCTGACAGTTTGTGTCCATATTCCCTACAATTCCCGTCTGAGCCTATTTTCTGCCTGCAGTTCCACAGCCACCTTTTTATTCTCCTTTCTGAGTTCTGCAATGTTAGCCGTCTCTATATAAGACGGGTGGAGAAGATTGCGAGGCCTCTACCGGAGGCACAATTCCTGCATCTACCACGGAAACAAAATGCTTCTGAGCATCTAAAGATTCTATGCACACGTGCTTGTCTCCATCTTTGTAACGTAACATGTCGTACTGGGCCACAAAAAACGCGACATTACAAAGCATGTTTCTACCAGGTTTGTCTTCTGAGCACGCTATTGACAACATTTGGAAAACTTGTATACATCCCAGGAGAATTTATGCTTTCGCCGCAAGACTGAGCTTTTTGAACTTCCATATTAATCCTGCAAATTTTGATTTCGGAGTTAAATTGACCTCCATGAAGTTCAACTGAAATTGAGACATGAAAATAAGGCTTTGGGTCTAGATATTTTTGGCTTGTAATGCCCGAGAATGCACCCATTTCGAAGCGCATGAGCCGCCAAAATTTGCTGCAAGTTTACCGGCAGACCCTTGCGTTAACACCCACGCCGGTCATGCAAAACTCCCAGCCCGAGTCCCCGCAACAACGAGTACGAAAGCGCAATTAAACCCTATCGCATTCGTTGCCCTCGACCTGAGGAGAAAGCTCGGTCGTGCCTCCAATCACCAGCGCTGCCAATCAACGAGCCAGCCCGGATGGCGAGCGTTCGTCCCCCCTCCCCCTCCCCCACACGTGAGCCGACCTGGCCGCCGACGTTGCGCCGCCCCCACCCGATGCACGCGCGGACGTCATCAGCGGATGATGCGGAACGCGCTTACTGCGCTCGCGATTGTGCCTGCCGGTGTCCGCTGCGCGTCACTTTGTCTGCCAAAGGTCGCGGCCCGGCGCCGGCACCCCGGACCAGGTGAGTCAAGCGGTCACAAACGGCCCGTGCCGGGGAACGCCTGCGCACCCCTCTCACATTCGGTGACCTCTGACATTCCGTTCCGCGGGCAAAACAGCGCGGCTCGACAGCCGGGCGGCCGAAAGTCGAGCCCGGCGCTCAGTGACCCGTGTGACCCGTGGAGAGTGCAGATCCGTGGCGAACTAGGCACGAGCGGATGCTGTTACGCACCACAGCCCGTTCAGCTACTGGTCTCTTCAAGCTTCCAAAAACAAATAAATAAATTCAGTCGTCTCACCATGGTACCGAGTGGGAAGAACCCATGCCGGCGTCCGCCCCTCTGGCCTACGGATTTTTTTCTTATGTTCGCCGGAATGGACATCGTTCGCCATATTCTTTGTCCGGAGAATTCCTAGCATGTACAGGCTTCAGGGGCGTGTTCCACTGCTTGTGGTTAGTTCGTTGGAAATTCCAGGACGAATTAATTGCATGCTTTTTTGCACCCAATCGTTATCACTCATCGCTGGAAATCCCTGTTGGAAAATCCAACCCATGCAAGAGAAACGTTTTATTCGTTATCTTACCAGACATTGCATTATGCATATAATATTATGCATTTGTATTTGCATTTACTCGCAGCCCATCCAGAGGGCGGTTTTCCGGTCTTCGGTCCATTACAATACAATAACGCATGATACCAACATACGCACGAAGTCGAAACGATAAATTTTATAGATATTTGCATTCGAAATAAAGATACCACGTGTAAAAGTACACGGAACACAGCAATGCCATACAGGACTGCGTGCAGGATAAGTGCATATATTTACACAAGCTACCTACGCGTGTGGAAAAAACCACCTTGGCTCAAAACCAAGCCAGAGGACCTAACATTTTCGTTTTGAAATGAGAGATTCTGAGCCACTGCAGATGACGTCACGGTGCGGTGGCCAGAAGCAGGTGGACGCATGCTGTCGTGGCGCGATCAGGATATCTCCCCTTACTGACTGTCCGTCGGCACTGGCCAGGCAGAGAGACCCTGACAGGGAGAGGTGCCTTTTTCAATAAAACAGAGGAACGCGGCTTTAAAAGAGATTGAGAGGCCAGGGTTGGTGGAGGGGGAGGGCAATCCCTTGCTTTTCAGAGCTTTACACGCTTTCATGACTTTCCTCTTTCCTACACAATCAGCAATCCGGGCCAGCCCAGAGGCCCCAGAGTCGGTGAGCTAAGCTGGCCGTGTTTAATAGCAGAGACAATCCTGGTGGCGGCATTTTAAGTTCCTGAGTCTTCCTCACCTGGTACCTGGCCGCGCTACCTCATAAGCATAAGCGGTAAGAGACGTACCTGAAGATGTAAACTAAACGTACCATTTTGAGGAGATTAGGTGTTAAATAATGCTCGAGATGCTACAGCGAGATGCTCCGCAGTCCATAACGGAGCCCCTATAGGTTAGATTGGGCCACTATAGGTCAGTATAGGATCTCTACGAGTCAAAATGGGCCCGTGTAAGGCCAGAGCGGGCTCTTTTCAAGCCAGAAGGGCCCCTCTATATGCCAGAAAGAGACTCTCGGCTGGTTAGTATGGGCCTCCATAGTCGATAATATGCCTTCTATAAGTCAGAGTGGACTCTTTAGAGGCTGGAATGGCCCCTCCTCAGCCAATAATGGCTCCTCTACGGGCCGGAATGGGCACTGTACAGTCGATAGTGGGCCCTGTGCAAGCCAGAAGGAGCCCCTGCGCATGTCATAATGAACCCTCCAAAGTCGGTGATAGAAGATCGACAGATCAGAATGGGTCCTCTAAAGGCCACAATTGGGTCTTCACAGTCAATAATAGGCCATCTGTAGGCCAAAATGGGTCCCCTACAGGCCAGCATGATGGGAACTGCAGTCAATAATGGGCTCTCTACGAACCTGAATGGGCCCCTCTGCTGGCCAGAATACGTCATGTACGGGCCAGAATGAGCCCTCGACAGTCAATACAGGACGCTCTACACGTCAAATGGGCCCGCTATAGGCCAGAATACGCCATCCAGTTAATGTTAGACCCTCTACGGATCAGACTGGGACTTTACAGGCCAGAATGGGTTCTTCACAGCTAATAATGGGCTTCGTTCAGGCCGGAATGGGCCCTCGATAGGCTCAGAAGTGCCCTCTTTGGTCAGAATGGGTCCTAAAAAGACCAGAATAAGTCCTCGACAGGTCAGAATGAGCCTTTACATGCTTCCATAATCTCTTTACGGTTCAGAATTACCCTTGACAGACCAGCATGAGCCTCTACAGGCCCTGCTAGTTGGGAGGTGAGTTGCACCCACTGCCCCCAGCCCCCTTCCCGCGTCCTTATGCACGCAGGATCTCGCAATAGGGGGGGGGGGGGGGTCAACTCAAAATCGCTCACGGAAAATCTACGTTGGCGTGATGGGAGCTGCTTATAGGGCATATAACATAATTGCATGTTTTCAATCTCATTTTTGTTGCGTATCTGTCACTTCTTTTTGCATGCATTTTCAGTTTTTCAGGGACATTTATGCGCGTAAAAAATTGATGAGATGGATGACGGGGATGAGAAGTCCATGGATCACCGGCAGGGGCGTCAGTTCTCACCGTACCGCCTGCGTCGACCATTCTGTTACCTTTCGAACTTACCGGGGTCCAAACCACACCACCGAGGTTCTGTCACAAACATGTTATGATCACGTGTCCACATCATGACTTCAGCGTCTCAGAAAATCATCGTGCGTGATCTCACTCTACCAACTGTTCAGACCGCTGCAAACCTGAAGTTCCATCTGTCCTGTACTGTCTGTTCTGAAGTTTTGTCCGGGGTGCAGTCATGACCAGCGCCAACCGAAGCTCTCCGGGAGCGGCTCACTTGTATGGGAAGAACTGGCAGCCCGCCTCCGTGCTGTCCGCCGCGAGTCTCCCCGAGCTTTCCGCATACAGCTCCTTGAAGAACTGGAAGTTGAAGACGGCGGGGGCCGTCCAGTTGGCGGTGCCGTCCGTGATGATGACGGGTCGGCCCGAGTACGCGTACCTGCGACGCCAAGGGTCAAGGTCAGCCGGGTCACATGCCGGACACCGCCCGATGTCGACTCGTCTGGCGTGATGCAGGATGGCAAAGCAGGATGGTTAACAGCCATACTGCCTTTGTGTGAGTCCGCTTCGTTCAACACGATGCTGTGATATCAAATGCCCCAATGGCACAAATAGACAGACGCAGTCAAGGGCTTTTGAGGAGCGGCTGGTACTAAACGATTCCTCATCTGAATATGTAAATGTGCGTGGTCGACAGGTCGGTCGCAGATATAGGAACTGAAACCGGCGTAAACCTGTGGGTGCAGCTATATGTATGCATATATATATATATATATATATATATATATATATATATATATACACTGGGTGATCAGGACAAGATGCGTATATAGTATTAACGTGTGATACAATGTGGGCAATGAGGGCGAAAGTCGGACATCAAATTGAGAGTCGTAGCTAGGCGAGGAAGCCAAAACAAGTGGCGTAAGTTCCCCCCGCCATAACATTGCGACAAAGCATTCGGTGACCCGGCACCCGTTGGTCGCTGTCGTGACTCAGATAATGCATGTTCGTGTTTGCAATCCAGCCGAGCCGTAGATAAGTACCCTAATCGTCGTCGTTGTCCCGACCGGCCTGCGCCGCTCCGCTCAGACCAGACCGCTCCGCAGGTGTGCTGGCGTTTGGCCAGAGTACGTCACATCACGTTGTAGCTGGTGATCGCTCTGTTCCTTCATAACTGCACTGGATGGTGGAATCCACATATTTATTTTGCACGAGTGTACGTGGCGTTATGCAAGTCACCTTGGGGTCCTCGAGTGACTGGCCGGTTTTGAAGGGAAATTGTGCGGTCATGGGCCACAAAACACCGGGAAAGTCATGAGCTTCTTACCTTGGGTCTAATGGGCTCTGGAGTGAAACCTCACCATGGAATCGCGCCCTGATCGTACAGGCACTCGCCCTGAGCGCCTTCCCGGACACATTCATCTGTACCGAGACGATTCATCGCCGTCTACCACCCAATGAAGCGATCTAACAGCCCGACGTCCCCACCGGACAATCCAGCAGCCAGTGCCGGAAATAGCGCTGCCTCCAGTCGGGGGGACGACTGCAGATCGTAGGCGAAAGCCCAGCTTAAAGTGCAGGCAGCCGTCCAGCGGGTGGCCACACCGTCAGCGTCAGCTCTCCGCTCATGGGGCGCCACCTCCCGCCGGGCGCCAGCTGAGCCACCAGGCGTGTGAGCGCTTCCGGGTGCACTACGCGCGAGCCCGCCAGAGGCAGCGACGCTCGCTGCCCCAGGGTAGCTGGACTGGTGCAGGTGTTGCGCCACACGCCGGCCACTCGCACCGGAGCGCATTCTTCCGGCAACATCTAGCGCAATATTCAGCCTAACGATGAAGAAAAACGTTGGACAGGGAAGACGCTGGGTTGTGTGATGGTCTACGCTTTGCGTGGATTCATGTACTTAATGGCAATGCCGCTTGCCGACTTTGTAGAACATTTCCCGTTGACACTCTGGGATGTGAAATTTCTTTGTTGCAAAAGGATGTACCACACGGTCGGGAAACAAGCCCGAAGCAAAAACAGGCTGCAAGGCAAATCAAGGCAGTCCGGCGATACGTGATCAACACCATTTGATGAAGGCCATAAAAGTCGTTTGCTTGGGCTGATGTGTGGGTTTATGTGTGGGTTCATGCGTGGGTTAATGTGTGGGTTCATAAGTGAGCTCATGTGTGGGTTAATTTGTGAGTTCATATGTGGATCCACGTGTGGGGCCCGAGCGCAGCCAGTTTCGGACGTTCGGACGCGGGCCACCGATGCGCTCGTTTTGAATATGTTTCCTGATTAATGTTGGATATCGACAGAGGAAAAATGCATGAATTCAGCTGCACAGCATAGACAAATGCATAATCTATACATCGCAATATGCTCCAAACACTGTCCAACCCACTGCTACGCCAGAAATCGATCGAGAAAAGTTCAATGTCAATTCTTCCGAGACCTCGCGGCCTCGAGGGCCGCTAGCTGCGCCGTCTCTGGGATGGAGTGGAGGTAGACCGTGAAACTACGGGGGTGGGTAGTCAGGCTCGCTCTGCCCAGCATGTGCGCAAAGTGTTTTCTTTTGGAAATATTTCGGTCACGGTTGCCGAAAACATAAATCGTAATCTTTTGTTTCGCAGACCTAAATCGCCGAGCCTGTCCAGACCCAATGGTTTAATGCTTTTGGCGGTGTGGTCCGTGAACTAAGATGGGATCGCTTCTTCAATAAGTCTGCGTGCTAAGCCCTCGAGAACAACGGATTATAAACATTAAAGACATTTGTGTGAGTTCCAAGACGTATCTAGGGCCTAATAGCTTACCATCCGGTGTGATTCACAACATGATAGGTCAAGGATCGGGTTTCTGATGTACGCATACGAGTTTCTGGACGTGAGGCAAGGCGACGTGATCAGAATAGAACTACTAATACGGAAGGCGTTTGTGTCTATTTTTACCATGTCAACAGTTGAGCTTTGCTTACTTGAGCTCGAACTCTTGCGGAGTGATGTTGGAGACCCGGTCCACGTCCAGCACATCTGAGCACCTGCTGCAGTTGTTTGGCGCCGCCGTCAGGTCGGCCATTATCGGATGCATCTCGATCATGCACTGTCGACCCCACAGCTCGCGTCAGCAGCCGTAACAACATCTCCAGCACGAACTGGCCGCAGCACATGTGCAAGTGAGAGCAGCGGCAACATCCCGGCGCACACTCCTGACATCACTTGCGCTAGTCAGTTGTAGCGGCAGCATTGCGACCGCGCATTGCCGAAAAAACACCCAGTATGCGCTTGCATGGCGGTTTGCCTGCATGTGAGCCCAAATTCGAGCCGGCGATGCTAGAGAAGGCACGGCCTTCCGTGTAACTGGGGTGCGGCCAAGAGTTTGGGCGTGGTCTCCATAGCAGCCCTGAGTGTGGTATGAGCGTGCTCCCTTTGCAGTTCCGTGGGCGTGGTCTCGGATGTCACCGCGCTTTGTGCTATGAATAGGTCTCCAGTGCTCGAGGGTGCAGTCCCCGTTTTGCCGGCGTGTTCTTCCTCAGTGTAGTACCGACCGTAAGCATGGCCTTCTGTGCAGCGGCTCTTTATGCCATCCCATCGACTTTCACAACTAGTGCTTTAAACGGGGAAACCTGTTTGAGGCAAGACCAGCCCATCCAGTTCCAAGCTCGGTGACCTCAATTAGGGCCGCTCTCCAGAGTGGGGACCAGCTCTACACACGCGTATGGCAGCACTGACATGATGGTATGCGCCTGGACCCTACGGGCGTGTCCGGGATCCCATAGGGCTCCAGGCTTATGGCATCCCTGGAACGGACACTAGGATCTTTTTTGGGGGGCTCCAGGGCATGTCCGCTGACAAGGGCGTCAAAATGGGGTTTCCAAAATCGCATCATATGTGGAGCCCTATGGCCTGGCAAAACCACAACAGGGACAAACACGGCGTGTTGACATTGGTAAAGAGTGTGGCCCGAGTGTGCATGCACCCTGTGGACCTCGCTATCCTCCCAGCCCAAGACTTCTTTTGCTGTTTTTCCTTTGTATGCCGGCGCTATCGGCTGTAAGTATTCACTTTACTGGGTCCCCATCATTTCCCCAGTTTCCTTCAAATAACTGGGATCTCGTGTAGCTTATAAGCCGTCTACCAAGCTTTGATGTTTGGGAGCTGCAGAATGAGCATATTGCCATAAAACTGTCTTTGGTCGTATATATATATATATATATATATATATATATATGCAAGGTAATTGAAATGTTTGAATGTATATGTACTTGATGTACATGAACTTGCATATATATATATATATATATATATATATATATACGCATCGTAATCCAAAATGTTATGCATTACATTACAGAGCTGTGTGTACCTGGCCCGCACAGAGGCACTGAAGTGTGTGGAACGGTCAAACCGCGGAAATGTCATACACGGCTCACCATCTATTCAGTTATATGAAAACCGGTGACGCGGTTTTCGGCCGAGTGCGCAGACATGGCCCACGAGATCGCTACGTGATGCTCGTGCTTCGGAGCTGAAAAAACTGTCTTCTAGCATTCGTTCGACGTCCACCGAGGGCCTGGAGCGACGGTGATAAAGCGGGGAACGGCTCGTGCGTTCCTGGCGCCGCTGGTGAGAGTCCTGAAAACCAGGACCAGCATTTTGCCACCCGGGGGGAGCCTCCCGGTGCCGGGGACCAAGCGTCTAACGCTGAGGCCGAGCCTGCTGCCACCGGCGCCGCCAACCGCACGTCCCCAGCGTGGGGTCGGCCACGGCTCGCCCGTACCCCGGTCCACGGCAGGAAAGTAGTAGCGCCGACGAGCGCCGTGACGCAACGCCATATAGAAAGGCGGGGCCGACGGCGCCCGCCCGCGCGATCCGCGGCTCGCCGCGCCTCTCACGGCCGTCCAGCGCGGGGCTCGCACACTCTGCATTCAACAGGTGCGCCCCCTGGGACAGCGGCGGGCCGCACAGTCGGCGGCTCTCCGCCAGGTCCAGTCACGTGCCTCGCCGCGTAAAAACAAACCGAGGTCGCGCGGCGTTCGGCGACGGCGGCTGCGCGGCGGGAGCGGAACCGGTCACGCCAGTCGGCGGGGCGTCTGTGACGGGGCGGGGGGGGGGGGGGGGGGGGTGGACCAAGGCCCTGGGGGAGTGGGTCGGCTTCAAGGGAATACTCCTCATTTGGAGATACCGAAGCAAACATGAGATAGTATGAAATCAGCTCACTTATAGCTATTGGTATATTACTATATTTTTACATTATATTATCATACATGTTATAGACATCATATGGTATTATGTATATATGTTATGCATGTTATATGTATGCTATATGTATGTTATATGTATGTTATATGTATATGTATGTTGCATCATATGTACGTTATAGACATCATATGATATATTATCTACATGAATACGTATGCGTAGTTATATATGCATATATATATATATATATATATATATATATATATATATATATATATATACATATATATACATCAGCATATCTTGGTATAAGTGGAAAAGACTAGCCTAGGCGGCAAAACTTCTCAGTGTAGTAAATATGCTCATCAATGCAACAGTAATTGATTGCGTCATCGCACCTTGCACAACATTGGTTGAGGGCCAATTGGCGGCCGTTATATCTGAAAATCATGCTCGCGAACGCCAAATATGAGCGACTCGACAATTATATTTGCTTAGTCTTGGCCCCTGCACGGCTACCGGGATTATTTAAGTAAGGTTATTATGGCGTCATAGATGCGTGGGTGGCCTTGAAATAGTCTCCTCGTAAAAGTCTGCAAATTTTCGCAGGCGTGTAACTCAAAAACTAGAGTGGTTCAGGTTTTAAGAATGGCAGGGCTGTGAACCGCACCGAATGGTCTTCAAGATGGCTATTTCAGTTCAAAATCCCCTTCAAATGTGGAACACTTCCTCTCAGCTCGCTTCGTAAGGCGCTTCGTGAGCCGAACAAGGCCTGACACTGGGCCGGCCCGGAGCGAGGAAAGCGGCTGATGTCTCACCCGAAAGTGAGAGGGCCTCCGCTGATCAGCTGGACGACCAGGGGAAGGGGTGACCGATACTCCGCTGACTGTCCGGGGGAGGGGCGTACCCCTGGGAAGTCTCAGCGGTGCCGGCTGCCCTTCCAATCACGGTCGGCGTCCAAGGTCGGCACGGGCTGCACGTCCTGGCCGATCGGAGCTCGCGCGCCCGACCGGCCGGGACGACGGAGCCCCGCCGGCGCGCGTGCGCTGCGCCGTCACCGGACTGCGTGGCGGACGCTGAGCTGGTATCAACCAGAGGCCGGCTGAGGAAGACGGCCGCGGTAGGCCAATACTAGATACCCACTTGCCCGGCATACTAAACAGCCCCGCTCTTCAGCATGGTTTGGCAGCCGCATTCCTAAGCACTATCCCTGTGAAAGTGAAAATGCTAGTCTCGCGCGGTCGTGACACCGTGCCTCCACGAGTTGTACCGGTTGGGTCTCGCAGCGTGTGTCCCACGTCGTGAAATTTGTACTTATTTTGAGCATAACGAAACATTGTTGAACTGGAGGGGCCCGGAAACCCCATTCGTAATTACGTGACTTCAACGTCGCAGATGCACGGCATGCATCGAACTGAAAACGCAACTTTGCTCCAAAGGTAACGCCATGTCATGTACCTATTCTGCATGCGTGGGCTGGGTCACGGAAAGAGTGATTGTCCCAGTGTGCTATATCGCCCGGCGCCTTCCAGTGCATCTATCTTTAACACTTTTGCCATGCACCGTTTTCGTTTAATTTTGTATTTATCGATATCGTCGACGATGTTAATGCTGCCCATGCAGCAAAATGCGCACGCATTCCGAGGCATCAGCGTGATGAATGTATGATTGAGTCAGTTTAAGGTATGTATTGCTACGCATTTTTCATTTATCTTCCTTGACATTGTTGTGTGCTCCCTCGTCACTGCCTACTTGTATATTTCAAGATCACAAGCCTTTCAAAAGTGTTTTACTTGCATATATTTTACGTTTGACGTACTTCTTCTTTTTGTCCTAAAAAAGCAAGCGTCGACCAATTGATGGATTGCGACGAAACAATATCACTTACTTACGTTACAAAACTTTTCAAGACTTTTTTATAGGCCTGACGGCAAACGATTTGTTCAAGCCCTTTTACCCTGAGTTCCGTGTGTCTTATATTTGGTATCAAACTGCGCCCCTGCCTTCTAATGCTGTCGTGAAGATGGCCAAATTGTGTTTTTCTTCAATGATCTGGGTGAACATCCAATTCTTCATATTGTCATTCCAAGCATTATATCACTCACGCATTATCTGACCAGTTTAATAATGCCTTTGGTTAGTTGACGTGTGCGACATCGTCAGAATGAATCCGGCGGCACGAACAACCAGGGTCGGTTAGACACTTAACGATTGGGCAAACGCTAACTATGCAGTGCATCATTACCGGGTTCATGCTTCGACTGGGGAAACGCAGCGCATCGGATGGCTGCTTTATGCTTGAACACTTATAATACAAATACAGATGGTGCCGCAGGCATGCCTGCAGCGAAAACTGTTTTCGCCTTTGTGAGAGCGAAAGCAGTCTCCGTGACAAATAATCGATGCCAGAAATGTTGTCTCTAAGCAGGCGCCCGCCAGTCAAATGCGTTTAGTAGCACCTGACACGGATGGGCGCATTCATTAGCTCGTTGATGGCGCCATGGACCGGCCAATAACACGCGTAAAATGGTGAAGGGTCTCCCACAGCATTCGTTTTACCGTCCACACAGATTGCAAGCGAAAATAGCAGTATTTATTTCCTCACCCAGCCCGAGTGCTCTTAGGTGAGATACGGGCTGCAGTGACGCTAGAAACGCTAGCAAACTTTCGAAGATAGAATACGCTTAACGGAATGAAACTGACATGTTGCATGGTTTTTGCCAAAGCATGCTACGAATTAGCGTACTCCCCTAGAGAAAAAAGTTTATTTCCCTTTACTTCAGTAGTCAAACACCTGGCGCTCTTCCCACGATAGCGTTATGGCATATGTAGCTTGAAATAATTGGCAAAAAAGCCTCTTTATTCTTCAGAGGGAATTAGAATAAATTATATCGGATATTACTGAAGGACAGGACAGTGCGTTTTCAAAAAGCGGCTTTTAAACTCAGCAAGTTTTGAACTAACAAAATGCTGTTTATTTTCTGTTTCATCTTCGCCCGTACGGCTATGAACTACTACAATGCGATAAGAAAGGTTTCACTATCACATACTCGCATGAAAAAGGACCCCATTCTAAGACCTCAAATTTCGGGGTTGTAAGATAGGCAGGCAAAACTACTGATAAAGCAGAACATATCAAGGAAATCAGGAGATTTTTCCGTAACTTTCGAACCAAACGGTTTTAGGCACGGCTCATGCCTTAAGCCCTCGCTGAACTCGGGGACCTGACAGCTCTCGACCTTGGAACAATATTACAGCTGATACGGCTGGTGCTCTCCTCCTATGTTCTCCAGCCTTCCAAGTCTGACAGGCACTGAGGAAATGCTGGTTGTTGTGTTGAACGGCTCATTGTTTGGTCGGTATGTTTGAAGAAAAACCAATGAAGGAGCGAAAAAATCTGTCGATGTTATTGTATTCATTAATGAGGTGTCAGAGACGGCAAGGTAATCTTTTCATACCTCCAGGCAAAAAAGACGACCATTAGGCATTGGTTAAATAAAGGAGCACGCAACGTTTCCGGAACGACATCACGCAAGGAGTGTCTCACGAGTCGTGGATGGTTGACTTGAAGTCAGAAAACAAGGATGGAGATGCGCCACTGCGAACAGGCTCGTATGACTTTGCCTCACGCATCTGGCACGCTGCAATTTACAGCACCTCTTCTCCAGCAGTCAACGTGCGTATGGCTGGTATTTGCTAGCATTTACCTGCTGTATGTGTACTAATGCCGCATGCTCCACCGAGCCTCCCCGGAGTGGCACGACACAAAATCAGAGCACACCGTGAACAGCAGGCGCCCAAGCCGACACAGCACGACAGAATGACGACAGAAAGGCATGACTAACAGTTACTGAACACAAAGTGCAGCTGGCATATGGCCTGCAAGATCAGGTGGCAAATGCTCCATTTGCGTACACACCTCGGTCCATCTCGCCGTTTGAAGAACGCCTCCCCCCCCCCCCCCCCCCCACCACCACCAACAGCATAGTTTGTTGCAACCAGCTTCAGTGTTTCGGGTGCATCTCCGATATTTTGATGCGTCGTAATGCAATTTAGGCTAGCTTGATTTGATACCACTGTTCTCCAGAACGTAAAGTTTAAAATTCGCGTCGGGTCGCCAGGTTCCTGTCAGGTAAACGGCCAATGACCTCGTTCCGAAAGCCCTGCAGTGTAAAAATGTGGAAAATGAAAACTTCGTCACGTATCATGAGCTCGGCGCATATTTGTTTGAGTCCAGTGGTGATGGAGGTGTGAAGTAGCTACGTACAACACGCCATCAAAGCCCACGACGTTTGCGAAAGTATTCCTGGACAATGTCAAGCAACAAGTCAAGTAGAAAACTGAGTCAAATTAGCCCTCCAACCGTCGCGTCATGAACCAAGACAACGAGAACTAGTCGCCTCAAATTATCTCTTGGAAGTGAAGGATGAAACGCTTCTGCCTGCATCGGTCCCACTCGGAAGTCCCGCGTGAAGGTACACAGAGATGGAAAATATGTTGCTTGAGTTCGTTTTACATGACCTGACGTCATCTTTCCGGACATTCTGTGGTAAAGCGCTGTAGATGCTGTGCGCAGCTGTTGCCCTTTTTTGTAGACGTCAGCTGGAGTCAGCTGTTCAGAATGCGGTGAGTCAGTTAGATTCACTCTGCTCTCCTGAAATTCATCACAAGTTTGACTGCGATTCCCCAAATAAACAATTCACCGGAAGCAGTCATGTGAATCAGATCGTCCCCTTTGACGAGCATACATTCGGCCGCTGTCTGACACAGGAAACACATTTAATTGCACGTGATAGCATCTACGATAAGGGCTCCGCAAAAGGACGAAAGGTTCCAATAGCTAATGGCGGCGGCACTCACGCGCAACACAACACCATGGTACGACATGGTACGGAGTGAACCGAGTGCAAGGCGCTCACATCAGGTAAAAGGTCGCCAAGAGCCTTTCGCCGAATTTGGTATAGCCGTCTTTTAGAACGAAGTCTTGGTTGTCAGATATATTTCAACACGCGCTCGGGTGAGGGACATGTTGAGTCCCCAAAGGTTTTTTTTCCAGAATGATTTCCGGAGGTCGAAGCGCAACAGCGCAAAACGCCAAACTTTGTTTAGCTATAGAAAATTGAATAGCGGATATTTTACGGTAAAAAATTGATATACCTTGTAGGGTCGTTGACTTATGGCAAGTAAACGACGGGCCATGGCTGTCACCGAAGGGCATTTCTAGGGAATAGCTTAACGTGATGCAACAGTGGAATGTTAGACAAAGGCGTAGGTATTTGATATAGTTTCTTAGGCGACAAAAGGTATTGAGGTCAGAACGAGGTCAAAACTAGCCTGCTTTTTTACCCGAGAGCTTCGTTTTAAAAGGTAGTTTCTGATGCTCATTTCCAATTTGTTAACAACAGGAACCGCACCAATACGTTCCACGGATTCTTTAATGATCAGAGTAGATCACTGACTAAAAATGACCCAGGCCAAAATAATATTTTAGTAATATATCGCCTGGCGTAATCCCTGGTGCTTGACAAATCCCTGGTGAATGACAAAACAGGAGCAATGTCGTAGGTGTTTGGTCACCTTGGCCTCATAAAAGTCAGAAAGGCCAATGACATTAGTGACCTTTTGCTAGAACAGTTATGCAGCTTCGCGGCGGTTGCATGAGGTCTGGGGGCACTTAAAACATCAATCTGGAGTTTAACCTTGTTTGACCTTATTTGTCCCCAGGTATGAATCTCAAATTTTGACACGAGTAAGTTCACGTACAGGCCAACCCATCCCACGAATTTGGTATTGCCAGCTGTCTGAATTTTTAAGATTTTAGCGTGGTCAAATTGCCTCCTGCCCGAGTGAAGGTTATCCAACCGGCCGCCCGGGCGCGTGTCTATGCAATGTTACATTGTGTGGATTGGTGCTGAGAGCATAACCTTTCCAAAAAAGCGCATTTACTTCTTTCCATAAAAAAGAGATCGAAATGTAGATCCCAGCCTGATGTTAACATCGGCCATACAACAGATTCAGATCTGATGCAAACTCAGTGAACTGTTCTGCACCAGGCGATGTTGGGACAGACGCGGGCTGTGTGCCCATAAGGGCGGGGGGGGGGGGGGGGAGGGCATTTCGCCGTGATTGGGCCAGAACTTCGAACGGCGTTGGGTGTTGTGGGGTCCAAAAGTAAGCTCGGACGCAGGGTGCGTACGTCTATTGGCTGAGTGCATGGGGGGTTAAGCGCAAGTGCACATGCGAGTGCATGTCATGGTTATGCACGAGAAATTAGTGGTAACGTAATGATAACATAGCTTTAAAATTGGAAAATGGCACGTATATTAGGTTCAAATAAATATGTAGTTATATATATATATATATATATATATATATATATATATATATATGCCTACAAATAGAATTCCAGGTCTCAGGAGCCGTCCATAACTTACATTACGTATGCAGGGAGGGAGAGTTTTGATGAAGTGTAACGGAAGTATAACAAGGGAGGGTGTTGAAGATTTTAGAAAGTGTTGTGGGACTGTTAAAAAGTGACGTTACGCTCAGGTGCGTTTGCAAATCATTTAAAAAACATGTTTAAAAATAATCAAAATCTTACAGTACGATCCCGTTGGCTACCTCTCATTGCCAGCAAGACGTCCCTTATTTGTTTCGCATCTCTAGCTTAGTTTTATAGGCTAAACGAATGTTACTGTTCTGGTTCGTTGCAATTAACTGAGGGTTACCAGGGAGGATGTTTCAACCAGCGCAAAATGTGCGTAACCAAGGGAAGTAATGATAAAAGATGGTCAACAATTCTTAACGCAATTTATGAACGGCCTCCTACTCAATCACCATTTAGGGGTAATACATTAACACGCAACAATTCAGTCTATATATATATATATATATATATATATATATATATATATATATATATATATATATATATATATATATATATATATATATATATATATGCACGTTTGTATTCATGCATGCATGCCTACATGTATGTATCTATGTATGCATGTATGTATGTGCTCTTCTGAAGCATGACCCGGTGGCAGCGTGATCTGCATGTGGCATGATCCAGTGATAGCCAGGCTGGATGAAATCCGGACCCTCGTTCGTCTAACTTTTTAGTAAACAGCTCTGTAGATCGCTTTTAAAAAACATAAACTTATGGGATTGTTGATGCTTGCTAGCAACGTTCTTAATTTCAGATCGTCGTTCTGAAAGAAAGCTGTCTGCAAATTACACGCATGCTTCAGAGCGCTCGGCTTACGCCTCAGCATAGCAAGGATGTGAGCCTGCACGGCGATCGTGACAGACCGTGGATGTGCCGCTTTGCGCAAGGGGCCGCCTTAATTGGTGTGCACATTTCAATCACGCTGCCTGAAGCACGCCGCTTGAAGCGCGTGACGTATTTGTAGCACGACACCGGCAGCGGCCCTCCTGACCGAGCAGCACTGTAACACGACAAGCGAACACCTCACGACGAACGCGCACCCTGGAGCCCTGCATGCTCGCCACTGTACCCACCGGCTCATTCTCCACGTTGAGACCCTCCACCCACAAGATGAGCCGCGACAGGCCTTGCACTGTGTACAGCTCCTGGTGGACGAAGACGGCCAGTAGGATGGCTAGTAGGCCGGGTAGCAGCCAGGGCTGCCAGCGGGGCTGCTTGCCGCTCGCTGCCTGCTGCAGCCGGTCGTAGCCGGACAGGCTGCGCAGTTGGGCCGGCTCCACGTGCAGCTGCCGGCAGCGCGCCAGGATGGCCGCCACGCGGCCGCCCAATTCCTTCCCGTCCGGCTCCGTGCGGGTCATCACGAATACTGGGGGCACGGCCGGTCCCGCGCCCGAGCGGCACCCGCTAGCCCCTGCCCGCGGCAGTCGATCGCAGCGTCATCCGACGACAAAAGCCCAACTCACAGTTCCCTGGCGGCGCGGCGATCGGCGATGTGGTCTGATACGGACCTGGAATAAAAAGCCGGAAGGACCATTTAACGAATGCCTTCTTGTCGACTGCTGAAAGACGACAGTGGGATTTTGACACGTAAAATATTCAAATCGACTTGAAGGCGGCCGCAAAAAGGTGAAGGATAGAAACTGACCGGCCAGAATGGCAAAAAGCGAGCCGGGGAACAGCGAAATGAGGACATGTTAAAAAGTCGGCATGTCAAATTTGCGAACGCCAATATCGTGAGCTGCAAAATGGCGACGAACCAAAACGCCGGCAAGCCAAAACGGTGAGCGTTCAAATGATGAGTCGTTACGGGATCATGTTTTAATAACTGGTGACATGGAAAACGACGACATGACAAAATGCTTTCTGGCTGTAATAAAACTGCAATTTCGAAAAGCACTGTGCCTTCTAAAGGCGAGGTTCAAATCCAGCATATGGGAACGTTCAACCGAATCTTCGCAGTCGGCGAGCATTTGAATACCGGAATCAGTGTTGAAATATTCGAGACAATCGAATACTAAAATCATAGCGGAAGAATTCCAAAAAGCTAACTGTTTTTCACGTAAGCAACAGGTAGGTTTCAGATAATACTTTCGGGCATTAAGTTAGAACCGTTGTGTAGATTCCCTGACAAGATATCAGTGGTAACTTACATTGATAGCGAGCTGGCAATGAAAGCGGCTCCGCCACGCAATATTTTACTTTAATTTCTTGACTTTTACCTCCTAGCAGGCAGTATCACGACACCAATATTCTCATTTTCGGGATGTCCATCCGTCCGTCATGTACAGGTGCATTCGCGCCTGGTCGCCGGTGCCAGCTGGCAGCGGAAATCCGGCGCACAACTGGGCATGGCGGGCTGATCCATTGCAATCGATTGGTGCTCGGATCCGCCCGGAGGGGCGCCGTCGGTGCGTGTAAACGTGCCCCATTTGTTGCCCACGGGAAACATGGCATTTGCAACTTAACAAAAACCGCCAAGACACATGGTGAACTGCTTGTCTGGGATTTTGGAGGGGGTCTGGGAACTGCGCGTACGGGATTTGATTCCCCACGGCATCCGCCCTTCCTGCCAGGGTGAGAGACAGGCGACGGCATATAGCCCCAGCTGCTCTGAGAAAAGCACGCACAATCGTGCAGGCGGAAGTATGAATCGATGTGCGCTGGGGTGCACGTGCACTCGTACGCTAATCGTGGGCTCGGCGGTCTGGGAGCGTTTTCAGGGTTGATGTCAGCTCTCGGCGACCCGAGTAGATAACGACGTGAAACCGAATGCACCGTGCAGGCACACGCACCGTCTATGAATCCATCACCACCCGCGAATTTTTGACACACGTCGATTAGTTCACATCTGACCAATAAAGCAGTCGTCATAAAGCAGTCGACAAAGAGGCATTCGGTAGGCTACGAAACGGCTCTTTGACCGCACACTGTCTGATACAGCGGTGGTACGCCCGAACACTGCCTGATGCAGCGGTGGCACGCCCGGACAATGTCTGATATAGCGGTGGTATACCCGGACATTGTCTGATGCAGTGGTGGTACACCCGGACACTGTCTGATGCAGCGGTGGTACGCCCGGACATTGTCTGATGCAGCGGTGGTACGCCCGGGCACTGTCTGATGCAGCGGTGGCACACCCGGACACTATCTGATACGGCGGTGGTACGCCGGTACGCCGGGTGTGTGCATCTGCATGCCTAACTCCAAACATGGAGCAGAGTCAACGTTTCGTCGCTGGTTATGGAAATCGCCAACTGAAAGCCAAAAAGCTGGGACATCTGAAATGTAGCAAATAATGGTAGCAAGTAGTTGGCTTTGGATTATGATGCTGTCAAATTGCATTTCAACGAATACGAAGGTGAATTTTCCAAGTAATTATGTCGGCCAATAACCTAAACAGCTGACGATTTTATCATGTCAACAAGGCATGTTTGTATAACACTACGCTCCTACAAAAATGATGTTAATAGCAATAGATATAAGCGTCTTTAAATCTCATCCTTGGTATGTAGACAAATGAGCTTGGTAGACTGCTTGTATGAAGGAAAAGCAACGGAAACCAATGAAGTTCAATAGCATTTAATGGGTATTAGAACATTACATTTAAGCGGCATGTAAAACGCGTGAATAAAATCAGCCATGAATAGACTTGGAGATGAGCTCACGTTTTTTGTAATTATACTGTTTCGATTTCCTCACCGCGTAAAAAGCTTGTGTTTCGATTTTCCCCTCTTGAAATGTGACAGGGCATGATGGACGAACCATACCATGGCGCGCGGTGATATCTGTCTGGAAGCTGCAAAATCGGACGCCCCCTCGGCTGGCTTGTTGGGAAACTTGTCTGGTAGATTTTAAGCCAGTGTAGTAAACTGACAGGTGGCTGAAAAGCAAGAGGATCATGAAAGTATGATACTAGGATTAAACGGTGGTGTTCATGCTCTCGTGCTTAAACTGTTTTCTCTCTTGCATGCAGCCATGGGCGTAATCTCCTAAAATGTGTCAAGTGGGGCGGTTGAACAGTGAAAGATGACGAAATCCTCCCTGGGGGCTGGAGCGCAGGTTGGGGGCCTGGAGTTCCCAATTGATTGGGAAACCACGCCCCCGTTGTTACCTTAATCCCAAGACTTTAATTACAAAGCAGTCTTCCGTCAACCTGTAGCGCTTGGTTTTGTCTGCAGTTGATGATGTCGAGCAGCCCACCGCCATTTGGCCTCAAATGTGGCTAAAGCTGCGAAAAACGGCGTAAGCAGCTAAGCATAGCCTGGTGCCTAAAGATGTTAACAATGCCTGATTTCATGTCCCGAAACGACCTGTGACTGGATCGTCACGATGAGCCTACAGGTCAGCTCATGCTCTCTGCCGAGGAAAAAACACAGCTCTCTGCTGTGTTTTTAATCGGGTTCACTGGAAAAAGGTCCTGTACTCATTTAACAAACGCTCGGGTGGGGGTCAAATTGACCCCGCCCCAAAGGTTTTTCCAGAATGGTTTCCGAACAGCACGGCGCAGCGGCGCCCAATTTTGCATAGCTGCAGACAATTGAATAGCGGATTGTTTGGCATACAAAATTTGGATGTAACTTGTAAGGCCGCTGACCTATGGCAGACCAAAGTCAAGCCAAGGTTTCAGCGAAGTAAATTTCTAGGGAATTGTTCAGTTTGATTCAACAACGGAGTGTTAGACGAAGCCGTACATCTCTGAAATGATTTCTTAGGCAGCACAAAAATTGAATGAGCAAATCACGTTGATCTAAGGTCAGTTATCAAGGCCAGACCAAGGTCAAAACCAACCTGCTTTATTACTCTAGGGCTTGCTGTATGGGATATTTTCTGGTGCTCATTTCAAATTTAGTGATAGCAGGAACCGCATTATGCATCTTCCATTGACTTCTTAGAGGTCAGAATAGGCCATTGAACTGAAATGACCCAGGTCAGCATTTTTTTAGGAGCATACTGCCTGGTGTAATCTTTGTCGCTTATTCAAATGCCAAACCCAGAACAGTCTTGTATGATTTTGGTCACCATGACCTTCAAAAGGTCAAACAAGGTCACTGATCTTAACTGAGCATGTGACCTTTTGCTTAGAAACAGTTATCTAGGTTATGGGGGCACTTTGGAGACTGACCTGGATTTAACCTTGTTTGACCTTATTTGACCTGAAGGTCAAAAACTAAGAACCTAAAACTTTGGTCTAAGTGAGTTAACACATAGGTCAGCACACCCTATAAATTTGGTGTCTCTAGCTCTCTTAGTTTCCGAGATCTCAGGGGGGAGGCAAATTGACCCCCACCCGAACGAAGGGTATTTAACCGGCCACCCGGGCGCGTGTTAACCTAGAGATTAACGTAGGGGATTATATCTGTTGTGCTGTCTGAAGTGATTGTCGGTGTACCAGAAACGAGCTGTGTACCTCTAAACCGCTTTTTCATGCTAATTTCATTCTCAACAGCAGTGGTGTAGCCAAAGGGGGTGCAGCTTTTGGGAGCATGCTCCCCCCTCTCCCTTCCCTAGAGATGGCAAGAGCGCGAAAATGTCCGAAGGCTTCTGCGCTTTTAGGCTGTTTAAGATGCACGTATGCCATGCCGTGAAAACCCACACATCACGATCATGCCACCATCGCTTAGTTTAATTCCCGACACGTGGTCAATTTTCGCCGCGGCATAGCGACTACGTGCAGGCTGCGTGCATGCACTTTTCATTCACACACGCTCTAGCGCCAACTTTTCTACCCCTCTTCAGTTGTTCAGGAAGCCTTGATACCCGAAACCGTCGCCGCCTCCGCCCTGCTCTCCCGATAATGCATGGAGATCGACGTAGCGTGAGTGAGCCGACAGACCGCTGGACTGAGGAAGACACGCGGAGACATTTATCACCGAGCGCGGACTGACGGTATCTCTCGGCCGTGGTGCCGGATAATCCAGACGCCTGTTTGGTAGAGCAGGCGTTTGGCGAGAGTATGGCAGCAGATACCACTGCATGCAAGACGCCGACCGGGCCATTGCCATGCCATCTCCAGGATGGTCCAAGTGGGTAAAATGGCACATTCACATACTTTGAAGAAAACTTAAGCTGCTTGTAAGCGGAAAAATGATTTTTGAAGACTCCTCTAATAATGCGGAAGATAAATCCGATGAGTTTTTAAAAACCTCGGTCGACTTTTGTAATTTGGCCCTAAGCTAGGGTCACCCCTTCCCAAGCGATGTTCTGGATCTCTCGTGGTCGTGGTGGTGACAGTTCACGTGGACCGTCTAATTTGGATTAGCGGTCAGCAACTACGCCATGTTTTAATTCATCTCACTGCGATCAATGAACCGAGAATTACTGGTGTTTCACTATTGCGGAGATAGCTACGTGGTCCACATATCTGGCGATACTGTAATCCCTGTGTGGCATGCGGACATTTGATTATTCCTGTGTGGGGCTGCAGTGAAATGCTTGCCGCCCACTGGACTGCATTTCAGAGGTCATGACAAAACGGCAAAGGGCCACGCCATGAAACTTCGGTCAGCTGATGATGCATGCATTAAGCACGTTTTTCAAACAACTGTCCACGGTCATGCCCACAGAACTGTCCGTGGTCACAGAACCCTGATGTCATCCCTGAACGTTTATGGATGCGTTTCACGGCAGGTCTTCGCTGTATGGTGACATTAAATGATACCGTTGGGCAGTAGCGTATCCGGGAGGTGATCAAATCGTGGCGTGGAAGACCCTATCAGCGCAGGGATCCGTTTTCGTCGCTGAAAGGCCTCGTTTTCCGTTCATAATCGGGATGGCATTCTATTGCCTCGAGGACCCGCTGAATGGCTTTCAGCTCTAGCTGAGCCCTTTCCATCTCCAGGGTGGTGGGAGTGAGCGGATGTCCGTGAAGGTAGCGATTTATTTAGCGTTTTATTCAGCGATGAACTTTGATTTCCTGAAAAAGGTCCCCGGGTCAATTGTGGCGTGAGAATATAAAAATGACCCTTGTTTTACCAATACCATGTGATCTTCGAGGCCAAAAGCTAGGTCAAAGGACAAGGAACTCGATACTACCCAAAAATTGCCGGCCGATTAAAAAAAAACATAAGCATCAAAATATTCAAAAGCGCAAGAGCTAGAGTCTGTCAGAAAGATCTGACTTCTCAAGGTCGCCCTTCAATATCCAACACGGGCTCAGAGGATGGGGAATTCGATATCACCCAAAAATTACCGCCCGATTTTAAACTTGCGAATATCAGAATATTCCCCACAAAGCAGCTAGCGTCCGTGAAAAAGTCCTGACTTCTCAAGGTCATTCTTCAAGGTCAAATCTAGGCTCAAACGACAAAAAACTTCATATCACCCGAAAATCACCCGCAGTCGACGTTGCCATGCAACGCCTCAGCGCGAGCCATTGCGACTTTGTGACGTCACCGCCTAACGTTAACCAGGCGCCAGCCCGACCAATTTCTCACGCTGCGATGATGACCCCCTGAGCTGAGTCAATAAACGAAGTGATAAGCTTGACACACTCAGGGACATAAGAACCACACTACTTCGGAAAATATAAGACAAAATGAGTTAACAGGTGTTCGGATGCCATATGGGAAGCCGATTTGCTGCCCCTCCCCCTAGATCTTTCTTAGGGAATGACTTCGAATGGAGCCATGCAGCAATGCCAAACTTCGGAAATCTGTAGACATTGAATAGCCAAAAAAATCAAAAATTGATATGCCCCTAAAGATCGCTGACATGTAGCAGGTCAGAGACCGACCATGGTTATCAGTCATGGCACTTCTCACAAAATATTTAAGTTGATGCGGCAACGGAGTGCCGGATGTCATATACCGCTTTTGAAATGTGTCTTAGACAATCGGACAATCGAAATAAGGTTTACAGTTACTTCCAGGACCGGTCTTGGCTGGACGGAACAGGACAGGTCTTGTCTTCTTTTGCCTTTTGCCCTTCCGACGGTCCTGTCCTCTGTTCCATGCCTCTTATGCTCTGTCCCTGTTCTAAACAATTTGTCCTTAGTTCTGTCAGCTCTCTGTCGTGCCGAGTCCGATCCACTATGCACTGTCCTTTGTCGTGTCCATTTCATATCCTACGCTTTCTTCTAGCTCGCTAATTTCTCCTTTCTGCCCGCCTTTGCCCTGGCCTGTATGCTGGCCTGTCATGGCCTTTGTCCTGCACTGTCCTATCGGGGGGATTTCGACCCAGAAATCTTACAGGTTTTCTTTTAAATAATTCTGTACTTTTGTGGCACGAATTGTGGCATGTTTTTACATGCATGCATTTAACACGCGCTCGGGTGAGGGTCAAGTTGACCCCCCCCCCCGAAAATTGTTCAGGACGGTTTCCGAACGGCGCGGTCAAGCCGTGCAAACTTTGGCAAAGCTCTAGACAATTGAATAGCGAATCGTTTGATTCAAAAATTTTAATGGAACTTGTAAGGTCACTGACCTATGGCAGGTCGAAGTAAGGCCATGGTTTCAGCAAAGTCAATTTCCAGGGAATAATTAAATATCATGCAACAACGGAGCGTTAGACAAAGCCATATATTTCTGAGATGCTTTCTTAGACAGCACAGCGATTGAATGAGCAAATTGCATTGATCTAAGGTCAAGTATGAAGGTCAGATCAAGGCCAAAACATCCCGGCTTTATTATTCTAGGGCTTCCTTCTAGGCCTCTTCTAATTTGCTGACAGCAGGAACCACATTTTACATCTTCTATAGACCTCTTACAGGTAAAAATATGTTATTGGCCTAAAATGACCTAGATCAACATTTTGTTTCTAGGAACATAGTTCACAGAGTAATGTTTGCTGCTCATTCAAATGCAAAACTCAGAGCAGTCTTGTAGGATTTTGCTCACCATGGCCTTCAAAAGGTCAAACAAGGTCACTGACCTTAAATGAACATGTGATCTTTTGCTTAGAAACACTTGTCTAGGTTCCGAGGGCACTTTGGAGACCAGCCTGGAATGTTACCTTGTTTGACCTTACTTGACCCAGGGATCATGACTTATGAACCTGAAACGTTGACCTAAGTGAGTTTGCGTACGGGTCAACACACCTTGTGAATTTGGTGTCTCTTGCCCCCTTGGTTCCTGAGATCTTATGGGGGTACAATTGAACCCCCACACCCAAGCGAAGGGTATCCAGCCGGCCACTCGAGCGCGAGTTAACACCGAAAAATGTGTCGACAAAGAAGTGTGCTAAATCCGTGACCGTGAGTTCGTGAATAGCAAGATAGTCAGTTGTACTGTTATCAGCATATTGCACCAAGATAGCCTCCCAGGTTACAGTCAATAAAACCAAAAATTCAGTTAAAGGTCTTCACCGCCGTCGACTGTCGCCTGTCGAATCGCATGAGCATCACGTCAACCCGCAACACATGTGGCACTGGTTTAAGACTACGTATCGCATTAATTCACTTCTAGCACTGCATATGAGAGCAGATGGTATCGGTCGTAAAAACAATTGTTAACTGAACACCGTATTCTGCTTCCCGACGACGTGGCGTACGAAACAGCTTATGACGCGATCAGTGCACCTCAGTTTGGCCAAAACAAATGACAAAGCGCTAACTTGTTACTCAAAAGCACGCCGTTCAAATCAGTTGAGCGCGAGAGCCTCAAGAACTCGCCTTTCCTCGTCTTCACTGTCGTCCCAGCTTCGGCGGCATCTGCTGCTCCAGCGGCGTCTGCTGTTCTACCGTCTACTTCTGCAGCTCCAGCAGCGTCTGCTGTTCCAGTGACGCCCGCTGCTTCAGTGGCGCCTGTTGCTCCATTGGCGCCTGCTGCCCCAGTGGCGCCTGCTGCTCCACCGTCTGCTACTGCAGCTCCAGCAGCGTCCGCTGTTCCAGTGACGCCTGCTGCTCCACCAGCGTCTGCTTTTCCGACGCGTGTGCTGGTTGCCGCCTGGCGATATGTCGCTCTTCTCTTCGGGCGCCCCCACCAACGTCGGTGTCGACTCGGGGAAGCCAGCCTCGGCTCCAGTTTCACGCTGCTCCGTGCCACTACGGCGACTTCTTGGTCAGCCGCCCGGTAAGCGCCGT
>NW_023596545.1:13011230-13026230 GCF_011947565.3 Pollicipes pollicipes | reverse complement strand
CTCTCCCTAAAGAATGCCAAAGGCCAGACTGGGCGTGGGTCGCTGGCAGAATGATTGAGCGAGGATGGGGAATATATACATTTTAGGAGGATTCGGCGTTCGCTGGCTTAGACTGCCCATACCCCCCCCCACGCCTCCCCCTAGTCCACATGTTATATTAGGTTAGGTCCTGCTTTAGGCTCGCTAGACATGTCGCAACGCCAAATATATATGACCCCAGTCTTTCTCCTCTCGAGAGGCAAGATTGTCAGTCATAGCGCCAAAATCCGCCCAGAAAATTACTAAGTCTAAGGGGATACCTAGCCCTCATACAATTCAAGCGAAGTCCCCCACCCGCAACAGGCTTCAACGCCTTGACCGCGTAGAAGACGTTGTTGGCTGTCTCGAAGGCAGTCCCCATTTATTACAGCTGTTTGCATCAGCTGCTGTTGGCTTCAGCGGCGGCGCGATTTACCACCAGAGTCGGGTCCGCTGGTTGCCGGCGATAGCCCGCGGCCGGGCGGGCTGTGTACGGCCCAGTTTATCACAGCCCCCGCAGCCGGCCGCGTGGCGCCGCAGATAGCTCGCCCCAGCTAGAGCGGCGTCGCGTAAACCACGCTCGCAGGAGCTAAGCTTAGCCGCACCAGTCACGGGGCGGCGGGGGGTGAGTTATGGTGTGCGCCACTGGCTGCCGCAGGAGCATGAGCTTCGGCGCCTGCCGCAGAGACGTCATCTGCGCGCGCTGGGGTCATGTCACGACCAGGCGTCAGCATAGCCGAGATGATTAAGAGATGACATTTATTTAGCAGTAGAATGTCGGCATTGATGCCAACAAGAAATGCCTGTTTGACTTGATGCGCACGTCTGTGTTCTGTGTGCGGAAAGTTGGGGCCGCACTTCACTGCGACCGACGAACGTGATGTGTTTCAAACAGTCGTCCATGTTTCCAGGCGATGTTAATTTGATATCATGATTTGTTTCGCCCCTTATAATGTCAGTGCTTTTGCTGCCAGAAAGATTGCATCGTGAGATAAGTTGGCGTGCGCACTAGGTAGATACCAGTAGATAAATGGCGTCTGCGTGTATTTATGGGTCGTGCCTTCCAATTCACCACCTTCGGCCTGGTGTTGTGCTTTTCCAAGATGAGTGGATCATAGTCAACCAAGTGCACGTGTCTTGTCGCCTCTCTCCCCCTCTGCTCCCCTCCCCCATCCCCCCAGCTCCCGGCTGCCGTGTTTACGGCCATCATCAAATATTGGAGAGGTTTTTAAAATGTGAGCAAAATGCTATAAAAACGTTCACTGTGTTCTCAATCGTGCTTTATGTAGCCTAGGGTAATGACCTAGGGTAATGACCTTTAGAAGCCTAGGGTAATGACAGCACATTCTGAACACGATACCGCCAGGAACGGTATTCCTTTTGACTATTAATCAAGTCTGTAAATCTGTAAGTACTAAGCGGATCTGTGCGGTCGGCGGTTCAATCCCTGCGCTACGGATGGCGCTCCCGGGTCTCTGTCCAGCAGGGGCAGCCAGGACAGCAGAACACTGGTGTAGCGTGGTAATCTCCCACCCCACGCCCGATCCGGCACTCAGCGGGTGGCTGGCGGCTCCACCCGTCCGCCCGCTGAGGCGCACGTGGACAGTCCGCGTTGGCGGGATCAGCAGGCCATCAGCTGGCGGGACCAGCAGACCTTCAACTGGCGGGATCAGCAGACCATCAGCTAGCGAGACCAGTAGACCTTCAACTGGCGGGATCAGCAGACCATCAGCTGGCGGGATCGGCAGATCGTCAGCTGACGGATCAGCAGACCATCAGCTGGCGGGATCAGCAGACCGTCAGCTGGTGGATCAGCAGACCGTCAGCTGGTGGATCAGCAGACCTTCAACTGGCGGGACCAGCAGACCATCAGCTGGCTAGTGTGCACGATCTGAGCCGCGCGATTGCTGGCGATTGTTTGGTACTCTGAAAGCTGAAGATCGAGATGTAGGCCGCTGTAGCAAAGATGATGTAGTACGAGATGTAGGTAGCAAAGCATCTTGTTGTAGAGGTGCAGCTGAATGTGTGTATTCTTCTGTTCTTGTGAAGCAGCTTGCTCCACCTTTGTATCATTTGCACCCCGCTCTCTTGTCATTCAGGCTCGGGCTCAGGCATTTGGCTCCCAAAATGATTACATATATTGCAGCGTGCATTCAAGCAAGAATGACGACACCGATTGATTTAATAAACCAGAGATAAAATCACCCCGACACCCATGTCACGATAGGCTCTCAAAATAGCGGATCATCATGATGCGCAGTAGGTCACGAGAAGGAAAGCACCCTTGAAGCCAACGAAAGATCGAGAACCGAAGTTGACGGCTGCAGAGGACGAGCTGGCTTCGTGGCCATACAGAGCTATGCTAATGGAGACGGGTCGCACTCCACGTTCGTCGGCTAGCGGCGCTCTATAACATGTGGACAGCTGCGCAGTGACCCGGCTGTTAATCTTTGAAAGAGAAACCAACGCGCCACCCCTTAGGGGTGCTCTTCGCTGCATTTTCTTTTTCGCTAGCAAAACTTCGTTTAGGAATCGCAGCTTTTGCTCAGTTCTATAAATATTGAACAAAGGAAAGTTTTTGAAACGCCCAATCCGTCTACAAACGCATTGCTTCTGAGCCGTGATACGCAATGTCATAGAAAGAAGTGAGAAGACGACCGGCAGCACACAAAATGACGTGCTCATTTGGTGCTCGCTTGTGTGAGGCAAGATGCTGCGATAGGTGATCCGTCTCATAATCAAACCACCATTGGGGTCTAACAACGGGCAAGCCTCAGGCTCACAATGCAGGCGTTAAACCCACGTACGAATGGCACTTCTTACCCTTCGCCGGGCGAGGGCGTTAGATGCTGAGCCCCCTAACATCAGAGGATTCCCTGCACGCCAGGCCGCCCACTGGTTCCTGTTTCACGGCTCCAGCTCAAGTGGGGAATAAATGGCAAGGGGCACCTAGGAAGGACATGAACACCCCTAACCCCAACTCCACCCGAGCTCCCAGGCCGCCAGGCGAAATCGCCCCCGCTCGGCGGGAGCTATTCTTGGCTCACTTGCGATTCTTCTAAGTCGCTGATGTAGACCTGAGGTCACCGCTGCGCACGTCACAAGTTTGTCAACTTACGTAAAGCAACACCACGGTCTCCGGTCGGAAACCCCCACGGCTTGAATGGGACCCGTACCACAAACGGATACGGCCAACACAACGCATCGCAGTTCACAGGTAAAGCCTCACAACAGCGACATATGGCACGACACAGTGTGCTGCCGACGTTGGTCACAACTGCTTAAGCTGTTTCGTGTACGCCTCGTTGCTGAATGGCGGTCGGCGACTCGACCGCTAGTCCACACGGAGGTGGCGACGGCCCACCTCGTCACCACACATGCACGGGCCAAGGGTGAGACCTCTCGAGCCGGGGTCGGCTCCGGGGTCAGGGTGACATCTCCCGATCGCCGATCTGGCTCAGGAGAGTATCTCGAGGTCCGCGCGGAGCCGCGATGTCGGCCGCGGGGCGCATGTTTATTCCGGCGGATACAATACGCCAATATTGGCAAAAATGTGCTGCAAAGATGCCAAATTGGAGAATTTTTCTTGCTGTGCTTACAGGGAAGAACTGCTGCGAACACAAAATTGACGAGAACGATAAAGACGCATTAAACACAGAGGACGCGTGCGTGAAGAAGAAGGCACCGTCGAAATTTAAGCAAAACGGAAGGGAACAAGAACGAATCAGGGAGCAGCAAACAGTTAATATGCAATGATAAACACGTTCAAGACAGTGTACTATGCAATAATCTTTGGCTCTCATGGACGTGGGCGTGATTACGACTCTGAGATCGCGGGAACAACCAGGATTGGAGAGGTGAGACTGAAATTTAGAGGAGACAACCTGAGCTGAAATTTGTATTTTGAATTGAAAGATTTAAAACGGTGTTGGTAACTGAGCTCATTTCCCGCTGTTCAGCCCACCTCCATCAACCAATTTTGTGAAATAAACCCAAATATTTTGTGCAGGTTTGTTCTTGATGAGTCATGTAGGAGTCACGACGTGCTTTTTTATCTTTACTCTCTTCGCAGATCCTAACTATTGCTGACCAAGGTAGGAAAAAACGCATTGTATTTCAAACTCCGAGCAATTAATTTGAGGGGGTCCGGTGGTGGTAATCTAACCAGAGCCGCTCACTTGAAAGTACTTGATTTTTGACTATGTGCGATTCGATCACCTCGTTCAGCATCGTTGCCTTCTGATCCTCGAGTTGAGTTCAAGAACTCTTACGACTTCGCTGCCACTGGGCTGTTGTGCTGTTATTATAAGGTCTTGGCTACCACACGTCGCGTACCCGTGGCGGTGTATGATGGTTGCCTTTGGTATTTCGCGGACCCAGCAGCCCAGCGAGAAAACGTCTCTCATTTTGTAGCTTTGCAGCAGATTTTCTCCACCATTGGCGTTTTTAGATCCACCGGAATAAGTGCGCGTGCCGGGCGACTAGAATGCATCGCGCGGGCGTGCGCACGTCCATGCAGATGACAGCGGCGCGGGGCTCAGTCGTAGTCGGACCCGATGGTGATGCTGATCTCGTCCGACACGATCTGCGTCATGTGGTACCACATGTTGGTGTCCAGCACAACTGAAACAGTCAGACCAGAGCGCCGCTCAGTGCTGGTAGTGGCAGCGGGGCTCGACAGCCGCTGCCGGCGAGGCGTACCGGTTCTCATGCTCAGTACTGCAGCGGACAGCTGGGACAATGGGCTGCAGATAACGAGGCGGTCGTCGACTTTGCTGACGGGGGTTGGGAGGGACGAGGAGAATCAGAACTGGTGCAGCTGTGGATACTGGACCGTGAGTTCAAAGCGTCAGTAGTCGGGGTTCGGTTTATCGGATCGACAACATAATCAAACGCCCCAGGGATGTTCCAAGGCCCCAGGTTTTCGACTGGCACAGACGCAGCTGGAGGTCGGTTTTACCTAGTGAACGGCCCATGAAATACTTTGTTGAGCAGCGCCGGTGGAACCTGCCTTGAATGTGGAAAACAATCCCTCATTTTTTACATTTACATCACCATGCAGTTGACCACCATGATCGGCCAGAAGTGGTAAAAAGCGAGGTAACCCGTCGCTAAGCCCATTGATTATGCACACTGCGGCAGAACATTCCTTGCTTCATAGCATGTGACTTACCTGCTGCCAATGGTTCCAACGTCATTATCCCACTTCCTAATCTCTCCCCCGCTGAAGGTGACCTGCCCAATGTGGCCTCACCCACTGATCTCCCCCTGGTTGACAGCGACCTGAGCAACGGGACCTCACCCACTGATCTCCCCCTGGTTGACAGTGACCTGAGCAATGGGACCTCACTCACTGATCTCCCCCTGGTTGACAGTGACCTGAGCAATGGGACCTCACCCACTGATCTCCCCCTGGTTGACAGTGACCTGAGCAATGGGACCTCACCCACTGATCTCCCCCTGGTTGACAGCGACCTGAGCAATGGGACCACTTCCACCCACTGATCTCCCCATGGTTGACCGTGACCTGAGCAATGGGACCTCACCCACTGAGTCTCCCCCTGTGTTGACAGTGGACCTGAGCAATGGGGACCTCACCCAACTGAATCTCCCCCCTGGTTGACCGCGACCTGGAGCAACGGGACCCCTCACCCACTGATCTCCCCCTGGTTGGACAGTGACCTGAGTAATGGGACCGTCACTCACTGAATCTCCCCCTGGTTGACAGCGACCATGAGGCAATGGGAACCTCACCCACTTGCATACTCCCCGGGTTGACAGTGACCTGAGAGAGCAATGGGACCCTTCACCCACTGATCTCCCCTGGTTGACAGTGACCTGAAGCAATGTGGACCTCACCCAGATCTGCCTCTCCCCCCTGGTTGACAAGCGACCGGGAGCAACGGACCTCACCCACTGATCTCCCTCTGGTTGACAGTGACCTGAGTAATGGGACCTCACTCACTGATCTCCCCCTGGTTGACAGCGACCTGAGCAATGGGACCTCACCCACTGATCTCCCCCTGGTTAACAGTGACCTGACTAATTGGACCTCACCCACTGATCTCCCCCTGGTTGACAGTGACCTGAGTAATGGGACCTCACCCACTGATCTCCCCCTGGTTGACAGTGACCTCAGTAATGGGACCTCACTCGCTGATCTCCCCCTGGTTGACAGTGACCTCAGTAATGGGACCTCACTCACTGATCTCCCCCTGGTTGACAGTGGACCTGCCCAATGTGGCCTCACTCACTGCTCTCCCCCTGGTTGACAGTGACCTCAGTAATGGGACCTCACTCGCTGATCTCCCCCTGGTTGACAGTGACCTCAGTAATGGGACCTCACTCACTGATCTCCCCCTGGTTGACAGTGACCTGCCCAATGTGGCCTCACTCACTGCTCTCCCCCTGGTTGACAGTGACCTGCCCAATGTGGCCTCACTCACTGATCTCCCCCTGGTTGACAGTGACCTGTCCAATGTGGCCTCACTCACTGATCTCCCCCTGGTTGACAGTGACCTGAGTAATGGGGCCTCACTCACTGATCTCGCCCTGGTTGACAGTGACCTGAGTAATGGGACCTCACTCACTGATCTCCCCCTGGTTGACAGTGACCTGCCCAATGTGGCCTCACTCACTGCTCTCCCCCTGGTTGACAGTGACCTGCCCAATGTGGCCTTACTCACTGATCTCCCCCTGGTTGACAGTGACCTGAGCAATGGGACCTCACCCACTGGTCTCCCCCTGGTTAACAGTGACCTGACTAATTGGACCTCACCCACTGATCTCCCCCTGGTTGACAGTGACCTGAGTAATGGGACCTCACTCACTGATCTCCCCCTGGTTGACAGTGACCTCAGTAATGGGACCTCACCCACTGATCTCCCCCTGGTTGACAGTGACCTCAGTAATGTGGCCTCACTCACTGATCTCCCCCTGGTTAACAGTGACCTGAGTAATGGAACCTCACTCACTGATCTCCCTCTGGTTGACACTGACCTCAGTAATGGGACCTCACTCACTGATCTCCCCCTGGTTGACAGTGACCTGAGCAATGGGACCTCACTCACTGATCTCCCTCTGGTTGACAGTGACCTGAGCAATGGGACCTCACTCACTGATCTCCCCCTGGTTGACGGTGACCTGAGCAATGGGACCTTACTCACTGATCTCCCCCTGGTTGATGGTGACCTGAGCAATGGGACCTCACTCACTGATCTCCCCCTGGTTGACGGTGACCTGAGCAATGGGACCTCACTCGCTGATCTCCCCCTGGTTGACGGTGACCTGAGCGATGGGACCTTACTCACTGATCTCCCCGTGGTTGATGGTGACCTGAGCAATGGGACCTCACTCTCTGATCTCCCCCTGGTTGACGGTGACCTGAGCAATGGGACCTCACTCACTGATCTCCCCCTGGTTGATGGTGACCTGAGCAATGGGACCTCACCCACTGATCTCCCCCTGGTCGATGGTGACCTGAACAATGGGACCGTACTCACTGATCTCCCCCTGGTTGACGGTGACGTCCATGCTGCGGCAGACAGACAGACACTCGCGTGGGGGCTCCAGCGTCCACATCTTGCGGCCATGCAGCTGCGCCTGCCACGACGGGTGCTTCACGTGGTCAATCTGCAGTGAAACGGCGCCGGAGGACGTTAGACCTGCAACGTGAACGGCCGACAACAATGAGGCGACATTATAAAGAACGGAACACGCCTCCATACTCCGGCAAAAAACAGTTTACAAATGTGGGTTTAGCTCGCAGTTTCACAGGTCAAGACGTCATGAAAAATTCAAGCCTTCTCTTTGTTTTTGTATTTCTGCTCAACGAGTTTCGACACTTAATCCGTGTCATGCTTCTCTGCGCATTGATAGCAGTGGTCCGAGCGGGCTGAGGTTCTCTGACGCCCTGTGCCATAGAGACTGACAGCTTGTAACCTGGAAAGATCCACGGGATATATTGATCAGTTGCATGTTACCACACGGCATCTAAATAGGTCGATATTTCAACAGGCTAAACACCTTAATTTTTGGGCATGTCATTCCAAACAATAAGAAGAGGAGACAGTTATTCTGCGCAGCAATGTTGCATAAAGTCATGAGATCTATCAACGCAAACATTGGTGGGCTCTACAAGCCTATCAACCAATCAGAAGCGAGATGCAGATGAGACCCCTCTCGCCCTTGGCTGATCCCTTCCCGCGACAGTATTTATGGACCTGATTGAAACGATGGTCCGATGATGACCTGCCAGGATCCCAAGGTCCACAACCAGGCATATAGATAGCATTCTCCAAAGATGGACCATGAACCACATGCTTCCGACAAGTTTCCGCTTTTGCTAACGACTTGCGCCCAATCCCGTCCTTTACTGTGAGAAGTTCTGGCCATTATGATCACTGACACCGTTTATTGACAGCAAAAGGTGACAGAACAATGATGACGACAGCACAAAATGTTCTCCACTGCATGTTTAAAACCTACGGCGTAAACCATAACGTATGAAAGTATCCATTTTCTCTTCCTTAAGCACACACGAAGTGTTTCGGGTCACCCTTACAGCCCATAAGGACGATCAGCCTAGGAAAAAGCCCAACAAAACAAGTCAGAGGCATGGACATGCCGAACAACTTTCTCTTTGACATTAGATATCCACACTTGTTAAGCCTATTAAGCCTATTAAAATTATTAAACTGAGCGGAATTTATGAAGCTAATGAATTTTGCCACCTCCGTGGTCTTGGGGAAAGATGCTGGATTCGTAATCCAGCGGCACTGGCTACGAGTCCCAGAGTGGGCGCATTGTTCAACCCGACTGAAATGGAAAGGCCAGCTGGCAACAAGCCAACGAGGTTCAACCCATACCCGAGGCGGCCGTGTCGCAGCATTGTGCGGCACGTAAAACCCTCCGCATTCCTGTCTGGCGAAAGGGTGGAGGCAAAATTAGCTGTTGAACTGGACGGCACGCTTGGGTGGTGGGTTCGGGGTATACGCAACAAGCTATGCTAAGCAGGTACTCTGAATCCGAAGTCACCCATATAAACCATTCGGAATAAATTTTAAAGAATGAGACTTAGTAGAGCTGATAAAACTTGGTTAAGCTTATTACTTAACCCATTAAGTTTAGCGAAATTCATTAAGCTAATTTAATGTTATTAGACTCATTAAGCTTACAAATTTAGCAAAGTTTATGAAACCTATGCTTACCATGGACCTATCCCAAGAATTGGACATGCTTTATCACCCGTTCTAGGCAATGAAGAAGTTCGCCTGGAATGGATCCACCTAATGCTGACAACGTGACCTCTGTTTCCATTCCATTTATTGACAGCACATTGACAGGAAGAGAAAATGCATCTCATAAACCTACTGAGCTGCCAATTCGTGGCATCACAGAGCGGTACAACGCTTTCAAATGGCCACCAAAATATGGCTCAGACTCGTCAAAAGATCTTTCGTTTAACGCATGATGCAACATTTGCAGTTGAGGTCTGGCTGGTTGTTGTTGCGCTCAGCAGTTGTTCATCCCTACAGCTTGTGACACCTGCCAGGTTGATACCTTGCGGCTTATCGGAAAAAGCAGCAGAGAGCGATCGTTAAAAAAGACACGTTAGGCGTTCAAGACAAGTCCAAGAGGCAAGAATCCTCCGGCCATTGCTCCTTATGGATTTCGCCATTGTATCGTAACCACCGATCTTTGTATAAAAATGCCCCTACTATGGCAAAGACGTTGCAAACTGAATTTTACGAAGTCAATAGAAACACAGAACTCTTAGCCCATTCACAACATTCAGAACCCTTCCCGACGCCCAGTCGCCTCTGTGCCATACAAGACGGCATAGTACTCAAACAAGACATGCACAATAGCATACAGACGTCTGCACCCACACCCCTGCACAATCACTCGCCCATTGCCCTCCCTCACACCGGCGGCCATGAAGTACACAGACGTCTCACACGCAGACTCACGCACACACCCGCGGAGACGCATGCGCAGCAGGCTGACTAAACTTACACTGCACCGTAACTGACTTCAGCTACTGATCGCATTGTTTGTTTCCTGTGATAGTCCACACAAATTAAAAATACGTCACGAACCGCGACTGACTTGTAGGATTACGGAATTGCTTAGCTCGAGTGATGGTGTGGACAATTTTACCATATTAGATACGCGCAAGCTGTAAGTATTGTCCAGTTGCACTGACGACGTTTTATTTAAAGAATTCGTAAGCTGTTTCGACCGATATGTGGCATGCGTATATACCCATCATTGAGGACTGTTATACTCGTCAACAAAACTGCCAAACGTCTTGCATTCTGACTTTGTTTTGCTGGTCCTTACCATCTCTGATGAAGGACCGCACCAGAAATAGGATGTTTCATGTACAACTATCAATACCAAAGTAGCAAAACGCAAGCATGCATATATATATATATATATATATATATATATATATATATGATGTGTGTATACATGTATATGCTATATGTGTACATTTGCGTGGGTATGTATGTGTAATAGATCTTTCAGATTGAGCAAAGGAACATCATTTCTGCTCATTGTTATACTGGCATTTTTGCGCTTATATTAAATTTATCCAGCATGGCTGCCGCAATACCGGACAGTCGATACAGGGCGGTCTCTTAAGTAGGCTTAGTAGGAAGTGTTTTAAGGATGGGCTGCTTGGGATGGTAATTGTCCATGATTATTATCATGCTACGGCTGCCCAAAACAAAAAAATCTGGGTTTCCTTCTTGGATCAAAGTTAGGAGGGTTCATCGGAGATTTAGGGTCTGTCTCTGTATGCGACGCCCATAGACGTAATGTTAAATTCCACTAGGGTGGCGGAGTCCTTTGCTATATGTGTCAAACACATGTTGCAAAGGGACAACAGTGACTGTGCAACTAACATGCAAATGTGCGCCGAATCCGGGCGTGCCCATGAAGATCCAGTCGAGTCGGCTCAACTCGGCCGTCTCCGGCAGGAAGTAAGGCCGGGTGTAGTGGCGGCGCAGTTCGTTCCCCGCCGCCGAGTCCGCAGCTAGACCTGCCCAGCAGAAGGTCTTGGGCTCGAATCTTCCGGTGGATGAATATTTCGGTTTGGCCCTAAGCAGCGCTAAATTGGCAACGTTGCCGCGTTAACCATGCATTATGCGCCCACGAAGTGTTCACCGAAGCATTTACTGACACACATGAGGCACACTTAAGGTGCATACAGATGCTTCCAATATCCGACGCATCAGTCAGCATAACGTTGAAACAGACCTGTAACAGCAATTTCCTTACCTTGTTGGTGTATTTTTCCCCAATTCAGGATACTAATAATAAAGCGTGCAGCTGTATCTCAGAAGGAACATCCACTGGAAATCCCACAACCACAGATTTTGTTCTGCAAACCACTAAGCTACGTGTCCCTCAGGCTTGAATTCTAAAGTAAAAACAGGGCTTAGCCTGAGCTGCCGTGCAGAACTGGCCGCACGGCCGCGGTCAGCCCCGCCGGCGCCGCTGCGGTGGCGAAGGTGACCCTTACCAGCCGATGTACCACGGCTCCTCGCCCTTCTGCATGTTGGCCCGGGCCGCCGACATGGAGAACACGTCACTCAGGCCGTCGAAGTCAGTCCTGCAGCACGGAGAGCGGCACATGAGCGTCCGCGAGTCGACGGCGGACGGAGCGGCTGCCGTTTTGCGGCGCGGTGTGTTTCAGGCTGGGGCCGAGGCCATTTTTGGAGTGTTTGGAGTCGTCAGCCGTGAACATGTGGGGGTGTGACGTGAAGGGGCTATGGCACTGACGTTTGAAACATTACGGGACTGGGCCTTGCTGCTGCGGGAAAGATGAAAGCCGTTCAATTCAGAAACAGCTGAGACGCATGTGTACAACCGAACGACATATCAATGTTTTACACCACCAGTGTGAAAATCCAGGCGAGGCTAAACAAGGTTATGTCGTTGATATGGGGTAGGTCACTCATGTGGGCTGATACCGTAGGTAAAGACAGAGGAAGTGACGGTCAAACTACCACCGGTTCCTGTCCCTGATCTGAACTATTCTGAGGTCTGCTCCAAAGCGTTCCACCATCGAGCGCATCCCGACGACTTCAGATGCTGAGCTGACCAGGACAATGCCGGGTGTCAGGAGATATGCTGTGTCACGAAAATCTGCCTACCTACCTATCATCCTACCTGCATGCCAGAGGGGAGCGTAAGCACGTGAGCGCACCAAGTTGCGTTGTGCGGTGTACGGAGTTTCCAGGCACCCAGTGAAACAGACGTCGTAATCGTGCTGCGTGCCGCTACGCGGACGTCGCTGGCCGTTGTTTATGCTTATGCTTAATCATCGTTGTTTCATTAGGTCCTTATCCCGCCTATGTATTCAAATATGATAGTCTACGAATTGGACAATACTATCCTTCCCGTTCTTTTGAGACTTGTGCCGGAGCCAACAATCGAACAGCTGTGGACTGTTCCACATGTACGCACAGGTGTATTCTCGATAGGACTGTCATGCCAGAATCTATCCTTAGCAGTTTTGCATGGCCTGGTTAAGATACCACGTTACCTTCATACCACGTTGAATTATATTTCTTGGTCCCGCAACCATGAAAACGTGTTGCCTTTTCAGTACTTTGAGGCATCAGCTCGGCGTGGCCACAGCATAGAACTACAAATAAGCGAAATAGCTCTGAGGAGCTAACACCACTCTTGCTCACTTATTCGACGCCAAAGTTCCGGTCAGTCAATGCTATGCTTCATTTGCGAGTGAATTAACTCTGACTATCTTATTGCGGTGTCATAATGACTTTCCATGTTTACCCAAGCGGTTTTTGCAAGCGCATTCAAAACGTCGGAGCCTGGCGCTCTGGCACTGGTTAAGTTTATCGGGGGGTTGATGGCATACGTTTTGTCAAAGCTTGAGTTCACCACATCATCCAGAGTCAGCTCCAGGACAGGTGTTTGGAAGACAAGTTTGAATGAAACACGGCCTGCTGAAGGCGGTTGTCTCGTCCAATGTTTTTTGACTGCACCCGACAGGTGTTTGACCGAAGTGAGGTGTAGCGAAGACTATATATATATATATATATATATATATATATATATATATATATATATATTATATATATATATATATATATATATATGTATATATGTATATATATATACATATATATGTATATGTATATATATATATATATATATACATATTATTTGGAATAGCCGTCCAGTAGCATCGTTTTTTTCCAACCCACAGGATCATGTAAATCGAGAATGACCACACCTTAAAGGCGTATACGCTATATGCACACGAACAAGGGCGGCGTCAGTCAGTACCGGTAGGAGGCGAATATTGCGGATGGACTTCATCCCAAATGGCAATTTTCGTGCAATCGTCATCGTTTGGCATAAAAGCCCATGCACAAAGCACTTCGGTCAGCTTCCGCTCAGGCCGGCGTCAGCTGTCATTAGTTCTGAGGATGTCTGGTGGTGTTCAGCTGCCACCCACTCACGCATCAAAACCCGAGTCTTCTCCTTGGGGTGAATCGGTGTATTCTATCCAGGATCTAGCTAACAAACAATTGTTCTATAAAAAAAATTGGCCGTTGTCAAGTTTGGTTCGCGACTGACGAACCTGACCACGGCCGGATAATGAAATGCCCTAAACGTTGCGTACATACTGACACAACAGATGAAGACTATAGTCCAAACAACTCTTCCATCCGGGTTACTTCGTCTCACTAATTCCTTCAAACTGAGTGCTATATATACTTATGAAAAAATTTTCACGACCACCTATTGCCTGTTTATGATCATCCGTCTATAATTTCAACTATCGTTTCGCAAGCGTCTGATAAAACCCAATGGAGCCAGGTTCCAGGTGACCAAATAGTGATATTCCAATAACGCGACTGCACTGTGCACACCGACGCGCAAATGTGTTCACGGCTGGCTTTAGTGGTTCTCAAACTGACGGCCTTATTTACAGTGCCTACAGCAGCCACCGTAAAAAGCAACTCAACATAGGATCTCTACGAGTCAAAATGGGCCCGTGTAAGGCCAGAGCGGGCTCTTTTCAAGCCAAAGGGCCCCTCTATATGCCAGAAAGAGACTCTCGGCTGGTTAGTATGGGCCTCCATAGTCGATAATATGCCTTCTATAAGTCAGAGTGGACTCTTTAGAGGCTGGAATGGCCCCTCCTCAGCCAATAATGGCTCCTCTACGGGCCGGAATGGGCACTGTACAGTCGATAGTGGGCCCTGTGCAAGCCAGAAGGAGCCCCTGCGCATGTCATAATGAACCCTCCAAAGTCGGTGATAGAAGATCGACAGATCAGAATGGGTCCTCTAAAGGCCACAATTGGGTCTTCACAGTCAATAATAGGCCATCTGTAGGCCAAAATGGGTCCCCTACAGGCCAGCATGATGGGAACTGCAGTCAATAATGGGCTCTCTACGAACCTGAATGGGCCCCTCTGCTGGCCAGAATACGTCATGTACGGGCCAGAATGAGCCCTCGACAGTCAATACAGGACGCTCTACACGTCAAATGGGCCCGCTATAGGCCAGAATACGCCATCCAGTTAATGTTAGGCCTCTACGGATCAGACTGGGCCTTTACAGGCCAGAATGGGTTCTTCACAGCTAATAATGGGCTTCGTTCAGGCCGGAATGGGCCCTCGATAGGCTCAGAAGTGCCCTCTTTGGTCAGAATGGGTCCTAAAAAGGCCAGAATAAGTCCTCGACAGGTCAGAATGAGCCTTTACATGCTTCCATAATCTCTTTACGGTTCAGAATTACCCTTGACAGACCAGCATGAGCCTCTACAGGCCCTGCAAGTTGGGAGGTGAGTTGCACCCACTGCCCCCAGCCCCCTTCCCGCGTCCTTATGCACGCAGGATATCGCAATAGGGGGGGGGGGGGGTCAACTCAAAATCGCTCACGGAAAATCTACGTTGGCGTGATGGGAGCTGCTTATAGGGCATATAAC
>NW_023596545.1:12989015-13011130 GCF_011947565.3 Pollicipes pollicipes | reverse complement strand
GATGACTTTTTTTCTCACCCATCTGATAAAGTGCTGACTGCGCAGTACTGACAGAGGTCAGTGATATCATGCATCCCGGACTATACACGACAAAAAAGCACTCACTGTCGAGGACGCGTGCAAGCTTTACTGGTACGGGGCGCTCGAACCAAAGTTCATCTGTTGCTTCGTACACGTCGAACGTGCTATGCACTTTTTCATGCGACACGGGGATCTTGTGGTTTCATGTCATCGACCGACAGCACACCCATCGGCAATGTTTCCGTGCGGAGACGTAAAGTGGAGCAGAGTAAGATTGACAGACCCACCGCACATTTATTCAAACGTTTCCGACGTCTCACACAAAGGGTGCGTTCTCCAACTACAGCAGAAAGTGGCAGCCTGTAAGCTGCTCACTCAGCCCAAGAGCAGCGCGCGCCGGCGGAGCTCTTTCGAGGCCGGCCGGGTGGTCGCCCTCTCGACCCGACCTCCCCCGATCGGCGGCGATAGACTCGCCCCCCGCCGCGGCCATAAACGCCGAGCGCGGCGAGAGCGAGACGTCGGTTCTCCGAACGTCATCCGGGAGTCGTTCGTCGGCCGCCAGCTGAGAATACCGGCCGAGGCTCGACCTCCCGCGGCCTCCACCGGTCCCGCCCCTCCCGGCCGCCCGGGCGTGCCGTCACCCACCGAGGCTCGATGCAATGTCAGCAGCCGCTCGACGGGGCCTGATCTCCGTTAGGTGGCTTCGCAGAGACGGTCGGGGTGACGCCACTGTGGGTCTCCCCGCTGCTCGTGAGGTCACATAGTGTACCGTCACCAGTGGACGTGACACAGAGTGCCTCCCACACTCACGTAAGCCACACAGGAATTTCCTCCACCGGTGGCAGTTCATCAGGTGCGTCCCCTTTACAGGAAACATCCCGTACAGGAAAGCCCTAGAATGTGACTCCATCAGCCACGGTGGCACCACGCCCCCACCTCAAAGACAGCAAAGAGTGCGTCTGCCACCGGCGGAGGTCCCGAGGCGCCTCTTGATCGGGCGTCACGCGCGGCGGTCCCAAAAGCCCGCCTGAAGGTCAGCTCTGCAGGCTATTGCACGGGTCGTCGGCGCGGCGACCGCCGCCGTTCCGGGAACCGGCGACGCCCGCGGCGTCTCGTCGGCGGCGACGTTCCCCGAAGCGTCGATGTCGACGCCGGCGGCCAAACACGGCCAGGTGGGACGGTGAGTCAGGCGGGCACCTGACCCCGCCGGCCCGGCCAATCAGCGGTCGCCGCGGGCCGCCTGTTGCCTGGACGGGTGGTTACATGCGTCATGGGATGATCCGCGGACTGCGGCTGTCATTGCTTGGCGCAAGGCGAACGCGGACGTTAAAGAAATAAACAGAGTGGAGCGCTTGGAGCTTGGAGTAGCAGAGCCCCCAGAGGACACATTTTCCTGCCCGGTGTAGTGATAACATCGTGCAAACTTGCGTATAGATCTCGCTCATAGACTTTGATGATTTACAGTCAACGATTCTAGGAAACGGAACCGTTAAACGAAGAGGCAGGGTCATGCCTCGACAAGCTGCATAATTGTCCAGGCCTACCGAGCTATTGTATTAAGCTTTTACTCAGGTAAGCATGGATGAATCAGCACTTAGAATGCAGGAACGCACTGTGCTCACAATCCACTGACGGACATAACAGCCATTTGCCTGCATAACACAGTATCCAAACAAGCCGCGGACTCTTCAAATGCCTGCCGTTGCAGGCATTACGCTTTTCAGTGAACAAATATGCCAGAGCTTCATGCTTTAGCGATTCACTGAATTCATAAAAGTCTCTACAGACTGACGCCTGATGGCTAACCGCCACCGACAACTGCAGCCGTAATGCCGGAAGCCAGGTGGCGCCCTGCGCCTTTTCTTCAGAGGCCCAGCGGCCCTTTAGTGGCAGCCGCCGCGCCTGTCTCGCCGCTGCGTCAGCCGATGACGGATGACGCATAAAGCGCAGGCTAGCCCGGCGCCCCACACTTACCCCGGCCGGTCGGGCCCTTTCTCGCATTGATGGAAAACAATAATTAGGGCCAGTCTGACGAGCGCACGGGCGTGTCAAATCCAACCCGATTTACGAGCCATTCTCTCTGGCCTTTGGACGCGCGAGCGGGGAGGAGGCGGCAGTAAAACGTTACCTGGGCCCTCCCGGGCGGCAGCGGGCTCGAGTCGCTCGGTTTTTGCGCGCCTCCCGCCGCGTTTGGAAGCACTCTGGGCTGTTATAGCGCGAGGAAGTCAGCCAGGTCTCTGTGGTGTCTTGAGAGTGTAAGCCAGGCCTCTCCCCAACCTCATGGGTGCCTCCGGTAGTCCTATTTGCTATGTAATAAGTGTTACTGAATGTTTTCTTAACGCTTCCCAGGCGGGAGGACTTCAGAGCCAAGTTGTTTCGGGATAATCTTGGTACCACTCAACGCATGGTCCTAAGATTTTTGACAATTGAATTAATAGAAGTGGAATACTTTTCATACAAGTCTCAAAATCCTAACATATGATGTTTCATAAAAAGACATCTGGAACGAGGTCATGGAGGCTGCGCTTTGCGTTAGAGCGCTCAGCTACATACGTTTGTCCTAAATATGCCGTCTAAAGCGCGGCGCTGTCATAATCTACTCTGGTTTATCGCAGAACGTCATGCCATAATAAAGAAATGATTGACGTAGTCAGGCCATTCAGGATCAAATGAATTCAACTTTGCAAAATAAAAACATTCTGAGAGAACAGCGTTTGACCATTGCGACCTGATTTAACATATTGCAGGTCACCAACATTATGATGCAGTTTGTCTAGCTATATCCAGCGAGGCTTGTTTCCTGTCGTAACGCGTTAAGTTCATCAGATAATCGCTATTGGCTGGGGTTGGCTTTTATAACCTGATCTGACGCATGACAAACCAGATTTATTAGTGTGCTGCTGTCAGCATATGAAGGAGGTCGTCAATGGGTGTGCAGTATCCCTTCCTCTACTGGCATGCAGCAAACCTCTTCCGCAACCTGTCTAAAATTCGTTTCTTGTTCCAATGATATCGTGTTGACCTTGAAAGGTCACTCGGTTTATTACGATTCAGTCTCTTCAGACAGCAGGGTCTGTGAGGCTTCTCGTCCGGTTAATGCCTAAGAGTGCGCAAGGGCTAACTTCAGCTCCGCTGCGCTCAAGCTAAGTTACGTCACCCGGTCACGTGACCGTTTGCAATGTTTGCGGCTGCTGCTCCTTAAGGATCTCGTCGCCGTTTTGGGAACGGCCGCCGTGTCTTTCTTCTGTCGCCCTGATGCAAGCGGCGTGTGTGGCCTGGTAATCCCAGCCCCGCAGCAGCCGCTCCGAAGAGCCATCCCGCGGTGACATGAGCACCATCGGTCTCGTTGACCTCGTTTGACCATTGAATTCGATCCCTATCTTGATTGACGCAGCTCGCGCTTGCGTGGCTCCCAGGCGTTGATACCAGGGCGCCTGTCAAAACATTAGCGCCGATCGCTCTGGTCGGCCGCCCCGGTGGTCGGGGCGGCGGAGTTTACAAATGACGCCGTTCGTTAGTCGACACCCTGGAGCAGACGTGCAGCATTGTTTGCTCGCCGTGCAGGCCCACCCGCACGCGCGAGCGTGCAGCGTGCAGGAGCTGCCAAGCTGACGTGGTCCGGGAATCGGCGGCAGGTGCGAGCGGTGACATTGGCTTTCGTCGGGGTGCCAGCGGTCCGCTCAAATGATGTGTTTTATGGGGCAGCTCGCCATCGCTATCACGCTGTTGAACGCGCCGAGGTGGTCACGTCTTCGGCGTCACACATGAGTCAGGTGACTGACGGCTTGACAAAATGGCTGCGCCCGACAGCAATTTTCCCAAACGCCCATGGACGCCCGAGTGACCGGCCGGTCGCTCGGGCGTCTGGCACCGCCACCTATCGCTAACGTTCCCTGATCACAGGCTTCCCGCCCCTCCGATCTTTCCGGGTTCACCGTTGATGTCACGCCCCGAACGTTGCGGCGCCCAGGCCTTTCCTGACGCTTCAACGCTAGCCTGCTGCTGCTTGACCTTAATTTGCCACTGCAGAGCACGTGTGCGCTGCATGCCTAGGAAAGTCGCAAAAGGATCACGGCGGATCGAGGCGCAGTCCTGACGGCTCGTAACTATCCGGCGGTGATCTCGCATGGCTGTGGCCCGCCGGATCGCGATAGCCTCAGAAGTTGGCGGCAATGCTGTGTCGGGGCGCGCCGCGAAATCTGTGCCAAGTTCCGCGCCGATGGCCACCGGTGACGTCACGGCCCCGCTTAAGCACGTGATTATGCACGGGCAGGGCTTCCGCATGGGAACATGTTCACACTGCTGCAGCACCACGGCTGATCTGTGATGCGCATGAGGCATTCTACATGTTGTGTGTAGTAGCTACGTTTCTAACAACTATAAATGCCAGCGATTTATAGCTGTAATTATGCTGTGTGCATGCGTGATGAACAACCTAATTCAACTTCAACTTGCAGGGGAAGGGCACATCCTCATCAAAGTTCATCTTCCCTGTGCTTGTAATAGCTTCATCAGACCCGCTGATGACCCTAGTAGAGACAGCGCAGCCGCCTATTCCTGCATTACTATTTGCGAACTCTCTATAACGCCTTTCAACGGAGGCAACATTTACCGCCCAGTTTGTAGATCTAGCAACAAGTGCCGTCTTTACCAGCCTAGGGGCAACTCAGTCGCAATCGTGCCACCACTTACTGATCCACCATAACGACATAACCCCGTTTGACCCTAATGAGTCACCAGAGACGTGCGTGTAGCCGCGGGGTATCCCCCGTTGTCCTTGGCTTCCCCACGGCACCATCAGTCGACTTCGCTCCTCCTCGCCAGGTCCCCTCCCCCACCCCGATCCCGGCGGGTCGAACGTGACCTCGGTGCGTGCTGACCCGCGCGCCACGAGCGCACGTGCACACCAGCAGCTGTCCACGTGGTGCTGCAGCGGGCGCGTGCGCAGCACGCCACGCCGGGCCGACTCGTGTCACGTAGGCGGACCCGCCGGGCCACCGAAGCACCGGTGAGCGACCTCCCGCTGTCGCGCTCTCCGCCGCCGGCCGGCTGTTCGCCGAATACGCACGCGTGGTGACAAGCTGCATGTGAGTCGAGCATGCAGCTAAGGGGTGGAAGGGGTTGTTGCTCCCCCCTCCCGCCCGAGGAGTCGGGGCCCCTGACCTGTCCGCAGGGTGTCCTAAGGCTCATCTCCAGGCGCCAGAAGATCGCCTAAATTCATATTTGGTTGATACCTCTCTGAGAAAATCAAGTACAAAAATGGTAAAGGTGCTGTTACAACAGTTCTAAAAGCTTTTTGGTTCCTAGATCGGCCAAGAATTCCCTCCTTGTTTGAAATGGGGCTCCTGTGTAACGAGAGTGAGCCAGCGCTGATACGGAAGGCAAATGTGTGATCTACAGATGCAACTTCGGAATAACGTCACGTAACGGAAGCCTTCTAACCGACTTCGTCCCTCCTCCTGGCGAACTCCTGGCCACGTGCCTGAGGTCAGTTGGCACTCCTCAGGCCAGGAAAAGCTGCTGAACCAGTACAGACATGAGTACTCTGCAGCAGTCAAGTAATATCATCATCGTGTTCAGGGGCGCAGCCCAGGAGTGAGCGTCTCCTGCCCCGTAGGCCGCTTTATTTTCGTTTGTTCACCATAGATGGCTCCCGACAGGGAGCAAAAACTCAGCGTGATGTGCACTCATCGAGCATCCCCCTCCCCCTCCCCCTCTCGCTTTAGAAAATCCTGACTGGACCCCTGATCGTGACCATTCGCATGTATTGCAGGGAACTTATCGCAAGACATGCTCGTGCGTCGAGTAGCGCTGAAGGATCACCTGCCCAATGACCCCAGACTGTTTCCGACATCAGCAGTTGACCTTGGACATTTAATAAATGACCTCAGACCCATGATAATAACCTCGGCCCCTGGTGGATTAGCGCGCTCCCCAAGTCGATGACCTCAGACATACGGTGACCTCGTACTTCAGCTGATGACCTCGGATCTCATTCGTTGAACCTAGACCACTGACCATTGGTCTGGGATTCGTGCAGGTGACCTCGGACCGGCGGCAGTGGATCTCAGACTCCCGGTCGCTGACCCCAAACAGCCGGCCGCTGACCTCCGACCCCGGTCGATAGCCCTGGGCCCGGGCGTCGGTCGGCAGTGTCGACACGTCGCCTGTCAGTGGCGCTGCCGCACCGGCCGTGTTCGACGTTCCGCGTCGTACCGACTGTCAAACACCGCTCCGCTCCAGGACAGGGGGGGGGGGGGAGGGCGCACGTGCGGCCATGGCGAAGCGATTGATTGCCGGGGCCCACCGAGCTCGGCTCCGGCAGAAGACAGCTGGGTTGCGCGGCACGTGACTTGGAGCTGCCAGCCACGGCGGCTGGCACGTGCCGGCGGTTGGGAGTTCACGGAGATGGGGGGGGGGGGGGATCTCCTGCGCTGAGTTGACTAAGCTCTCGTGAACTTTGATAAACTCTAATGTTTAAAAGGTCTAGTCTGTTTCCTTTTGTGGTTTGCCGAGCTCTTTTGGCCTCTGACAAATTATTCATCTGCTACAACTCATGTGTTTGAGTATACCACGATGGGTTTAATCTGGGCTTTCTGCTCCCAACACCGGGTTCTCCCGGACCGCACGGGTTTCTCTCCTTGATCGACCCTCAGACTGCCTGTGTTCCAGGGTAGCTCCGACCAAGCAGCACTCAGTGGGGGACCCGGCTGCGTGCACGTTGCACATCAGGCGAAACCCCCGGAGATGTAATGTAGATCGTGCCTACTGCAGCTGGATGCACGACCATATCATGGGCCGCGGCGCCCCAGACACATTTCGCGATAAATGGTCTGGGAACAGGCATGAAGTCACCAGCAGCGGGTGGTAACACACAACACAGTGCATTATGCTAAGAGATGGGCGCATGGCTCGTTCCCGCGCTTGACTTTCCAAATAGCAACATGCATTAGAATTAAACCAGCGTAGTGTTGAGGCGGTCGCACATTTAGACGCTGAGCTCCCTGTGCTCACCGCCTCCGAGAATGCCAAATTTAGCACTGATGCCATGGCTATCTAAGTGGGCTTACAGACATCGGTGCCCACTTCCTGCATAATTGCATGTTCATAAAGCCCATAAAACTCACCACAGACTGTGGAAAGTCACTTGTTGTCACACGAGGGCCATTCCAACGCCAGCGCTTCAAAGGAAGCTCCGACACGTAGCGAGAAACGCACGCTGCTGCTGTCGGTTGTCCCGGGTAAGCGGAGCTGCCGGCAGATCCGAGGATCCGAGGTCCCTCCGGAGCAGATCCGAGGCCCCCTCTGGAGCAGATCCAAGTTCCCCTCCGAAGCAAACCCGAAGCCCCCTTCAGAACAGATCCGAGGCTCCCTCTGGAGCAGACCCGAGGTCCCCTCTGGAACAGATCCGAGTTCCCTCCGGATCAGATCCGAGTTTCCTTCCGGAACAGAACCGAGGTTCCCTCTGGAGCAGATCCGAGGTTCCCTCTGGAGCAGACCCGAGGTCCCCTCTGGAACAGATCCGAGTTCCCTCCGGATTAGATCCGAGTTTCCCTCCGGAACGGAGCCGAGGTCCCTTCCGGAGCAGATCCGAGGTCCCCTCTAGAACAGATCCGAGTTTCCTCCCGGATCAGATCCGAGTTCCCCCGGAACAGAGCCGAGGTCCTATCCGGAGCAGATCCGAGGGCCCCTCTGGAACAGATCCGAGCTCCCTCCGGATCAGATCCGAGTTTCCATCCGGAACAGAGCCGAGGCTCCCGCCGGAGCAGATCTGAGGTCCTCTCCGGATCAGATCCGAGTTCCCTCCGGATCAGATCCGAGGTCTCCTCCGAAGCAGACCCGAGGTTCCCTCCGGAACAGATCCGAGTTCCCTCCGGATCAGATCCGAGTTTCCCTCCGGAACGGAGCCGAGGTCCTATCCGGAGCAGATCCGAGGTCCCCTCCTGAGTGATAAGCTCGCAGGCCGTGCTAAGCCGCCGGTGCCGGGGTTAGCGCTGCCAGGCGTCACAGAGGTGCCCGGTCGCAGACGTCACGTGATTGAGGCCAACGACCTGGACCGGGCGGCGTGGCGGCCGGCTGCGGCCCCCGCGCCCGCTGCCCGGGTCATAACACGGGGCTGGGTGAGGTTCTCCGCCGGGCTCGGTGCCGCGCGCGGGCAGTTAACGCCGCGGACGAGGGTATGTCAACACGGCGTGGGGTGGTGCCAACAGCACGACCGCGGCGGCCCCAGGCCACGTCTTCGGGCGGTGGCGTGCTGAGGGCTGTCAATGGGCTCGTTTCAGGTGACCGGACGACATGTTTGAATCACTTAGATTCGCATCTTTGTTATCGTCACGGCTATAATTTGTTTTCCTGTCAGGATCTTTTGTTGGCCATGACTTTCAGTTGGCTACCCAGCTGCTTCACTGTACGACAGTGACATTGCAGACCATTGCAAGCCTACAGTTTGCGTCCCATATTGCAAGAAATGCCCTCTGTGGACATATCTTGATTCCCCACAGTTCAACTTGCTGTGGAAATGCCCTTACATTCTTTTTCATCGCAGAAATAACACTAAAGAGCAATGCGGCGCTTCATTCGGCACCATTGGTGCCTCTGTGCAGCGGGTAGCAATACGATGAGTGCCGTGAACCCAGCGACCTGCAGCCTGCGAAATATTTGATTGACTCAGACAAAACCGAGCGGTTTGATATGGCCAATGTAGTTGGCTCGCCCTCACAATTCAATAGCTGACTGACTGCTTGCTGCGAGCACATGTCAACCCCGCGTTGGCTGAAGAACGTGGACATTGTTTTGACATTCGGTTACGGGGAGGGGGAGAGGGGCAATAGGATCACACTTTTTGCTCTACAAACGGAACAGAAAATGTGGTGCGATTGCTTCCTGACTCTGCATTTTCTGCCGGGTGCAGTGCGGTTCCACTCTGCTGGCCGTTCAACTCGAGGCGAACTTCTCCGCAGTACTATCGTCTCTCCTCAGCACAGCACAAAAATCCGGCCACGTGCGAGTCTTCAGCTCTGGGAAGTCCCTCGTCCCATCAGCATCCGCACGACGCGGTCGGCGCCGTACCGGTCCCGCGGGGCCGAGCGAGGCGGCTGATTGGCTCCTGATCACCGCACGGGGACGCCCAGGTTGCGTCTCCGTCTGCGGACTGTGCTGGGGGTGTCCCAGCGACGGTGCAGGGGCTGGACATGGGTCAGGAGATGGATGTGGGACAGGGACCAGGCGACGGTCAGGGGCCGGACGCAGGTCAGGAGATGGATATGGAGTAGAAACCGAAAGACGGTCAGGAACCGAACACAGGTCAGGAGATGGATGTTGGATGGAGACTGGAAGACGGTCAGGAGCCGAACACAGGTCAGGATATTGATGACGGACAGAAACCGGGCGACGGTCAGGGGCTGGAGGTGGGTCAGGAGATGGATGTGGGACAGGGACCAGGCGACGGTCAGGGGCCGGACGCAGGTCAGGAGATGGATGCGGAGTAGAGACCGGAAGACGGTCAGGAACCGAGCACAGGTCAGGAGATGGCTATGGGACAGGGACCAGGCCACGGTCAGGGGCCGGACACGGGACAGGAGAAAGATGCGGGGTAGAGACCTTGCGGCGGTCAGGGGCGGACGCGGGACAGAAACAAGACGCGATGCTGGAGCGTGTAGAGGGCAGCAAGCGGCCCTCGCACAGGGACTGGATATACAGAACACCACACTGGAGACCGGACGTACGACGATGACTCCATGCAGGATACAGGACTGATACCGGACGCCGAACGCATGCTGCATGCTGGCCGAACTGACCCCCGTGACGGGTCACGGAACGGCCCAGCATTCGACAGCTGTTCCATACAGGCGGCAGGGGTTGTTCGTCACGCGAAATGCCCACTTCTGCGGCGTTTAATCGATCGTTCAGGGCGAAACGGTTTATTGCTTCCAAACCAAGCCATTTAGCCGGAGTCACGTGAAGCCATCTGGTCACTAGCGTTCGCTGGTACCGCCGCAAGTGTCACGCCATTTGAAGGATGTGGTTTTCGCGGTTGTCGTTTCGCTGAATGCTGTCTCGGTGGTCTGCAGGCGGTGGGGCCTGTCTCGGCCAGACGCGGTCTCGGCTGACGCTGCAGCGGCTGATGCGCCGCCGCTCTCTGCGCCAGGGGTCCGCCGTATCAGGTGTCGGCCCGAGCCAGACTAGTGCACGTTATGACCCAGCAGGTCAGTGTTGTGACCTGGGTTGTGCGGTGTTAAGACGGCGTGCTAGATGGCAGTGCCAGCAGCGACAATACCACGACACGAATGCCAGCCGTAACAAGCAGGGCACCTCGTCACGTCATCCCAGGGGCACACTTTTCCGATAGTCCAGGCTTACAGTCTGACCAGCTGATGTGGAAGGAGGCATCTGCTCGGCAAGGATTTCCCATGGGCTGCATCGTCACGAAAGCATTTATCCAGTGGGGTCTCTCCACAGTGCAGCCATCTGAGATGCCTCTGAATATGGCACCCCACAAACAGTGCCACTGGCGAGGTTGTTTGCTCTGCTCTGCATTCTCTGCACGGGTGCACTACGTTGACGATCTGCGGGGGAGGGAGGCAGTCCTGGTGGTCTACCCGGGAGGGCTGCCTGGCACGTGACTCTGTCGCAATATGTCCCCCTCGGCATCGGCGGTGGTCGCGTGCCAGCATTTTGCCGCAGCGTGATTTCCGCTTATGTGAGGGTGCAGATAATGTGGTGGTTAACGCGTCTGCCTTAAACATTGCACGGCTGGAAAACCGGAGGTACGGGGTTCGGTTTCCCACGGTACCGTCCCTTTCAGTCAGAGTAAGAGGCAGACGACGCCCTGTAGCCTCGGACAGCAGACGCTGTCAGTGATCTGTATTGTCACTGCCAGTGTCCGAACTCGACAGCAGACATTGTCACTGATCTGTATTGTCACTGTCAGTGTCCGTACTCGACAGTAGACCCTGTCACTGATCTGTATTGTCACTGCCAGTGTCTGTACTTAACAGCAAACACTGTCATTAATCTGTATTGTCACTGCCAGTGTCTGCACTCGACAGCAGACACTGTCACTGATCTGTATTGTCACTGCCAGTGTCCGTACTCGACAGCAGACACTGTCACTGATCTGTATTTTCACTGCCAGTGTCTGTACCCGACAACAGCGCCAAAATCTGCGCTCGACCGTAGACCACCGCTCTGTTTGGACTCCACAGCAGATCACAGCATCGTACCGCATGGATCCGTCTGTGTCTGGCAGGCAATCATCGCGATCCTTGCACCCGGAGAGCGCGCCGCCGCGGTGTCTGCACCTGTCAGCAGATGAAAGGAAGCCCGCGAACCCTGTGAGAAACGACCGGCAACGAACCCCGCATCCGGCTTCAGAGCAATTGAGTGGGATGCGCCAAACAGACTCTCAGCCAGGGGATCCTAAGGTCATTTAGAGGCACTGGTGCCGTGTCATGGACGATAGTCAAGTAAGACGTCATACTCCACGCAGGGCTACTTCCTGATCTGTGAAATGACTCCACTGCCTGGGGAACGAAATCCAAAGTGCGCCACTCACCGAAAGAGCCCAGCGTCAGGCTGTTTAAGTGTTGTCGTTTTAGGTTTATTCGCCGTCATGCTGACTGGTGACCTTTGTTGACCCCTGTAACGACCCCAGGCGACGCCGACTCTCATCTGGACATGTTCCGCATAATGACTCAGGACCACGCCACAGCCGGCTAGCAGCCCGCGCCGGCAGGTGCGGCGGGTGGGATTTTCAACCTGTCACGCTAAAGGCATGCGGCGATGACACAGATAGTCTAGTTATTTCAGCGGGCCTTGTAAACGAGGGAAACCGTCGTTCTGACTGAGAACAATAGCTCTCTACAGTGCGGGACACCGTAGCCACACCTGCACGTGAGTAATCCGGCGAACGGTGCAGATAGCGGACCGAGGGGGTGGGGGAGGGGGGTGGACGCTTTGAGGCGGGTGACGGACTTGGTGACGTGGGGTGACGAATGCTTTGGGACGGGGTGGAGGACGCCGTAAGGCGGGTGACGGGCTCGGTGACGTGGGGTGACGAATGCTCTGGGGTAGGATGGGAGACACCGTGATGCGTGGCGACGGACTCGGTGAGGTAGGGCGACGGACTCCTTGACGTGGGGTGATGGACCCGGTGACGTGGGATGGGACTTGGTGATCTTGGGTGACAGACCCGGTGATGTGGGATGACGGACTCGGTGACATGAGGTGATGGGCTCGGTGACGTGGGGTGACGGACTCGATGACGTGGGATGACGGACTCGATGACGTTGGGTGACAGACTCGATGACGTGGGGTGACGGACTCGGTGACGTGGGATGACGGACTCGGTGACGTGGGATGACGGACTCGATGACGTGGGATGACAGACTCGATGACGTTGGGTGACAGACTCGATGACGTGGGGTGACAGACTCGATGACGTTGGGTGACAGACTCGATGACGTGGGGTGACGGACTCGGTGACGTGGGATGACGGACTCGATGACATGGGGTGATGGGCTCGGTGACGTGGGGTGACGGACTCGGTGACGCGGGGTGACGAACTCGACAACGGGAGATGACGGACTCGGTGGCATGGAGTGGCAGGCTCTCCGGAAGGCGTACCAGGCCCCTTGATGCGAATAATCGAATATCTCAGCCAAACCTTGCGATGTCCAGGCACTCACTGAGAAGCACGCCTCAGGCACGTGAGCTATGGCGCCAGGGCGTGACCCGGGTCCGTTTCATCACGGGGTGAATCTGGATCAGTGCATTGGAAGCGCTCAGTAGAAAACAGACTTTATGACTGTTTTATGAGCAGGATTCTCAACCATAGGTTTGAACTGATTTGGCGAACGTGAGATGTGGGCTCATTTTAGGCAGCACATTACCAATCGTGACCGACGCGATAAGCTAATGACCTGACGAGTTCCGTGGAACCAGCTATGCGTGCTACTGAAGTTAATCAGTAACTAACTTAAATCCAACAACTTTCATGGAATGGCGTTTGTGTCGGTCTAGGTTAATCAATGCTCATGCTATCTGTTAACCATCAAAGGTTGAATTCTACGAACCTGTGGTTTTGATGTAGCTGAAATTATCAATGTTCCATAATCAATAAAACAAAGCAAAGTAACGATACAATAAGAACGACAATAGTCGATACCTAAGCAACGAAAGAGAGTGAAAAATGTGTGTAAAAATTGATGATGGGCCACGCACATTCCATCAAATCAACTTTTACGTCAGTCTGTAGATTGCTTCTGATTAATCGGCAGTATGACGCATGGTGCTGCGCTGGACGCAATGTGAGTTAATACCTGTGTCAGACGAGCCGTCTCCGAGTCTGCTGAAGGGAGTGAATCACGCTTTTCCATTAGGATCCGTCACCGTTTGGAAATTTATTTCATCATGAGCACAAACTCTACACCTTCGTATAGTGGAACATCACGTCCCAGAATGCAGAGGCACCCCTCGCCTCTCTCTCTCTCTCTCTCTCTCTCTCTCTCTCTCTCTCTCTCTCTCTCTCTCTCTCTCTCTCTCTCTCTCTCTCTCTCTCTCTCTCCTCTCTCTCTCTCTCTCTCTCTCTCTCTCTCTCTCTCTCTCTCTCTCTCTCTCTCTCTCTCTCTCTCTCTCTCTCTCTCTCTCTCTCTCTCTCTCTCTCTCTCTCTCTCTCTCTCTCTCTCTCTCTCTCTCTCTCTCTCTCTCTCTCTCTCTCTTCCCCTCTCTCTCTCTCTTTCTCTCTCTCCCTTTCTGTCCCCCTCCCTCTCTCTCCCTCTCCCTCACCCACACGAATATCCACCTGCTTTTTCCGAGGCACAGAAACGTCAAAAAAGTGATGCGAGAGCGAAGCGTTATTTGCAAACAAAGCCTTTCTTGCAGCAAACGCTTCCCTTGCATCGTAAGGTCGGTGACTTACTTCATTCAAAGTGGTAATTGAAATGGCGACAATATTGGGGCCCTGTCCGACATCTATGCAGGATTTCCTGTCCTCGCAACAGTCCGAAATACACAACTACGCTCGCGGCTGTCGTATTCCACGTAACGTAACCAATAAGGGGAACGGGGCTTTTCACACGACGTTGATACGGCTTGGAGACGTGGAACCGGTAACATAGATCAGCTCCGCAACCGACGTGGTTTCGCTTTGGTAGCGGCGGCACCATTGTTGTAGCCACGGGCGGCATCAGGATAGTAAGTACGGGAGGTGATGCGGTGCGTTCGTGACGTCTCCGCTGTGACAGAATATGGGATTATTTCTTTAATTGCTGTATTCCAATCTACCTCAAGAAGGAATGGATGCGTAGCGGATGAGGTGTATTTTTCGCTGGCAGATTCAGCAACACTGCCGTCCCCACCGGCACCATACCATCGTGCAACAGGCTGTGGATTATGGCATTCTAAGACATAAAAATGAAGACCTTGTTTTCCACTTCTCATTGTTTCAGGATTGTTGGCATCACGCTAGTATTGTCGGGCCCTCGGAGCGTCGCGCTGCGCCGCTGCTTCCACGCGTTTCTCTCCCACTAGCTGGCAGTTTTCTCACTGAGCCGCGGCAGCCGCGGCGTCCAATCTTCCAGAGCAGTTAAAACCGGCGGCCTCCCATGACCACCTCTATAGAGCTGGGCATCGCGCCGCGCGCTGACGCCGTCGCCGCCCGTGATAAATGCCGGTTCACATGCGGCGCCAGCGGACGACCCGCGACCGTAAAGCGCCGCCGCGCCGCCCCGCCCTAATGATATTCATTGAAAGCAGGGCACGACAGAATGGCCGCAGCGGTCAGTGACCGGCGCAGGAGGGGTGTCTCGCCGTTCGCCCGCCGTTTGATGTCCCCTCGAGCCCGGCCGAGGGCAAGGAGTGAGTCTCGCCGTCTGTGGGCGCCGATGAAGAGTTTAAGGCGTGACCGGGCAAAACTTAACGTCGCATTATATCGCATTTCTTTTCTTGGTTAGCAAAGTTTTGTGCGGGGACCTTTGTATTAACACCAGTCACATTTTGTTTTGTAGCCTGATTTGGTATTGCAGTTCTTTTGTTGCGTTTGTTCTTACATGCATTATTTCATGTTCCATTTATTTCACGTAGGCGGCCGTTGCATGGTTTATCTGGTATTGCCAGCAGACGCGTTGGTATTTCCTGATCCTCCCGTTCTTGTACCGTTCGTTATCCGTTATCCCTTTCACCTTCTGTTTCTTACCTACAACCCTCCTGTACCGAAGTGCTCCTGTCAACCTATCGTGTTTATTTTGATTATCGACTCCACACACTGCAAAGCTAGACCGGGTCAGAACAAGCACCTTGTGACAACAGCCCTGAGTGCCTCGCACCTTACTGTCGCTGTCATTCCGCGTTGTGTTTCTGGGCATTCCTGGACCTTCCGCATTCCCAGTGTCGTTGGTTTCGTCATCGACGCTCACGTCCCGCACTGGATCTCTCGGGAACTTGTGCTCACATTTGCAAGGAGAAACCTTTCCTACCCAGACCTCACTCCCTGGGAGAAGCCCTCCCTGAGCACAGGGAGGGTTGCATGCCTCTTGCGCCACCCATTGAACTCCCCCATGGCTCCTGGACTTGGGAAATGTCAACAGCAGCTAGCAAAGCTGAGTGCTTCGCATATGTAGGCTGTTCATGTGCAGCTGTCGTAACTACTTTACCTCTGAAGTCCGTGGCCAAACGTAAGCTGCTTAACTGCTACACACGAATGCCACACAGGCTCTTGAGCTCTCGTCCATTGCAAAGGCGATGTATTGACGAGCGCCCATATGTGCCTACCTAAAATGCATGGCCTCTGACCGGGCAGCATTGCTGGATAATTCGCGTGATTTGTGTCGTAGGAACTGCTCCGAATTTCACCGGAATGGGCCATATGCTGCTCTTGAAAGACGTTCATGGTCCCATGTTCTCCACGTGCGCTTGTTGGCAGCATTAACCCGCGCTAGACGCACATCATGGGCTGTTGTAGCATTTTTCCGCGTGACATCACTCACCTCTGGCGTTACCGCCCTGGCTCTACATCCAATAAGCTACATGTCAGTCGATCCAATCAGTCGTGTCACCAATCAGCTATCAAAGTAGTAGATAAAAATGTCCTTGCATTTTGATATGGTTTCCGTACATGAGCAACGAAGCTTTGTCTGTATGCATGTTAAAAATTGCGAAGACAAAGTTCGCGGCACAACTAACTGTTCGAAAGAAGAAATGAAGTGCTATGCTAGAAGTATTTAAGTGCGTTAAGGTCTTGTAGTGCGCAAGCTACGAGCGAGTCGCACTCGGTGCTCAAAATGGCAGATACACGTGTGTCGCGTAGCACGGCATACTCTCGCCTCAGTAAATTTAAGATTTATACTCGGTTTGCGTCTCAGTTTAAGCGCTAATGATGGCGCAGATCCCCCAAGCTAAAGAATGACAAATTCACATACATGCAATGATCAAAGCTTCCTATGTCGAATATGCGATGCTTATGATGGTGCAAACAAAGAGATGCGTTCGACGAATTGCGTTTGCCTAGAACTGCGGAATGAAAAAAAAATGCCACCAAAGAATAATTGAAGAATAATTGGAAAAGTTTAAATCACGTTGGAGAATAATTGCGAGTTACAAGAAATGCAATGAAAGAAAATCCTCGAACGGACACAGGGAAAAAATGATGGAATAAATGGGGCGTGTTTACTCATGCGAGTAAAGATGAGTGCATTTACGAATGTTTGCGCTTATGAAGGGTTGTGTGCAAAGAAACATGTGGAGAAAGCAACGCAAAACGCTGCTTCGCATATCAATTTTGGCTCAACAAAAAGCGACGCCAAGTCCTATCCTGGACACTGTCCAGAGAGCTAGCGCGCGGAGCGTTGCTGTCTTTTGAGTGATCCTAATCCACGTTAGGAGCTGGCAGACTGAATACTGTGCCGTGTTTCTGAGGTGGTCCACAGGTCCGGGCTCCAAGGATGGACCGGTGTGTTCCGGCCCTGTGGCGCCCCCAACACTCCTCCAACCAGTCAGGGGTAGCGTCCGCGTGTTCCAGCCCCCAAAGTGCAGCCTGCTCACACCGCACCCCCTGGCTGGCAGATCGCCGACCCTGCCAGCGGACGCCAGCTGATCGGTTCCGCGTACCCCCCCCCCCCCCCCCCCCCCACCGAGCATAATCCCGGAGCACCGGCCGCCCCAGGTGCAGATCCAGGCCGGGGAGGGGGGGGGGGAGGGGCGCCGTTCAACCAGTCAGCTGATCGCACAAGTCGCTGCGTACATGGGCATGGAACGTACGTACGAGGAGGCTTCTGATTCACCCCATCCCCCGGCCATTCCTAAAGAGGGAAAGCTTAGTCTGTCACGTGAGGCGAAACTAAACTAATCTTAAGGAAGCACGTGAGATAAAAAGGAGGCCTCCCGCGAGGCGCGCGACGCAGGCAAGGACACTGCGGCGGCGCGGCTGGGACGCGTTCCACGCCGTGGGAGACCTGGAGCTGGAGGCGACCGAGAGGGGCCCAGCTGCGGTCGGTGCCGACCGCGGCAGCCGTTCGGATACGATCGGCCGGTGTCAGACGCGTGGGAGCCGCCGCCGCCGAGTTCTCTCCATACGTTTAAACAGTGGACAGTTTGACCGCAGCCAATCGGAAGATTACGAGGCGAAATCATAGCGTGCTTAATGGATGTGTCTTGCGGGAGGATTCATGTGATCTGGGTCGGATCTTGCCTTTGGGAGGACGCACAGGCGATTGGTGCGAATGTATTCTTCGTCATGAGCAGCCGTACTTTACGTAAAGAAATGCATGATCGCTGCAACAAATTTAACACGGCAGTGTGCGCGGCGTGCTCATGCCACGTGAGCATGTGGTATAACCAATGACCCCGGACATTTGATGGCCCCGAAATGGTTCATGTGATGGTATCTCCATTGTAGGGACGTTCGGGGTAAAAACACGGTTTTTCCCACACCACACCAACATTCAGCAGCAAAGGGATCGCAATCAGCTTGAGAATGTGATGGGTGAGCGTACAGAGTGTCAAACATGTTGCTGTGCGTGGTGTCGAAAGGCTCTCTGTCCTCAAACGGCACTCGCGTGCATGCGCTAACCGTTCCACATCACAGGAGGTCGGGCCGAAATATTTTGTCGCCTGCCTTATATTTTGGGGTAGTTTTAATGATATTGAGTTCTTATATTATTCATATATATATATATATATATATATATATATATATATAATATATATATATATATAATGCCACTACAGACTGTTGGGTTAAGTAACACAGCTCGTTCTGGATCGCTAAATGGACATCCTTGCGAACCCTGCAGAAGGTGAAATAAAAACCATTGTCTGAATCACAGACGAAGCCTTTCTAAAATGTCAGTCAGGCCGCCCGCCCACCTAGTGGCTCAGATCACAAAAGTGTATGGTGCTGCAATGCTGACACGATACTAACCTGCAATCCGCGTTTTGTCAGTTCTCTTTATTTCAAAACTGTACGTTAAGTTAGCATAACACGTCATTTCAGCGTCATTTAAAGCACAACATTGTGGGGCTAACATTAGTTGTGTTGCTTAAATTCAGCGGTCAAGGTACCTTGACTACGGGATTTCTATTATTCCAAAGTAGAGCTTAAGCAATGTGATGCCAGTTTTTAAAAACAAATGAAAAGGAATAAAGTGAAATTTAACATGACCTATCACCAAAACGTACCAGAGATTTCACATCTGTACCACATCTCAGTAAACCACAGGTCATGTATTCCAAAGTTGCATGCATTAACTGTTGGCTTTGCACTGACGGAGTAAAAAAAGGTTATTTCGAGTCATGGGAAGTCTACTCAGTGCATTGCACTGCAAACGCGGTCGGAAAAGCACATGACAACAGCGAACGAGATGAGCAAAAAATCCTGTTAATGTACTCATCCGTTGAAATTGTCGTATCAAGCAGGAAAAAGATGTGGCGTGTTTGAGAATTTCAAAGAAGTGAGTCAGTCACCCGATTAATGTTCTTGAATGTGGTGGAGTTCGTGCCAGGTGGATGCCGTGTAAGGTTACTCAAAAGCTGACGGCTGAAGGAGTGCTTGTTCCATGATAATCTTGAGCCACGTGAAAATGTAGTTGAAAATTTTTGGTGGAGTATTGTGGCCGATCAGAAATCATGGATGCATCATTATGATTCAAAAAAGAAAAGACAAGCCATGTAAACTGCCAGAAAGCTTTGCTACAGCCGACAAAAGATAAGATCATAAGTTCAATTCGCAGGGTCATGCCGAGCGCGATTTGGAACTGTTGAGGAATTATCCGCATGGATTTCTTGAAAAAGGGAGACACGATAGATTCCAAACGCTGCGTAGGTCTGCTAAGAAAACAGGAGAAAAGGGGAAACACCCGTGAAATCATCCTGCAACACGACAACGTCTGGCGACGTCATCAGCGGAACCATCCCCGCCGCTATGCGGTTTTTAAGGTTATCCATGATACTGCATCCAGGAATAACCCTGGCTTCCCTTCTAACGATTACCTCTTGCTCCCGAAGCTGAAAGAACACTTGAAGGGTGAGTGCTACTCATCTGATGAGGAGGTCAAGTCGACAGCGTGCCAATGCATACGGGGATTGTACCCTAACATGCTTGGTGACAGACTCCGCAAACTAGTAACACTGGAAGAAATGTACTGCAGTTGGAAGTGACTTCATCGAAAAATAGCGTGCATGCCGATTAACACGTGACGCGACTACATTTCGAGGTCGTTGTAACACGTGTTGAATCGTTAAGATGTTATTGATATGTAGAACTTCTGAGATTCCCCTTATACAACACAGGACGTGAAAATAGTCAGTGTGTTCAATGGAGTTAGAGGATCAAAGCCTTGCATGTCCATCTTTCATGCGTGCCAAAACATAGATGGTAAGATTTTGATACCAACTACTACATTTTGATATTCCGAGAAATCGCGCGACCTACAACCTGAATTTGAAAACCTGCCCCACGTGAATGCACATGTATGTGTATTGATGCATGCATTCATACCTAAGGTATATATTAGGGAAATACTACGTTCTACTTCGCATAACACTACTCTTCCAGATAAACAGTCATAATTTGTGTCATGGGTTCTGAACAAATGTTTGAGCACCTACCCAAGCAAGAAGTCGACTAATTCTGTTGAAGATGGTAGGCATTGACCACGATCACATGTTGTTTCATCCGAGATGATGAATATAGTTAGCTGGTAATGCATAAATGGTGGATGCATCGTCATACATGGAACGCTCGCTGAAAAGCGTGTTTTTACACCTGCTCTTTATGGTTCTGCGGACTGAAAAGTAGCGCCTCCATCAAGGTGCATCAAGGCCTTTAACCGCCTTGTCGGCATGGGCACACAGTTTGGCCAGCGGGAATTCAACGGTCACGTGGACGTGGCACACTGGATCAGAGGTGGTCAGAGGGCCGGTTACTCCCGTCAGAGGGCCGGTTACAAGGTCCCACTCAGGTCACTTACCGGTCCTATCGGCTCCAGGGTCTTGTCGGTCTCTGCCCGGTAACGCCCGTGCCTCGCTCAGCTTACACTAAGGTTCCGTTGATGTTTACGTTTATGGAGCTTACACGCCATGTTTGTGCCACGTTTACGACAAGTCTATGTCACTTTAATATCAGTTTTATGCGCCCGTAAGGTAATGGCCTGGTTGCCGTGCTGTCATATTCAGGTCAGTTTCCAGCATCAGCCAGGTGACAGTAACTGTGTAACCTGGTCACAGACAGCCACCATATGTCACTTTCAGGAATGTGGGATAAATGTCAGGCTGTCATCGGGTCGCCATCAGATTGCCACCGGCTCATGGCCAAGTTTCAGGCAAGAGCGCAGCCAGAATTTGTGACGTTGGGGGGGGGGGGTACCATGTTTTGCGACAGGAATGGGCAGTTTTTACGAGCGAGTTCCAGCCCCATTTACAGTACCCACGCACTGTCAATAGACTTCTAGACACCACGAACGCTAATAGGTGTAGTACAAAAGCGTATCAATGGGCTATCGATAATGGTTTGTCCTGCTGCCTTAAACAATTTTGTTTTCAACTGCGCTCCGCATCTATTCAGTTGACTACCCTACTAAATTACGACTGTTGGGCTCTGCGTGTCGTTGTCAATGATAGTTCTTCTATAATATCCAAAACCAGAGCAGTTTTCCTGACCACCAAATTCTGGAATTACATTCAGCAGTGATGTGGTGAATAAGTGCGCTTGAGCCTGAGGGGATGGGGGTGGCTAAAGCCTCACACATCCCCCACACCGGTTGCGCCACCCGCCACAAGTTGTGTTACAAACAGGCTGCCGTCAGATTGTAATTAGGGCATCCATGGACGCGGGAACTGGTGCGCCAGGGGGAACTGAGCCCCCAGCACTCGGCAAATTTAACATATATATATATATATATATATATATATATATATATATATGTGTGTGTGTGTGTGTGTGGTGTGTGTGTGGTGTGTGTGTGTGGGTGTGTGTGTGTGTGTGTGTGTGTGTGTGTGCGTGTGTGTGTATAACCAAGAATGGCTGTCGCCCCCACCCTCCCCACTCCCTCACAACTCGGGGGACTTCTGTAGTCTATGAGGGATCGTCCGGTCGCTGTTCAGTTGCCGGCAATCCGCCGTCTGTTAGCCATCTGATCACCGTCCGACCATCGTCCGGTGACCGCTCGGTCATCGTCAGGTCACCACCCGGTCATCACTCGGTCATTGTCAAGTCACCACTCGGCTATCGTCAGTTTACCGGTCGGTTGTCGTCAGATCACCTCTTGGTCATCGTCATGTCACTGCTCATTCATTGTCAGGACACTGCCCATTCGTCGTCAGGTCATCACTCGGATCATCGTCAAATCACCATTTGGCCATCGTCAAGTCACCTTTTGGTCATCTTCAGGTAATCAATCGGTCATTAGCAGGTCACCGCCCGGTCACAGCCAGGTAACCACTCGGCCATCGTCAGGTCATCACTCGGTCACTGTTAGGTCACCGCTCGGCCATTGTCAGATAATCGCTCGGTCAGCAACATCCTACCATCAAGTCATCCACAGGTCACCATCAGACCACCCATACGTCACCATCAGACCACCTACAGACCCCCATCAGACCAA
>NW_023596545.1:12903872-12988915 GCF_011947565.3 Pollicipes pollicipes | reverse complement strand
AAATCTCTTCATCTATCCCGCATTCTCCCGGTTGTTGTGCAAGGAATAAGGCTATTAGCGCTGTCCTATTTATAAGAGCACAAATAAACTCCATTAACACGCACCCAGGGTTGAATGCCACACGACGGGGTCAGGGGCTCAGGTTGGCTCCATGACATCTTAAAAACTGAGACAGATAGAAATCCAAAAGGACAGGGTGGAAGGCCTGTTTGTGAACTCGCTTGAGCGGAAATTTGAGAAGTGGGCAGCTTGGCCTCCACTAGCCAATCCACCCGTCATAGACCGAAATGTACCAAAAGCAAACAAGTGGAATGTATCGGTTATTAGCGTTGTCACTCAAGCGTCCACGAAGACTAAAAATGTCCAAAAGCTGATTACGAGTGTAGTGTGTCAAAAAAGGTTTTTCTTAAACTTACATCACACATCGGTTATAGGGTCACGTCCCCCATATTCCACGCATCTTTACCACCAGCAAATTGACTGCAGCACGTCAAATGGTACACGTTTTTGCACTTACAGTATGGATAGGTGGTTTTTACGCGACTCAGAATTTTCCTCGCACTAACAGTGTCGGCATTTTGCCTTTATTCTTTACCTGGGTCCATTAGCAAGTTCACCATATTTTGGTCCAGCTGTTTCGTCCACGCTTGGGACCTCAGCAGGTCATGGAATGAGCCAGTCAATATTTCAGCGCAATACCTAGCCACAAGTATGAAGAACACCATTTTTATGTTGACATGATATGTTTGACGACACCACATCATGCTTTTATTGTTATTCCTGCCTCTATCTTGACGCTCGTCTCCACCAATCAAATTCAAATTTACTCGATCTGAAAGTCGCTTAAACTGAAAAACAGCCGTGAGCTTTTTTTCTGTTACCTCCTTTGTTATGTATCAAGCTAACCTATAAACAGCCGACTCACCGCATATATATACAGCCTCTCCCTAAAGAATGCCCAAAGGCAGGCTGGGCGTGGTCGCTGGCAGAATGATTGAGCGAGGATGGGGATATATACATTTTAGGAGGATTCGGCGTTCGCTGGCTTAGACTGCCCATGCCCCCCCCCCACGCCTCCCCCTAGTCCACATGTTATATTAGGTTAGGTCCCGCTTTAGGCTCGCTAGACATGTCGCAACGCCAAATATATATGACCCCAGTCTTTCTCCTCTCGAGAGGCAAGATTGTCAGTCATAGCGCCAAAATCCGCCCAGAAAATTACTAAGTCTAAGGGGATAACCTAGCCCTCATACAATTCAGCCGAAGTCCCCCACCCGCAACAGGCTTCAACCGCCTTGACCGCGTAAAAGACGTTGTTGGCTGTCTCGAAGGCAAGTCCCCATTTATTACAGCTGTTTGCAATCAGCTGCTGTTGGCTTCAGCGGCGGCGCGATTTACCACCAGAGTCGGGTCCGCTGGTTGCCGGCGATAGCCCCGCGGCCGGGCGGGCTGTGTACGGCCCAGTTATCACAGCCCCCGCAGCCGGCCGCGTGGCGCCGCAGATAGCTCGCCCCAGCTAGAGCGGCGTCGCGTAAACCACGCTCGCAGGAGCTAAGCTTAGCCGCACCAGTCACGGGGCGGCGGGGGGTGAGTTATGGTGTGCGCCACTGGCTGCCGCAGGAGCATGAGCTTCGGCGCCTGCCGCAGAGACGTCATCTGCGCGCGCTGGGGGTCATGTCACGACCAGGCGCCAGCATAGCCGAGATGATTAAGAGATGACATTTATTTAGCAGTAGAATGTCGGCATTGATGCCAACAAGAAATGCCTGTTTGACTTGATGCGCACGTCTGTGTTCTGTGTGCGGAAAGTTGGGGCCGCACTTCACTGCGACCGACGAACGTGGATGTGTTTCAAACAGTCGTCCATGTTTCCAGGCGATGTTAATTTGATATCATGATTTGTTTCGCCCCTTATAATGTTCAGTGCTTTTGCGGCCAGAAAGATTGCATCGTGAGATAAGTTGGCGTGCGCACTAGGTAGATACCAGTAGATAATTGGCGTCTGCGTGTATTTATGGGTCGTGCCTTCCAATTCACCACCTTCGGCCTGGTGGTGTGCTTTTCCAAGATGAGTGGATCATAGTCAACCAAGTGCACGTGTCTTGTCGCCTCTCTCCCCCTCTGCTCCCCTCCCCCCCCCCTCCCCCCCTCCCCCCAGCTCCCGGCTGCCGTGTTTACGGCCATCATCAAATATTGGAGAGGTTATTAAAATGTGAGCAAAATTGCTATAAAAACGTTCACTGTGTTCTCAATCGTGCTTTATGTAGCCTAGGGTAATGACCTAGGGTAATGACCTTTAGAAGCCTAGGGTAATGACAGCACATTCTGAACACGATACCGCCAGGAACGGTATTCCTTTTGACTATTAATCAAGTCTGTAAATCTGTAAGTACTAAGCGGATCTGTGCGGTCGGCGGTTCAATCCCTGCGCTACGGATGGCGCTCCCGGGTCTCTGTCCAGCAGGGGCAGCCAGGACAGCAGAACACTGGTGTAGCGTGGTAATCTCCCACCCCACGCCCGATCCGGCGCTCAGCGGGTGGCTGGCGGCTCCACCCGTCCGCCCGCTGAGGCGCACGTGGACAGTCCGCGTTGGCGGATCAGCAGGCCATCAGCTGGCGGGACCAGCAGACCTTCAACTGGCGGGATCAGCAGACCATCAGCTAGCGAGACCAGTAGACCTTCAACTGGCGGAGATCAGCAGACCATCAGCTGGCGGGATCGGCAGATCGTCAGCTGACTGGATCAGCAGACCATCAGCTGGCGGGATCAGCAGACCGTCAGCTGGTGGATCAGCAGACCGTCAGCTGGTGGATCAGCAGACCTTCAACTGGCGGGACCAGCAGACCATCAGCTGGCTAGTGTGCACGATCTGAGCCGCGCGATTGCTGACGATTGTTTGGTACTCTGAAAGCTGAAGATCGAGATGTAGGCCGCTGTGTAGCAAAGATGATGTAGTACGAGATGTAGGTAGCAAAGCATCTTGTTGTAGAGGTGCAGCTGAATGTGTGTATTCTTCTGTTCTTGTGAAGCAGCTTGCTCCACCTTTGTATCATTTGCACCCCGCTCTCCTGTCATTCAGGCTCGGGCTCAGGCATTTGGCTCCCAAAATGATTACATATATTGCAACGTGCATTCAAGCAAGAATGACGACACCGATTGATTCAATAAACCAGAGATAAAATCACCCCGACACCCATGTCACGATAGGCTCTCAAAATAGCGGATCATCATGATACGCAGTAGGTCACGAGAAGGAAAGCACCCTTGAAGCCAACGAAAGATCGAGAACCGAAGTTGACGGCTGCAGAGGACGAGCTGGCTTCATGGCCATACAGAGCTATGCTAATGGAGACGGGTCGCACTCCACGTTCGTCGGCTAGCGGCGCTCTATAACATGTGAACAGCTGCGCAGTGACCCGGCTGTTAATCTTTGAAACAGAAACCAACGCGCCACCCCTTAGGGGTGCTCTTCGCTGCATTTTTTTTTCGCTAGCAAAACTTCGTTTAGGAATCGCAGCTTTTGCTCAGTTCTATAAATATTGAACAAAGGAAAGTTTTTGAAACGCCCAATCCGTCTACAAACGCATTGCTTCTGAGCCGTGATACGCAATGTCATAGAAAGAAGTGAGAAGACGACCGGCAGCACACAAAATGACGTGCTCATTTGGTGCTCGCTGGTGTGAGACAAGATGCTGTGATAGGTGATCCGTCTCATAATCAAACCACCATTGGGGTCTAACAACGGGCAAGCCTCAGGCTCACAATGCAGGCGTTAAACCCACGTACGAATGGCACTTCTTACCCTTCGCCGGGCGAGGGCGTTAGATGCTGAGCCCCCTAACATCAGAGAATTCCCTGCACGCCAGGCCGCCCACTGGTTCCTGTTTCACGGCTCCAGCTCAAGTGGGGAATAAATGGCAAGGGGCACCTAGGAAGGACATGAACACCCCTAACCCCAACTCGACCCGAGCTCCCAGGCCGCCAGGCGAAATCGCCCCCGCTCGGCGGGAGCTATTCTTGGCTCACTTGCGATTCTTCTAAGTCGCTGATGTAGACCTAAGGTCACCGCTGCGCACGTCACAAGTTTGTCAACTTACGTAAAGCAACACCACGGTCTCCGGTCGGAAACCCCCACGGCTTGAATGGGACCCGTACCACAAACGGATACGGCCAACACAACGCATCGCAGTTCACAGGTAAAGCCTCACAACAGCGACATATGGCACGACACAGTGTGCTGCCGACATTGGTCACAACCTGCTTAAGCTGTTCGTGTACGCCTCGTTGCTGAATGGCGGTCGGCGACTCGACCGCTAGTCCACACGGAGGTGGCGACGGCCCACCTCGTCACCACACATGCACGGGCCAAGGGTGAGACCTCTCGAGCCGGGGTCGGCTCCGGGGTCAGGGTGACATCTCCCGATCGCCGATCTGGCTCAGGAGAGTATCTCGAGGTCCGCGCGGAGCCGCGATGTCGGCCGCGGGGCGCATGTTTATTCCGGCAGATACAATACGCCAATATTGGCAAAAATGTGCTGCAAAGATGCCAAATTGGAGAATTTTTCTTGCTGTGCTTACAGGGAAGAACTACTGCGAACACAAAATTGACGAGAACAATAAATATTTTGTGCAGGTTTTTATATTTTGTGCAGGTTTGCTCTTGATGAGTCATGTAGGAGTCACGACGTGCTTTTTTATCTTTACTCTCTTCGCAGATCCTAACTATTGCTGACCAAGGTAGGAAAAAACGCATTGTATTTCAAACTCCGAGCAATTAATTTGAGGGGGTCCGGTGGTGGTAATCTAACCAGAGCCGCTCACTTGAAAGTACTTGATTTTTGACTATGTGCGATTCGATCACCTCGTTCAGCATCGTTGCCTTCTGATCCTCGAGTTGAGTTCAAGAACTCTTACGACTTCGCTGCCACTGGGCTGTTGTGCTGTTATTATAAGGTCTTGGCTACCACACGTCGCGTACCCGTGGCGGTGTATGATGGTTGCCTTTGGTATTTCGCGGACCCAGCAGCCCAGCGAATAAACGTCTCTCATTTTGTAGCTTTGCAGCAGATTTTCTCCACCATTGGCGTTTTTAGATCCACCGGAATAAGTGCGCGTGCCGGGCGACTAGAATGCATCGCGCAGGCGTGCGCACGTCCATGCAGATGACAGCGGCGCGGGGCTCAGTCGTATTCGGACCCGATGGTGATGCTGATCTCGTCCGACACGATCTGCGTCATGTGGTACCACATGTTGGTGTCCAGCACAACTGAAACAGTCAGACCAGAGCGCCGCTCAGTGCTGGTAGTGGCAGCGGGGCTCGACAGCCGCTGCCGGCGAGGCGTACCGGTTCTCATGCTCAGTACTGAGTGGACAGCTGGGACAATGGGCTGCAGATAACGAGGCGGTCGTCGACTTTGCTGACGGGGGTTGGGAGGGACGAGGAGAATCAGAACTGGTGCAGCTGTGGATACTGGACCGTGAGTTCAAAGCGTCAGTAGTCGGGGTTCGGTTTATCGGATCGACAACATAATCAAACGCCCCAGGGATGTTCCAAGGCCCCAGGTTTTCGACTGGCACAGACGCAGCTGGAGGTCGGTTTTACCTAGTGAACGGCCCATGAAATACTTTGTTGAGCAGCGCCGGTGGAACCTGCCTTGAATGTGGAAAACAATCCCTCATTTTTTACATTTACATCACCATGCAGTTGACCACCATGATCGGCCAGAAGTGGTAAAAAGCGAGGTAACCCGTCGCTAAGCCCCTTGATTATGCACACTGCGGCAGAACATTCCTTGATTCATAGCATGTGACTTACCTGCTGCCAATGGTTTCAACGTCATTATCCCACTTCCTAATCTCTCCCCCGCTGAAGGTGACCTGCCCAATGTGGCCTCACCCACTGATCTCCCCCTGGTTAACAGTGACCTGAGTAATGGGACCTCATTCACTGATCTCCCCCTGGTTGACAGTGACCTGAGCAATGGGACCTCACCCACTGATCTCCCCCTGGTTGACAGTGACCTGAGCAATGGGACCTCACCCACTGATCTCCCCCTGGTTGACAGTGACCTGAGTAATGGGACCTCACCCACTGATCTCCCCCTGGTTGACAGTGACCTGAGTAATGGGACCTCACCCACTGATCTCCCCCTGGTTGACAGTGACCTGAGTAATGGGACCTCACCCACTGATCTCCCCCTGGTTGACAGTGACCTGAGTAATGGGACCTCACTCGCTGATCTCCCCCTGGTTGACAGTGACCTCAGTAATGGGACCTCACTCACTGATCTCCCCCTGGTTGACAGTGACCTGCCCAATGTGGCCTCACTCACTGCTCTCCCCCTGGTTGACAGTGACCTGCCCAATGTGGCCTCACTCACTGATCTCCCCCTGGTTGACAGTGACCTGTCCAATGTGGCCTCACTCACTGATCTCCCCCTGGTTGACAGTGACCTGAGTGATGGGGCCTCACTCACTGATCTCGCCCTGGTTGACAGTGACCTGAGTGATGGGACCTCACTCACTGATCTCCCCCTGGTTGACAGTGACCTGAGCAATGGGACCTCACCCACTGGTCTCCCCCTGGTTAACAGTGACCTGACTAATTGGACCTCACCCACTGATCTCCCCCTGGTTGACAGTGACCTCAGTAATGGGACCTCACTCACTGATCTCCCCCTGGTTGACAGTGACCTCAGTAATGGGACCTCACTCACTGATCTCCCCCTGGTTGACAGTGACCTCAGTAATGTGGCCTCACTCACTGATCTCCCCCTGGTTAACAGTGACCTGAGTAATGGAACCTCACTCACTGATCTCCCCCTGGTTGATGGTGACCTGAGCAATGGGACCTCACTCACTGATCTCCCCCTGGTTGACGGTGACCTGAGCAATGGGACCTTACTCACTGATCTCCCCCTGGTTGATGGTGACCTGAGCAATGGGACCTCACTCACTGATCTCCCCCTGGTTAACAGTGACCTGAGTAATGGAACCTCACTCACTGATCTCCCCCTGGTTGACACTGACCTCAGTAATGGGACCTCACTCACTGATCTCCCCCTGGTTGACAGTGACCTGAGCAATGGGACCTCACTCACTGATCTCCCCCTGGTTGATGGTGACCTGAGCAATGGGACCTCACTCACTGATCTCCCCCTGGTTGACGGTGACCTGAGCAATGGGACCTTACTCACTGATCTCCCCCTGGTTGATGGTGACCTGAGCAATGGGACCTCACTCACTGATCTCCCCCTGGTTGACGGTGACCTGAGCAATGGGACCTCACTCACTGATCTCCCCCTGGTTGACTGTGACCTGAGCAATGGGACCTTACTCACTGATCTCCCCGTGGTTGATGGTGACCTGAACAATGGGACCTCACTCACTGATCTCCCCCTGGTTGACGGTGACCTGAGAAATGGGACCTCACTCACTGATCTCCCCCTGGTTGACTGTGACCTGAGCAATGGGACCTTACTCACTGATCTCCCCGTGGTTGATGGTGACCTGAGCAATGGGACCTCACTCACTGATCTCCCCCTGGTTGACGGTGACCTGAGCAATGGGACCTCACTCACTGATCTCCCCCTGGTTGACTGTGACCTGAGCAATGGGACCTTACTCACTGATCTCCCCGTGGTTGATGGTGACCTGAACAATGGGACCTCACTCACTGATCTCCCCCTGGTTGACGGTGACCTGAGCAATGGGACCTCACTCACTGATCTCCCCCTGGTTGATGGTGACCTGAGCAATGGGACCTCACCCACTGATCTCCCCCTGGTCGATGGTGACCTGAACAATGGGACCGTACTCACTGATCTCCCCCTGGTTGACGGTGACGTCCATGCTGCGGCAGACAGACAGACACTCGCGTGGGGGCTCCAGCGTCCACATCTTGCGGCCATGCAGCTGCGCCTGCCACGACGGGTGCTTCACGTGGTCAATCTGCAGTGAAACGGCGCCGGAGGACGTTAGACCTGTAACGTTAACGGCCGACAACAATGAGGCGACATTATAAAGAACGGAACACGCCTCCATACTCCGGCAAAAAACAGTTCACAAATGTGGGTTTAGCTCGCAGTTTCACAGGTCAAGACGTCATGAAAAGTTCAAGCCTTCTCTTTGTTTTTGTATTTCTGCTCAACGAATTTCGACACTTAATCCGTGTCATGCTTCTCTGCGCATTGATAGCAGTGGTCCGAGCGGGCTGAGGTTCTCTGACGCCCTGTGCCATAGAGACTGACAGCTTGTAACCTGGAAAGATCCACGGGATATATTGATCAGTTGCATGTTACCACACGGCATCTAAATAGGTCGATATTTCAACAGGCTAAACACCTTAATTTTTGGGCATGTCATTCCGAACAATAAGAAGAGGAGACAGTTATTCTGCGCAGCAATGTTGCATAAAGTCATGAGATCTATCAACGCAAACATTGGTGGGCCCTACAAGCCTATCAACCAATCAGAAGCGAGATGCAGATGAGACCCCTCTCGCCCTTGGCTGATCCCTTCCCGCGACAGTATTTATGGACCTGATTGAAACGATGGTCCGATGATGACCTGCCAGGATCCCAAGGTCCACAACCAGGCATATAGATAGCATTCTCCAAAGATGGACCATGAACCACATGCTTCCGCCAAGTTTCCGCTTTTGCTAACGACTTGCGCCCAATCCCGTCCTTTACTGTGAGAAGTTCTGGCCATTATGATCACTGACACCGTTTATTGACAGCAAAAGGTGACAGAACAATGATGACGACAGCACAAAATGTTCTCCACTGCATGTTTAAAACCTACGGCGTAAACCATAACGTATGGAAGTATCCATTTTCTCTTCCTTAAGCACAGACGAAGTGTTTCGGGTCACCCTCACAGCCCATAAGGACGATCAGCCTAGGAAAAAGCCCAACAAAACAAGTCAGAGGCATGGACATGCCGAACAACTTTCTCTTTGACATTGGATATCCACACTTGTTAAGCCTATTAAGCCTATTAAAATTATTAAACTGAGCGGAATTTATGAAGCTAATGAATTTTGCCGCCTCCGTGGTCTTGGGGAAAGATGCTGGATTCGTAATCCAGCGGCACTGGCTACGAGTCCCAGAGTGGGCGCATTGTTCAACCCGACTGAAATGGAAAGGCCAGCTGGCAACAAGCCAACGAGGTTCAACCCATACCCGAGGCGGCCGTGTCGCAGCATTGTGCGGCACGTAAAACCCTCCGCATTCCTGTCTGGCGAAAGGGTGGAGGCAAAATTAGCTGTTGAACTGGACGGCACGCTTGGGTGGTGGGTTCGGGGTATACGCAACAAGCTATGCTAAGCAGGTACTCTGAATCCGAAGTCACCCATATAAACCATTCGGAATAAATTTTAAAGAATGAGACTTAGTAGAGCTGATAAAACTTGGTTAAGCTTATTACTTAACCCATCAAGTTTAGCGAAATTCATTAAGCTAATTTAATGTTATTAGACTCATTAAGCTTACAAATTTAGCAAAGTTTATGAAACCTATGCTTACCATGGACCTATCCCAAGAATTGGACATGCTTTATCACCCGTTCTAGGCAATGAAGAAGTTCGCCTGGAATGGATCCACCTAATGCTGACAACGTGACCTCTGTTTCCATTCCATTTATTGACAGCACATTGACAGGAAGAGAAAATGCATCTCATAAACCTACTGAGCTGCCAATTCGTGGCATCACAGAGCGGTACAACGCTTTCAAATGGCCACCAAAATATGGCTCAGACTCGTCAAAAGATCTTTCGTTTAACGCATGATGCAACATTTGCAGTTGAGGTCTGGCTGGTTGTTGTTGCGCTCAGCAGTTGTTCATCCCTACAGCTTGTGACACCTGCCAGGTTGATACCTTGCGGCTTATCGGAAAAAGCAGCAGAGAGCGATCGTTAAAAAAGACACGTTAGGCGTTCAAGACAAGTCCAAGAGGCAAGAATCCTCCGGCCATTGCTCCTTATGGATTTCGCCATTGTATCGTAACCACCGATCTTTGTATAAAAATGCCCCTACTATGGCACAGACGTTGCAAACTGAATTTTACGAAGTCAATAGAAACACAGAACTCTTAGCCCAACCACAACATTCAGAACCCTTCCCGACGCCCAGTCGCCTCTGTGCCATACAAGACGGCATAGTACTCAAACAAGACATGCACAATAGCATACAGACGCCTGCACGCACACCCCTGCACAATCACTCGCCCATTGCCCTCCCTCACACCGGCGGCCATGAAGTACACAGACGTCTCACACGCAGACTCACGCACACACCCGCGGAGACGCATGCGCAGCAGGCTGACTAAACTTACACTGCACCGTAACTGACTTCAGCTACTGATCGCATTGTTTGTTTCCTGTGATAGTCCACACAAATTAAAAATACGTCACGAACCGCGACTGACTTGTAGGATTACGGAATTGCTTAGCTCGAGTGATGGTGTGGACAATTTTACCATATTAGATACGCGCAAGCTGAAAGTATTGTCCAATTGCACTGACGATGTTTTATTTAAAGGATTCGTAAGCTGTTTCGACCGATATGTGGCATGCGTATATACCCATCATTGAGCACTGTTATACTCGTCAACAAAACTGCCAAACGTCTTGCATTCTGATTTTGTTTTGCTGGTCCTTACCATCTCTGATGAAGGACCGCACCAGAAATAGGATGTTTCATGTACAACTATCAATACCAAAGTAGCAAAACGCAAGTATGCATATATATATATATATATATATATATATATATATATATATGATGTGTGTATACATGTATATGCTATATGTGTACATTTGCGTGGGTATGTATGTGTAATAGATCTTTCAGATTGAGCAAAGGAACATCATTTCTGCTCATTGTTATACTGGCATTTTTGCGCTTATATTAGATTTATCCAGCATGGCTGCCGCAATACCGGACAGTCGATACAGGGCGGTCTCTTAAGTAGGCTTAGTAGGAAGTGTTTTAAGGATGGGCTGCTTGGGATGGTAATTGTCCATGATTATTATCATGCTACGGCTGCCCAAAACAAAAAAAATCTGGGTTTCCTTCTTGGATCAAAGTTAGGAGGGTTCATCGGAGATTTAGGGTCTGTCTCTGTATGCGACGCCCATAGACGTGATGCTAAATTCCACTAGGGTGGCGGAGTCCTCTGCTATATGTGTCAAACACATGTTGCAACGGGACAACAGTGACTGTGCAACTAACATGCAAATGTGCGCCGAATCCGGGCGTGCCCATGAAGATCCAGTCGAGTCGGGTCGACTCGGCCGTCTCCGGCAGGAAGTAAGGCCGGGTGTAGTGGCGGCGCAGTTCGTTCCCCGCCGCCGAGTCGCAGCTAGACCTGCCCAGCAGAAGGTCTTGGGCTCGAATCTTCCGGTGGATGAATACTTCGGTTTGGCCCTAAGCAGCGCTAAATTGGCAACGTTGCCGCGTTAACCATGCATTATGCGCCCACGAAGTGTTCACCGAAGCATTTACTGACACACATGAGGCACACTTAAGGTGCATACAGATGCTTCCAATATCCGACGCATCAGTCAGCATAACGTTGAAACAGACCTGTAACAGCAATTTCCTTACCTTGTTGGTGTATTTTTCCCCAATTCAGGATGCTAATAATAAAGCGTGCAGCTGTATCTCAGAAGGAACATCCACTGGAAATCCCACAACCACAGATTTTGTTCTGCAAACCACTAAGCTACGTGTCCCCCAGGCTTGAATTCTAAAGTAAAAACAGGGCTTAGCCTGAGCTGCCGTGCAGAACTGGCCGCACGGCCGCGGTCGGCCCCGCCGGCGCCGCTGCGGTCGCGGAGGTGACCCTTACCAGCCGATGTACCACGGCTCCTCGCCCTTCTGCATGTTGGCCCGGGCCGCCGACATGGAGAACACGTCACTCAGGCCGTCGAAGTTAGTCCTGCAGCACGGAGAGCGGCACATGAGCGTCCGCGAGTCGACGGCGGACGGAGCGGCTGCCGTTTTGCGGCGCGGTGTGTTTCAGGCTGGGGCCGAGGCCATTTTTGGAGTGTTTGGAGTCGTCAGCCGTGAACATGTGGGGGTGTAACGTGAAGGGGCTATGGCACTGACGTTTGAAACATAACGGGACTGGGCCTCGCTGCTGCGGGGAAGATGAAAGCCATTCAATTCAGAAACAGCTGAGACTTCATTAGCACGTTTACAACCGAACGACATATCAATGTTTTACACCACCAGTGTGAAAATCCAGGCGAGGCTAAACAAGGTTATGTCGTTGATATGGGGTAGGTCACTCATGTGGGCTGATACCGTAGGTAAAGACAGAGGAAGTGACGGTCAAACTACCACCGGTTCCTGTCCCTGATCTGAACTATTCTGAGGTCTGCTCCAAAGCGTTCCACCATCGAGCGCATCCCGACGACTTCAGATGCTGAGCTGACCAGGACAATGCCGGGTGTCAGGAGATATGCTGTGTCACGAAAATCTGCCTACCTACCTATCATCCTACCTGCATGCCAGAGGGGAGCGTAAGCACGTGAGCGCACCAAATTGCGTTGTGCGGTGTACGGAGTTTCCAGGCACCCAGTGAAACAGACGTCGTAATCGTGCTGCGTGCCGCTACGCGGACGTCGCTGGCCGTTGTTTATGCTTATGCTTAATCATCGTTGTTTCATTAGGTCCTTATCCCGCCTACGTATTCAAATATGATAGTCTACGAATTGGACAATACTATCCTTCCCGTTCTTTTGAGACTTGTGCCGGAGCCAACAATCGAACAGCTGTGGACTGTTCCACATGTACGCACAGGTGTATTCTCGATAGGACTGTCATGCCAGAATCTATCCTTAGCAGTTTTGCATGGCCTGGTTAAGATACCACGTTACCTTCATACCACGTTGAATTATATTTCTTGGTCCCGCAACCATGAAAACGTGTTGCCTTTTCAGTACTTTGAGGCATCAGCTCGGCGTGGCCACAGCATAGAACTACAAATAAGCGAAATAGCTCTGAGGAGCAAACACCACTCTTGCTCACTTATTCGACGCCAAAGTTCCGGTCAGTCAATGCTATGCTTCATTTGCGAGTGAATTAACTCTGACTATCTTATTGCGGTGTCATAATGACTTTCCATGTTTACCCAAGCGGTTTTTGCAAGCGCATTCAAAACGTCGGAGCCTGGCGCTCTGGCACTGGTTAAGTTTATCGGGGGGTTGATGGCATACGTTTTGTCAAAGCTTGAGTTCACCACATCATCCAGAGTCAGCTCCAGGACAGGTGTTTGGAAGACAAGTTTGAATGAAACACGGCCTGCTGAAGGCGGTTGTCTCGTCCAATGTTTTTTGACTGCACCCGACAGGTGTTTGACTGAAGTGAGCTGTAGCGAAGACTATATATATATATATATATATATATATATATATATATATATATATACATATATATACATATTATTTGGAATAATACATATTATTTGGAAAAGCCGTCCAGTAGCATTGTTTTTTTTTCCAACCCACAGGATCATGTAAATCGAGAATGACCACACCTTAAAGGCGTATACGCTATATGCACACGAACAAGGGCGGCGTCAGTCAGTACCGGTAGGAGGCGAATATTGCGGATGGACTTCATCCTAAATGGCAATTTTTCGTGCAATCGTCATCGTTTGGCATAAAAGCCCATGCACAAAGCACTTCGGTCAGCTTCCGCTCAGGCCGGCGTCAGCTGTCATTAGTTCTGAGGATGTCTGGGTGGTGTTCGGCTGCCACCCACTCACGCATCAAAACCCAAGTCTTCTCCTTGGGGTGAATCGGTGTATTCTATCCAGGATCTAGCTAACAAACAATTGTTCTATAAAAAAAATTGGCCGTTGTCAAGTTTGGTCCGCGACTGACGAACCTGACCACGGCCGGATAATGAAATGCCCGAAACGTTGCGTACATACTGACACAACAGATGAAGACTATAGTCCAAACAATTCTTCCATCCGGGTTACTTCGTCTCACTAATTCCTTCAAACTGAGTGCTATATATACTTATGAGAAAAAAAATTTACGACCAACCTATTACCTGTTTATGATCATCCGTCTATAATTTCAACTATCGTTTCGCAAGCGTCTGATAAAACCCAATGGAGCCAGGTTCCTGGTGACCAAATAGTGATATTCCAATAACGCGACTGCACTGTGCACACCGACGCGCAAATGTGTCCACGGCTGGCTTTAGTGGTTCTCAAACTGACGGCCTTATTTACAGTACCTACAGCAGCCACCGTAAAAAGCAACTAGGCAACTTGCGTTTTTACGGTCTTTTCGGCTTTAGACATGGGTTCATGTTCATCGTAGCATTGCTACAACAGAAAGATAAAATCTGACAGTTTGTGTCCATATTCCCTACAATTCCCGTCTGAGCCTATTTTCTGCCTGCAGTTCCACAGCCACCTTTTTATTCTCCTTTCTGAGTTCTGCAATGTTAGCCGTCTCTATATAAGACGGGTGGAGAAGATTGCGAGGCCTCTACCGGAGGCACAATTCCTGCATCTACCACGGAAACAAAATGCTTCTGAGCATCTAAAGATTCTATGCACACGTGCTTGTCTCCATCTTTGTAACGTAACATGTCGTACTGGGCCACAAAAAACGCGACATTACAAAGCATGTTTCTACCAGGTTTGTCTTCTGAGCACGCTATTGACAACATTTGGAAAACTTGTATACATCCCAGGAGAATTTATGCTTTCGCCGCAAGACTGAGCTTTTTGAACTTCCATATTAATCCTGCAAATTTTGATTTCGGAGTTAAATTGACCTCCATGAAGTTCAACTGAAATTGAGACATGAAAATAAGGCTTTGGGTCTAGATATTTTTGGCTTGTAATGCCCGAGAATGCACCCATTTCGAAGCGCATGAGCCGCCAAAATTTGCTGCAAGTTTACCGGCAGACCCTTGCGTTAACACCCACGCCGGTCATGCAAAACTCCCAGCCCGAGTCCCCGCAACAACGAGTACGAAAGCGCAATTAAACCCTATCGCATTCGTTGCCCTCGACCTGAGGAGAAAGCTCGGTCGTGCCTCCAATCACCAGCGCTGCCAATCAACGAGCCAGCCCGGATGGCGAGCGTTCGTCCCCCCTCCCCCTCCCCCACACGTGAGCCGACCTGGCCGCCGACGTTGCGCCGCCCCCACCCGATGCACGCGCGGACGTCATCAGCGGATGATGCGGAACGCGCTTACTGCGCTCGCGATTGTGCCTGCCGGTGTCCGCTGCGCGTCACTTTGTCTGCCAAAGGTCGCGGCCCGGCGCCGGCACCCCGGACCAGGTGAGTCAAGCGGTCACAAACGGCCCGTGCCGGGGAACGCCTGCGCACCCCTCTCACATTCGGTGACCTCTGACATTCCGTTCCGCGGGCAAAACAGCGCGGCTCGACAGCCGGGCGGCCGAAAGTCGAGCCCGGCGCTCAGTGACCCGTGTGACCCGTGGAGAGTGCAGATCCGTGGCGAACTAGGCACGAGCGGATGCTGTTACGCACCACAGCCCGTTCAGCTACTGGTCTCTTCAAGCTTCCAAAAACAAATAAATAAATTCAGTCGTCTCACCATGGTACCGAGTGGGAAGAACCCATGCCGGCGTCCGCCCCTCTGGCCTACGGATTTTTTTCTTATGTTCGCCGGAATGGACATCGTTCGCCATATTCTTTGTCCGGAGAATTCCTAGCATGTACAGGCTTCAGGGACGTGTTCCACTGCTTGTGGTTAGTTCGTTGGAAATTCCAGGACGAATTAATTGCATGCTCTTTTGCACCCAATCGTTATCACTCATCGCTGGAAATCCCTGTTGGAAAATCCAACCCATGCAAGAGAAACGTTTCATTCGTTATCTTACCAGACATTGCATTATGCATATAATATTATGCATTTGTATTTCCATTTACTCGCAGCCCATCCAGAGGACGGTTTTTCCGGTCTTCGGTCCATTATAATACAATAACGCACGATACTAACATACGCACGAAGTCGAAACGATAAATTTTATAGATATTTGCATTCGAAATAAAGATACCACGTGTAAAAGTACACGGAACACAGCAATGCCATACAGGACTGCGTGCAGGATAAGTGCATATATTTACACAAGCTACCTACGCGTGTGGAAAAAAACCACCTTGGCTCAAAACCAAGCCAGAGGACCTAACATTTTCGTTTTGAAATGAGAGATTCTGAGCCACTGCAGATGACGTCACGGTGCGGTGGCCAGAAGCAGGTGGACGCATGCTGTCGTGGCGCGATCAGGATATCTCCCCTTACTGACTGTCCGTCGGCACTGGCCAGGCAGAGAGACCCTGACAGGGAGAGGTGCCTTTTTCAATAAAACAGAGGAACGCGGCTTTAAAAGAGATTGAGAGGCCAGGGTTGGTGGAGGGGGAGGGCAATCCCTTGCTTTTCAGAGCTTTACACGCTTTCATGACTTTCCTCTTTCCTACACAATCAGCAATCCGGGCCAGCCCAGAGGCCCCAGAGTCGGTGAGCTAAGCTGGCCGTGTTTAATAGCAGAGACAATCCTGGTGGCGGCATTTTAAGTTCCTGAGTCTTCCTCACCTGGTACCTGGCCGCGCCACCTCATAAGCATAAGCGGTAAGAGACGTACCTGAAGATGTAAACTAAACGTACCATTTTGAGGAGATTAGGTGTTAAATAATGCTCGAGATGCTACAGCGAGATGCTCCGCAGTCCATAACGGAGCCCCTATAGGTTAGATTGGGCCACTATAGGTCAGTATAGGATCTCTACGAGTCAAAATGGGCCCGTGTAAGGCCAGAGCGGGCTCTTTTCAAGCCAAAAGGGCCCCTCTATATGCCAGAAAGAGACTCTCGGCTGGTTAGTATGGGCCTCCATAGTCGATAATATGCCTTCTATAAGTCAGAGTGGACTCTTTAGAGGCTGGAATGGCCCCTCCTCAGCCAATAATGGCTCCTCTACGGGCCGGAATGGGCACTGTACAGTCGATAGTGGGCCCTGTGCAAGCCAGAAGGAGCCCCTGCGCATGTCATAATGAACCCTCCAAAGTCGGTGATAGAAGATCGACAGATCAGAATGGGTCCTCTAAAGGCCACAATTGGGTCTTCACAGTCAATAATAGGCCATCTGTAGGCCAAAATGGGTCCCCTACAGGCCAGCATGATGGGAACTGCAGTCAATAATGGGCTCTCTACGAACCTGAATGGGCCCCTCTGCTGGCCAGAATACGTCATGTACGGGCCAGAATGAGCCCTCGACAGTCAATACAGGACGCTCTACACGTCAAATGGGCCCGCTATAGGCCAGAATACGCCATCCAGTTAATGTTAGACCCTCTACGGATCAGACTGGGCCTTTACAGGCCAGAATGGGTTCTTCACAGCTAATAATGGGCTTCGTTCAGGCCGGAATGGGCCCTCGATAGGCTCAGAAGTGCCCTCTTTGGTCAGAATGGGTCCTAAAAAGGCCAGAATAAGTCCTCGACAGGTCAGAATGAGCCTTTACATGCTTCCATAATCTCTTTACGGTTCAGAATTACCCTTGACAGACCAGCATGAGCCTCTACAGGCCCTGCAAGTTGGGAGGTGAGTTGCACCCACTGCCCCCAGCCCCCTTCCCGCGTCCTTATGCACGCAGGATATCGCAATAGGGGGGGGGGGGGGGTCAACTCAAAATCGCTCACGGAAAATCTACGTTGGCGTGATGGGAGCTGCTTATAGGGCATATAACATAATTGCATGTTTTCAATCTCATTTTTGTTGCGTATCTGTCACTTCTTTTTGCATGCATTTTCAGTTTTTCAGGGACATTTATGCGCGTAAAAAATTGATGAGATGGATGACGGGGATGAGAAGTCCATGGATCACCGGCAGGGGCGTCAGTTCTCACCGTACCGCCTGCGTCGACCATTCTGTTACCTTTCGAACTTACCGGGGTCCAAACCACACCACCGAGGTTCTGTCACAAACATGTTATGATCACGTGTTCACATCATGACTTCAGCGTCTCAGAAAATCATCGTGCGTGATCTCACTCTACCAACTGTTCAGACCGCTGCAAACCTGAAGTTCCATCTGTCCTGTACTGTCTGTTCTGAAGTTTTGTCCGGGGTGCAGTCATGACCAGCGCCAACCGAAGCTCTCCGGGAGCGGCTCACTTGTATGGGAAGAACTGGCAGCCCGCCTCCGTGCTGTCCGCCGCGAGTCTTCCCGAGCTTTCCGCATACAGCTCCTTGAAGAACTGGAAGTTGAAGACGGCGGGGGCCGTCCAGTTGGCGGTGCCGTCCGTGATGATGACGGGTCGGCCCGAGTACGCGTACCTGCGACGCCAAGGGTCAAGGTCAGCCGGGTCACACGCCGGACACCGCCCGATGTCGACTCGTCTGGCGTGATGCAGGATGGCAAAGCAGGATGGTTAACAGCCATACTGCCTTTGTGTGAGTCCGCTTCGTTCAACACGATGCTGTGATATCAAATGCCCCAATGGCACAAATAGACAGACGCAGTCAAGGGCTTTTGAGGAGCGGCTGGTACTAAACGATTCCTCATCTGAATATGTAAATGTGCGTGGTCGACAGGTCGGTCGCAGATATAGGAACTGAAACCGGCGTAAACCTGTGGGTGCAGCTATATGTATGCATATATATATATATATATATATATATATATATATATATATATATATATATACACTGGGTGATCAGGACAAGATGCGTATATAGTATTAACGTGTGATACAATGTGGGCAATGAGGGCGAAAGTCGGACATCAAATTGAGAGTCGTAGCTAGGCGAGGAAGCCAAAACAAGTGGCGTAAGTTCCCCCCGCCATAACATTGCGACAAAGCATTCGGTGACCCGGCACCCGTTGGTCGCTGTCGTGACTCAGATAATGCATGTTCGTGTTTGCAATCCAGCCGAGCCGTAGATAAGTACCCTAATCGTCGTCGTTGTCCCGACCGGCCTGCGCCGCTCCGCTCAGACCAGACCGCTCCGCAGGTGTGCTGGCGTTTGGCCAGAGTACGTCACATCACGTTGTAGCTGGTGATCGCTCTGTTCCTTCATAACTGCACTGGATGGTGGAATCCACATATTTATTTTGCACGAGTGTACGTGGCGTTATGCAAGTCACCTTGGGGTCCTCGAGTGACTGGCCGGTTTTGAAGGGAAATTGTGCGGTCATGGGCCACAAAACACCGGGAAAGTCATGAGCTTCTTACCTTGGGTCTAATGGGCTCTGGAGCGAAACCTCACCATGGAATCGCGCCCTGATCGTACAGGCACTCGCCCTGAGCGCCTTCCCGGACACATTCATCTGTACCGAGACGATTCATCGCCGTCTACCACCCAATGAAGCGATCTAACAGCCCGACGTCCCCACCGGACAATCCAGCAGCCAGTGCCGGAAATAGCGCTGCCTCCAGTCGGGGGGACGACTGCAGATCGTAGGCGAAAGCCCAGCTTAAAGTGCAGGCAGCCGTCCAGCGGATGGCCACACCGTCAGCGTCAGCTCTCCGCTCATGGGGCGCCACCTCCCGCCGGGCGCCAGCTGAGCCACCAGGCGTGTGAGCGCTTCCGGGTGCACTACGCGCGAGCCCGCCAGAGGCAGTGACGCTCGCTGCCCCAGGGTAGCTGGACTGGTGCAGGTGTTGCGCCACACGCCGGCCACTCGCACCGGAGCGCATTCTTCCGGCAACATCTAGCGCAATATTCAGCCTAACGATGAAGAAAAACATTGGACAGGGAAGACGCTGGGTTGTGTGATGGTCTACGCTTTGCGTGGATTCATGTACTTAATGGCAATGCCGCTTGCCGACTTTGTAGAACATTTCCCGTTGACACTCTGGGATGTGAAATTTCTTTGTTGCAAAAGGATGTACCACACGGTCGGGAAACAAGCCCGAAGCAAAAACAGGCTGCAAGGCAAATCAAGGCACTCCGGCGATACGTGATCAACACCATTTGATGAAGGCCATAAAAGTCGTTTGCTTGGGCTGATGTGTGGGTTTATGTGTGGGTTCATGCGTGGGTTAATGTGTGGGTTCATGCGTGGGTTAATGTGTGGGTTCATAAGTGAGCTCATGTGTGGGTTAATTTGTGAGTTCATATGTGGGTCCACGTGTGGGGCCCGAGCGCAGCCAGTTTCGGACGTTCGGACGCGGGCCACCGATGCGCTCGTTTTGAATATGTTTCCTGATTAATGTTGGATATCGACAGAGGAAAAATGCATGAATTCAGCTGCACAGCATAGACAAATGCATAATCTATACATCGCAATATGCTCCAAACACTGTCCAACCCACTGCTACGCCAGAAATCGATCGAGAAAAGTTCAATGTCAATTCTTCCGAGACCTCGCGGCCTCGAGGGCCGCTAGCTGCGCCGTCTCTGGGATGGAGTGGAGGTAGACCGTGAAACTACGGGGGTGGGTAGTCAGGCTCGCTCTGCCCAGCATGTGCGCAAAGTGTTTTCTTTTGGAAATATTTCGGTCACGGTTGCCGAAAACATAAATCGTAATCTTTTGTTTCGCAGACCGAAATCGCCGAGCCTGTCCAGACCCAATGGTTTAATGCTTTTGGCGGTGTGGTCCGTGAACTAAGATGGGATCGCTTCTTCAATAAGTCTGCGTGCTAAGCCCTCGAGAACAACGGATTATAAACATTAAAGACATTTGTGTGAGTTCCAAGACGTATCTAGGGCCTAATAGCTTACCATCCGGTGTGATTCACAACATGATAGGTCAAGGATCGGGTTTCTGATGTACGCATACGAGTTTCTGGACGTGAGGCAAGGCGACGTGATCAGAATAGAACTACTAATACGGAAGGCGTTTGTGTCTATTTTTACCATGTCAACAGTTGAGCTTTGCTTACTTGAGCTCGAACTCTTGCGGAGTGATGTTGGAGACCCGGTCCACGTCCAGCACATCTGAGCACCTGCTGCAGTTGTTTGGCGCCGCCGTCAGGTCGGCCATTATCGGATGCATCTCGATCATGCACTGTCGACCCCACAGCTCGCGTCAGCAGCCGTAACAACATCTCCAGCACGAACTGGCCGCAGCACATGTGCAAGTGAGAGCAGCGGCAACATCCCGGCGCACACTCCTGACATCACTTGCGCTAGTCAGTTGTAGCGACAGCATTGCGACCGCGCATTGCCGAAAAACACCCAGTACGCGCTTGCATGGCGGTTTGCCTGCATGTGAGCCCAAATTCGAGCCGGCGATGCTAGAGAAGGCACGGCCTTCCGTGTAACTGGGGTGCGGCCAAGAGTTTGGGCGTGGTCTCCATAGCAGCCCTGAGTGTGGTATGAGCGTGCTCCCTTTGCAGTTCCGTGGGCGTGGTCTCGGATGTCACCGCACTTTGTGCTATGAATAGGTCTCCAGTGCTCGAGGGTGCAGTCCCCGTTTTGCCGGCGTGTACTTCCTCAGTGTAGTACCGACCGTAAGCATGGCCTTCTGTGCAGCGGCTCTTTATGCCATCCCATCGACTTTCACAACTAGTGCTTTAAACGGGGAAACCTGTTTGAGGCAAGACCAGCCCATCCAGTTCCAAGCTCGGTGACCTCAATTAGGGCCGCTCTCCAGAGTGGGGACCAGCTCTACACGCGCGTATGGCAGCACTGACATGATGGTATGCGCCTGGACCCTACGGGCGTGTCCGGGATCCCATAGGGCTCCAGGCTTATGGCATCCCTGGAACGGACACTAGGATCTTTTTTGGGGGGCTCCAGGGCATGTCCGCTGACAAGGGCGTCAAAATGGGGTTTCCAAAATCGCATCATATGTGGAGCCCTATGGCCTGGCAAAACCACAACAGGGACAAACACGGCGTGTTGACATTGGTAAAGAGTGTGGCCCGAGTGTGCATGCACCCTGTGGACCTCGCTATCCTCCCAGCCCAAGACTTCTTTTGCTGTTTTTCCTTTGTATGCCGGCGCTATCGGCTGTAAGTATTCACTTTACTGGGTCCCCATCATTTCCCCAGTTTCCTTCAAATAACTGGGATCTCGTGTAGCTTATAAGCCGTCTACCAAGCTTTGATGTTTGGGAGCTGCAGAATGAGCATATTGCCATAAAACTGTCTTTGGTCGTATATATATATATATATATATATATGCAAGGAAATTGAAATGTTTGAATGTATATGTACTTGATGTACATGAACTTGCATATATATATATATATATATATATATATATATATATATATATATATATATATATATATATCTATATATATATATATATATATATACGCATCGTAATCCAAAATGTTATGCATTACATTACAGAGCTGTGTGTACCTGGCCCGCACAGAGGCACTGAAGTGTGTGGAACGGTCAAACCGCGGAAATGTCATACACGGCTCACCATCTATTCAGTTATATGAAAACCGGTGACGCGGTTTTCGGCCGAGTGCGCAGACATGGCCCACGAGATCGCTACGTGATGCTCGTGCTTCGGAGCTGAAAAAACTGTCTTCTAGCATTCGTTCGACGTCCACCGAGGGCCTGGAGCGACGGTGATAAAGCGGGGAACGGCTCGTGCGTTCCTGGCGCCGCTGGTGAGAGTCCTGAAAACCAGGACCAGCATTTTGCCACCCGGGGGGAGCCTCCCGGTGCCGGGGACCAAGCGTCTAACGCTGAGGCCGAGCCTGCTGCCACCGGCGCCGCCAACCGCACGTCCCCAGCGTGGGGTCGGCCACGGCTCGCCCGTACCCCGGTCCACGGCAGGAAAGTAGTAGCGCCGACGAGCGCCGTGACGCAACGCCATATAGAAAGGCGGGGCCGACGGCGCCCGCCCGCGCGATCCGCGGCTCGCCGCGCCTCTCACGGCCGTCCAGCGCGGGGCTCGCACACTCTGCATTCAACAGGTGCGCCCCCTGGGACAGCGGCGGGCCGCACAGTCGGCGGCTCTCCGCCAGGTCCAGTCACGTGCCTCGCCGCGTAAAAACAAACCGAGGTCGCGCGGCGTTCGGCGACGGCGGCTGCGCGGCGGGAGCGGAACCGGTCACGCCAGTCGGCGGGGCGTCTGTGACGGGGCGGGGGGGGGGGGGGTGGACCAAGGCCCTGGGGGAGTGGGTCGGCTTCAAGGGAATACTCCTCATTTGGAGATACCGAAGCAAACATGAGATAGTATGAAATCAGCTCACTTATAGCTATTGGTATATTACTATATTTTTACATTATATTATCATACATGTTATAGACATCATATGGTATTATGTATATATGTTATGCATGTTATATGTATGCTATATGTATGTTATATGTATGTTATATGTATATGTATGTTGCATCATATGTACGTTATAGACATCATATGATATATTATCTACATGAATACGTATGCGTAGTTATATATGCATATATATATATATATATATATATACATATATATATATATATATATATATATATATATATATATACATCAGCATATCTTGGTATAAGTGGAAAAGACTAGCCTAGGCGGCAAAACTTCTCAGTGTAGTAAATATGCTCATCAATGCAACAGTAATTGATTGCGTCATCGCACCTTGCACAACATTGGTTGAGGGCCAATTGGCGGCCGTTATATCTGAAAATCATGCTCGCGAACGCCAAATATGAGCGACTCGACAATTATATTTGCTTAGTCTTGGCCCCTGCACGGCTACCGGGATTATTTAAGTAAGGTTATTATGGCGTCATAGATGCGTGGGTGGCCTTGAAATAGTCTCCTCGTAAAAGTCTGCAAATTTTCGCAGGCGTGTAACTCAAAAACTAGAGTGGTTCAGGTTTTAAGAATGGCAGGGCTGTGAACCGCACCGAATGGTCTTCAAGATGGCTATTTCAGTTCAAAATCCCCTTCAAATGTGGAACACTTCCTCTCAGCTCCCTTCGTAAGGCGCTTCGTGAGCCGAACAAGGCCTGACACTGGGCCGGCCCGGAGCGAGGAAAGCGGCTGATGTCTCACCCGAAAGTGAGAGGGCCTCCGCTGATCAGCTGGACGACCAGGGGAAGGGGTGACCGATACTCCGCTGACTGTCCGGGGGAGGGGCGTACCCCTGGGAAGTCTCAGCGGTGCCGGCTGCCCTTCCAATCACGGTCGGCGTCCAAGGTCGGCACGGGCTGCACGTCCTGGCCGATCGGAGCTCGCGCGCCCGACCGGCCGGGACGACGGAGCCCCGCCGGCGCGCGTGCGCTGCGCCGTCACCGGACTGCGTGGCGGACGCTGAGCTGGTATCAACCAGAGACCGGCTGAGGAAGACGGCCGCGGTAGGCCAATACTAGATACCCACTTGCCCGGCATACTAAACAGCCCCGCTCTTCAGCATGGTTTGGCAGCCGCATTCCTAAGCACTATCCCTGTGAAAGTGAAAATGCTAGTCTCGCGCGGTCGTGACACCGTGCCTCCACGAGTTGTACCGGTTGGGTCTCGCAGCGTGTGTCCCACGTCGTGAAATTTGTACTTATTTTGAGCATAACGAAACATTGTTGAACTGGAGGGGCCCGGAAACCCCATTCGTAAATACGTGACTTCAACGTCGCAGATGCACGGCATGCATCGAACTGAAAACGCAAGTTTGCTCCAAAGGTAACGCCATGTCATGTACCTATTCTGCATGCGTGGGCTGGGTCACGGAAAGAGTGATTGTCCCAGTGTGCTATATCGCCCGGCGCCTTCCAGTGCATCTATCTTTAACACTTTTGCCATGCACCGTTTTCGTTTAATTTTGTATTTATCGATATCGTCGACGATGTTAATGCTGCCCATGCAGCAAAATGCGCACGCATTCCGAGGCATCAGCGTGATGAATGTATGATTGAGTCAGTTTAAGGTATGTATTGCTACGCATTTTTCATTTATCTTCCTTGACATTGTTGTGTGCTCCCTCGTCACTGCCTACTTGTATATTTCAAGATCACAAGCCTTTCAAAAGTGTTTTACTTGCATATATTTTACGTTTGACGTACTTCTTCTTTTTGTCCTAAAAAAGCAAGCGTCGACCAATTGATGGATTGCGACGAAACAATATCACTTACGTTACAAAACTTTTCAAGACTTTTTTATAGGCCTGACGGCAAACGATTTGTTCAAGCCCTTTTACCCTGAGTTCCGTGTGTCTTATATTTGGTATCAAACTGCGCCCCTGCCTTCTAATGCTGTCGTGAAGATGGCCAAATTGTGTTTTTCTTCAATGATCTGGGTGAACATCCAATTCTTCATATTGTCATTCCAAGCATTATATCACTCACGCATTATCTGACCAGTTTAATAATGCCTTTGGTTAGTTGACGTGTGCAACATCGTCAGAATGAATCCGGCGGCACGAACAACCAGGGTCGGTTAGACACTTAACGATTGGGCAAACGCTAACTATGCAGTGCATCATTACCGGGTTCATGCTTCGCCTGGGGAAACGCAGCGCATCGGATGGCTGCTTTATGCTTGAACACTTATAATACAAATACAGATGGTGCCGCAGGCATGCCTGCAGCGAAAACTGTTTTCGCCTTTGTGAGAGCGAAAGCAGTCTCCGTGACAAATAATCGATGCCAGAAATGTTGTCTCTAAGCAGGCGCCCGCCAGTCAAATGCGTTTAGTAGCACCTGACACGGATGGGCGCATTCATTAGCTCGTTGATGGCGCCATGGACCGGCCAATAACACGCGTAAAATGGTGAAGGGTCTCCCACAGCATTCGTTTTACCGTCCACACAGATTGCAAGCGAAAATAGCAGTATTTATTTCCTCACCCAGCCCGAGTGCTCTTAGGTGAGATACGGGCTGCAGTGACGCTAGAAACGCTAGCAAACTTTCGAAGATAGAATACGCTTAACGGAATGAAACTGACATGTTGCATGGTTTTCGGCAAAGCATGCTACGAATTAGCGTACTCCCCTAGAGAAAAAAGTTTATTTCCCTTTACTTCAGTAGTCAAGCGCCTGGCGCTCTTCCCACGATAGCGTTATGGCATATGTAGCTTGAAATAATTGGCAAAAAAGCCTCTTTATTCTTCAGAGGGAATTAGAATAAATTATATAGGATATTACTGAAGGACAGGACAGTGCGTTTTCAAAAAGCGGCTTTTAAACTCAGCAAGCTCTGAACTAACAAAATGCTGTTTATTTTCTGTTTCATCTTCGCCCGTACGGCTATGAACTACTACAATGCGATAAGAAAGGTTTCACTATCACATACTCGCATGAAAAAGGACCCCATTCTAAGACCTCAAATTTCGGGGTTGTAAGATAGGCAGGCAAAACTACTGATAAAGCAGAACATATCAAGGAAATCAGGAGATTTTTCCGTAACTTTCGAACCAAACGGTTTTAGGCACGGCTCATGCCTTAAGCCCTCGCTGAACTCGGGGACCTGACAGCTCTCGACCTTGGAACAATATTACAGCTGATACGGCTGGTGCTCTCCTCCTATGTTCTCCAGCCTTCCAAGTCTGACAGGCACTGAGGAAATGCTGGTTGTTGTGTTGAACGGCTCATTGTTTGGTCGGTATGTCTGAAGAAAAACCAATGAAGGAGCGAAAAAATCTGTCGATGTTATTGTATTCATTAATGAGGTGTCAGAGACGGCAAGGTAATCTTTTCATACCTCCAGGCAAAAAAGACGACCATTAGGCATTGGTTAAATAAAGGAGCACGCAACGTTTCCGGAACGACATCACGCAAGGAGTGTCTCACGAGTCGTGGATGGTTGACTTGAAGTCAGAAAACAAGGATGGAGATGCGCCCCTGCGAACAGGCTCGTATGACTTTGCCTCACGCATCTGACACGCTGCAATTTACAGCACCTCTTCTCCAGCAGTCAACGTGCGTATGGCTGGTATTTGCTAGCATTTACCTGCTGTATGTGTACTAATGCCGCATGCTCCACCGAGCCTCCCCGGAGTGGCACGACACAAAATCAGAGCACACCGTGAACAGCAGGCGCCCAAGCCGACACAGCACGACAGAATGACGACAGAAAGGCATGACTAACAGTTACTGAACACAAAGTGCAGCTGGCATATGGCCTGCAAGATCAGGTGGCAAATGCTCCATTTGCGTACACACCTCGGTCCATCTCGCCGTTTGAAGAACGCCCCCCCCCCCCCCCCCACCACCACCAACAGCATAGTTTGTTGCAACCAGCTTCAGTGTTTCGGGTGCATCTCCGATATTTTGATGCGTCGTAATGCAATTTAGGCTAGCTTGATTTGATACCACTGTTCTCCAGAACGTAAAGTTTAAAATTCGTGTCGGGTCGCCAGGTTCCTGTCAGGTAAACGGCCAATGACCTCGTTCCGAAAGCCCTGCAGTGTAAAAATGTGGAAAATGAAAACTTCGTCACGTATCATGAGCTCGGCGCATATTTGTTTTAGTCCAGTGGTGATGGAGGTGTGAAGTAGCTACGTACAACACGCCATCAAAGCCCACGACGTTTGCGAAAGTATTCCTGGACAATGTCAAGCAACAAGTCAAGTAGAAAACTGAGTCAAATTAGCCCTCCAACCGTCGCGTCATGAACCAAGACAACGAGAACTAGTCGCCTCAAATTATCTCTTGGAAGTGAAGGATGAAACGCTTCTGCCTGCATCGGTCCCACTCGGAAGTCCCGCGTGAAGGTACACAGAGATGGAAAATATGTTGCTTGGGTTCGTTTTACATGACCTGACGTCATCTTTCCAGACATTCTGTGGTAAAGCGCTATAGATGCTGTGCGCAGTTGTTGCCCTTTTTTGTAGACGTCAGCTGGAGTCAGCTGTTCAGAATGCGGTGAGTCAGTTAGATTCACTCTGCTCTCCTGAAATTCATCACAAGTTTGACTGCGATTCCCCAAATAAACAATTCACCGGAAGCAGTCATGTGAATCAGATCGTCCCCTTTGACGAGCATACATTCGGCCGCTGTCTGACACAGGAAACACATTTAATTGCACGTGATAGCATCTACGATAAGGGCTCCGCAAAAGGACGAAAGGTTCCAATAGCTAATGGCGGCGGCACTCACGCGCAACACAACACCATGGTACGACATGGTACGGAGTGAACCGAGTGCAAGGCGCTCACATCAGGTAAAAGGTCGCCAAGAGTCTTTCGCCGAATTTGGTATAGCCGTCTTTTAGAACGAAGTCTTGGTTGTCAGATATATTTCAACACGCGCTCGGGTGAGGGACATGTTGAGTCCCCAAAGGTTTTTTTCCAGAATGATTTCCGGAGGTCGAAGCGCAACAGCGCAAAACGCCAAACTTTGTTTAGCTATAGAAAATTGAATAGCGGATATTTTACGGTAAAAAATTGATATACCTTGTAGGGTCGTTGACTTATGGCAAGTAAACGACGGGCCATGGCTGTCACCGAAGGGCATTTCTAGGGAATAGCTTAATGTGATGCAACAGTGGAATGTTAGACAAAGGCGTAGGTATTTGATATAGTTTCTTAGGCGACAAAAGGTATTGAGGTCAGAACGAGGTCAAAACTAGCCTGCTTTTTTACCCGAGAGCTTCGTTTTAAAAGGTAGTTTCTGATGCTCATTTCCAATTTGTTAACAACAGGAACCGCACCAATACGTTCCACGGATTCTTTAATGATCAGAGTAGATCACTGACTAAAAATGACCCAGGCCAAAATAATATTTTAGTAATATATCGCCTGGCGTAATCCCTGGTGCTTGACAAATCCCTGGTGAATGACAAAACAGGAGCAATGTCGTAGGTGTTTGGTCACCTTGGCCTCATAAAAGTCAGAAAGGCCAATGACATTAGTGACCTTTTGCTAGAACAGTTATGCAGCTTCGCGGCGGTTGCATGAGGTCTGGGGGCACTTAAAACATCAATCTGGAGTTTAACCTTGTTTGACCTTATTTGTCCCCAGGTATGAATCTCAAATTTTGACACGAGTAAGTTCACGTACAGGCCAACCCATCCCACGAATTTGGTATTGCCAGCTGTCTGAATTTTTAAGATTTTAGCGTGGTCAAATTGCCTCCTGCCCGAGTGAAGGTTATCCAACCGGCCGCCCGGGCGCGTGTCTATGCAATGTTACATTGTGTGGATTGGTGCTGAGAGCATAACCTTTCCAAAAAAGCGCATTTACTTCTTTCCATAAAAAAGAGATCGAAATGTAGATCCCAGCCTGATGTTAACATCGGCCATACAACAGATTCAGATCTGATGCAAACTCAGTGAACTGTTCTGCACCAGGCGATGTTGGGACAGACGCGGGCTGTGTGCCCATAAGGGCGGGGGGGGGGGGGGAGGGCATTTCGCCGTGATTGGGCCAGAACTTCGAACGGCGTTGGGTGTTGTGGGGTCCAAAAGTAAGCTCGGACGCAGGGTGCGTACGTCTATTGGCTGAGTGCATGGGGGGTTAAGCGCAAGTGCACATGCGAGTGCATGTCATGGTTATGCACGAGAAATTAGTGGTAACGTAATGATAACATAGCTTTAAAATTGGAAAATGGCACGTATATTAGGTTCAAATAAATATGTAGTTATATATATATATATATATATATATATATATATATATATATATATATATATATATATATATATGCCTACAAATATAATTCCAGGTCTCAGGAGCCGTCCATAACTTACATTACGTATGCAGGGAGGGAGAGTTTTGATGAAGTGTAACGGAAGTATAACAAGGGAGGGTGTTGAAGATTTTAGAAAGTGTTGTGGGACTGTTAAAGAGTGACGTTACGCTCAGGTGCGTTTGCAAATCATTTAAAAAACATGTTTAAAAATAATCAAAATCTTACAGTACGATCCCGTTGGCTACCTCTCATTGCCAGCAAGACGTCCCTTATTTGTTTCGCATCTCTAGCTTAGTTTTATAGGCTAAACGAATGTTACTGTTCTGGTTCGTTGCAATTAACTGAGGGTTACCAGGGAGGATGTTTCAACCAGCGCAAAATGTGCGTAACCAAGGGAAGTAATGATAAAAGATGGTCAACAATTCTTAACGCAATTTATGAACGGCCTCCTACTCAATCGCCATTTAGGGGTAATACATTAACACGCAACAATTCAGTCTATATATATATATATATATATATATATATATATATATATATATATATATGCACGTTTGTATTCATGCATGCATGTATCATGTATGTATGTATATATGTGTACATGCATGCATGCCTACATGTATGTATCTATGTATGCATGTATGTATGTGCTCTTCTGAAGCATGACCCGGTGGCAGCGTGATCTGCATGTGGCATGATCCAGTGATAGCCAGGCTGGATGAAATCCGGACCCTCGTTCGTCTAACTTTTTAGTAAACAGCTCTGTAGATCGCTTTTAAAAACATAAACTTATGGGATTGTTGATGCTTGCTAGCAACGTTCTTAATTTCAGATCGTCGTTCTGAAAGAAAGCTGTCTGCAAATTACACGCATGCTTCAGAGCGCTCGGCTTACGCCTCAGCATAGCAAGGATGTGAGCCTGCACGGCGATCGTGACAGACCGTGGATGTGCCGCTTTGCGCAAGGGGCCGCCTTAATTGGTGCGCACATTTCAATCACGCTGCCTGAAGCACGCCGCTTGAAGCGCGTGACGTATTTGTAGCACGACACCGGCAGCGGCCCTCCTGACCGAGCAGCACTGTAACACGACAAGCGAACACCTCACGACGAACGCGCACCCTGGAGCCCTGCATGCTCGCCACTGTACCCACCGGCTCATTCTCCACGTTGAGACCCTCCACCCACAAGATGAGCCGCGACAGGCCTTGCACTGTGTACAGCTCCTGGTGGACGAAGACGGCCAGTAGGATGGCTAGTAGGCCGGGTAGCAGCCAGGGCTGCCAGCGGGGCTGCTTGCCGCTCGCTGCCTGCTGCAGCCGGTCGTAGCCGGACAGGCTGCGCAGTTGGGCCGGCTCCACGTGCAGCTGCCGGCAGCGCGCCAGGATGGCCGCCACGCGGCCGCCCAATTCCTTCCCGTCCGGCTCCGTGCGGGTCATCACGAATACTGGGGGCACGGCCGGTCCCGCGCCCGAGCGGCACCCGCTAGCCCCTGCCCGCGGCAGTCGATCGCAGCGTCATCCGACGACAAAAGCCCAACTCACAGTTCCCTGGCGGCGCGGCGATCGGCGATGTGGTCTGATACGGACCTGGAATAAAAAGCCGGAAGGACCATTTAACGAATGCCTTCTTGTCGACTGCTGAAAGACGACAGTGGGATTTTGACACGTAAAATATTCAAATCGACTTGAAGGCGGCCGCAAAAAGGTGAAGGATAGAAACTGACCGGCCAGAATGGCAAAAAGCGAGCCGGGGAACAGCGAAATGAGGACATGTTAAAAAGTCGGCATGTCAAATTTGCGAACGCCAATATCGTGAGCTGCAAAATGGCGACGTACCAAAACGCCGGCAAGCCAAAACGGTGAGCGTTCAAATGATGAGTCGTTACGGGATCATGTTTTAATAACTGGTGACATGGAAAACGACGACATGACAAAATGCTTTCTGGCTGTAATAAAACTGCAATTTCGAAAAGCACTGTGCCTTCTAAAGGCGAGGTTCAAATCCAGCATATGGGAACGTTCAACCGAATCTTCGCAGTCGGCGAGCATTTGAATACCGGAATCAGTGTTGAAATATTCGAGACAATCGAATACTAAAATCATAGCGGAAGAATTCCAAAAAGCTAACTGTTTTTCACGTAAGCAACAGGTAGGTTTCAGATCATACTTTCGGGCATTAAGTTAGAACCGTTGTGTAGATTCCCTGACAAGATATCAGTGGTAACTTACATTGATAGCGAGCTGGCAATGAAAGCGGCTCCGCCACGCAATATTTTACTTTAATTTCTTGACTTTTACCTCCTAGCAGGCAGTATCACGACACCAATATTCTCATTTTCGGGATGTCCATCCGTCCGTCATGTACAGGTGCATTCGCGCCTGGTCGCCGGTGCCAGCTGGCAGCGGAAATCCGGCGCACAACTGGGCATGGCGGGTTGATCCATTGCAATCGATTGGTGCTCGGATCCGCCCGGAGGGGCGCCGTCGGTGCGTGTAAACGTGCCCCATTTGTTGCCCACGGGAAACATGGCATTTGCAACTTAACAAAAACCGCCAAGACACATGGTGAACTGCTTGTCTGGGATTTTGGAGGGGGTCTGGGAACTGCGCGTACGGGATTTGATTCCCCACGGCGTCCGCCCTTCCTGCCAGGGTGAGAGACAGGCGACGGCATATAGCCCCAGCTGCTCTGAGAAAAGCACGCACAATCGTGCAGGCGGAAGTATGAATCGATGTGCGCTGGGGTGCACGTGCACTCGTACGCTAATCGTGGGCTCGGCGGTCTGGGAGCGTTTTCAGGATTGATGTCAGCTCTCGGCGACCCGAGTAGATAACGACGTGAAACCGAATGCACCGTGCAGGCACACGCACCGTCTATGAATCCATCACCACCCGCGAATTTTTGACACACGTCGATTAGTTCACATCTGACCAATAAAGCAGTCGTCATAAAGCAGTCGACAAAGAGGCATTCGGTAAGCTACGAAACGGCTCTTTGACCGCACACTGTCTGATACAGCGGTGGTACGCCCGAACACTGCCTGATGCAGCGGTGGCACGCCCGGACAATGTCTGATATAGCGGTGGTATACCCGGACATTGTCTGATGCAGTGGTGGTACACCCGGACACTGTCTGATGCAGCGGTGGTACGCCCGGACATTGTCTGATGCAGCGGTGGTACGCCCGGGCACTGTCTGATGCAGCGGTGGCACACCCGGACACTATCTGATACGGCGGTGGTACGCCGGTACGCCGGGTGTGTGCATCTGCATGCCTAACTCCAAACATGGAGCAGAGTCAACGTTTCGTCGCTGGTTATGGAAATCGCCAACTGAAAGCCAAAAAGCTGGGACATCTGAAATGTAGCAAATAATGGTAGCAAGTAGTTGGCTTTGGATTATGATGCTGTCAAATTGCATTTCAACGAATACGAAGGTGAATTTTCCAAGTAATTATGTCGGCCAATAACCTAAACAGCTGACGATTTTATCATGTCAACAAGGCATGTTTGTATAACACTACGCTCCTACAAAAATGATGTTAATAGCAATAGATATAAGCGTCTTTAAATCTCATCCTTGGTATGTAGACAAATGAGCTTGGTAGACTGCTTGTATGAAGGAAAAGCAACGGAAACCAATAAAGTTCAATAGCATTTAATGGGTATTAGAACATTACATTGAAGCGGCATGTAAAACGCGTGAATAAAATCAGCCATGAATAGACTTGGAGATGAGCTCACGTTTTTTGTAATTATACTGTTTCGATTTCCTCACCGCGTAAAAAGCTTGTGTTTCGATTTTCCCCTCTTGAAATGTGACAGGGCATGATGGACGAACCATACCATGGCGCGCGGTGATATCTGTCTGGAAGCTGCAAAATCGGACGCCCCCTCGGCTGGCTTGTTGGGAAACTTGTCTGGTAGATTTTAAGCCAGTGTAGTAAACTGACAGGTGGCTGAAAAGCAAGAGGATCATGAAAGTATGATACTAGGATTAAACGGTGGTGTTCATGCTCTCGTGCTTAAACTGTTTTCTCTCTTGCATGCAGCCATGGGCGTAATCTCCTAAAATGTGTCAAGGGGGCGGTTGAACAGTGAAAGATGACGAAATCCTCCCTGGGGGCTGGAGCGCAGGTTGGGGGCCTGGAGTTCCCAATTGATTGGGAAACCACGCCCCCGTTGTTACCTTAATCCCAAGACTTTAATTACAAAGCAGTTTTCCGTCAACCTGTAGCGCTTGGTTTTGTCTGCAGTTGATGATGTCGAGCAGCCCACCGCCATTTGGCCTCAAATGTGGCTAAAGCTGCGAAAAACGGCGTAAGCAGCTAAGCATAGCCTGGTGCCTAAAGATGCTAACAATGCCTGATTTCATGTCCCGAAACGACCTGTGACTGGATCGTCACGATGAGCCTACAGGTCAGCTCATGCTCTCTGCCGAGGAAAAAACACAGCTCTCTGCTGTGTTTTTAATCGGGTTCACTGGAAAAAGGTCCTGTACTCATTTAACAAACGCTCGGGTGGGGGTCAAATTGACCCCGCCCCAAAGGTTTTTCCAGAATGGTTTCCGAACAGCACGGCGCAGCGGCGCCCAATTTTGCATAGCTGCAGACAATTGAATAGCGGATTGTTTGGCATACAAAATTTGGATGTAACTTGTAAGGCCGCTGACCTATGGCAGACCAAAGTCAAGCCAAGGTTTCAGCGAAGTAAATTTCTAGGGAATTGTTCAGTTTGATTCAACAACGGAGTGTTAGACGAAGCCGTACATCTCTGAAATGATTTCTTAGGCAGCACAAAATTGAATGAGCAAATCACGTTGATCTAAGGTCAGTTATCAAGGCCAGACCAAGGTCAAAACCAACCTGCTTTATTACTCTAGGGCTTGCTGTATGGGATATTTTCTGGTGCTCATTTCAAATTTAGTGATAGCAGGAACCGCATTATGCATCTTCCATTGACTTCTTAGAGGTCAGAATAGGCCATTGAACTGAAATGACCCAGGTCAGCATTTTTTTAGGAGCATACTGCCTGGTGTAATCTTTGTCGCTTATTCAAATGCCAAACCCAGAACAGTCTTGTATGATTTTGGTCACCATGACCTTCAAAAGGTCAAACAAGGTCACTGATCTTAACTGAGCATGTGACCTTTTGCTTAGAAACAGTTATCTAGGTTATGGGGGCACTTTGGAGACTGACCTGGATTTAACCTTGTTTGACCTTATTTGACCTGAAGGTCAAAAACTAAGAACCTAAAACTTTGGTCTAAGTGAGTTAACACATAGGTCAGCACACCCTATAAATTTGGTGTCTCTAGCTCTCCTAGTTTCCGAGATCTCAGGGGGGAGGCAAATTGACCCCCCACCCGAACGAAGGGTATTTAACCGGCCACCCGGGCGCGTGTTAACCTAGAGATTAACGTAGGGGATTATATCTGTTGTGCTGTCTGAAGTGATTGTCGGTGTACCAGAAACGAGCTGTGTACCTCTAAACCGCTTTTTCATGCTAATTTCATTCTCAACAGCAGTGGTGTAGCCAAAGGGGGTGCAGCTTTTGGGAGCATGCTCCCCCCTCTCCCTTCCCTAGAGATGGCAAGAGCGCGAAAATGTCCGAAGGCTTCTGCGCTTTTAGGCTGTTTAAGATGCACGTATGCCATGCCGTGAAAACCCACACATCACGATCATGCCACCATCGCTTAGTTTAATTCCCGACACGTGGTCAATTTTCGCCGCGGCATAGCGACTACGTGCAGGCTGCGTGCATGCACTTTTCATTCACACACGCTCTAGCGCCAACTTTTCTACCCCTCTTCAGTTGTTCAGGAAGCCTTGATACCCGAAACCGTCGCCGCCTCCGCCCTGCTCTCCCGATAATGCATGGAGATCGACGTAGCGTGAGTGAGCCGACAGACCACTGGACTGAGGAAGACACGCGGAGACATTTATCACCGAGCGCGGACTGACGGTATCTCTCGGCCGTGGTGCCGGATAATCCAGACGCCTGTTTGGTAGAGCAGGCGTTTGGCGAGAGTATGGCAGCAGATACCACTGCGTGCAAGACGCCGACCGGGCCATTGCCATGCCATCTCCAGGATGGTCCAAGTGGGTAAAATGGCACATTCACATACTTTGAAGAAAACTTAAGCTGCTTTTAAGCGGAAAAATGATTTTTGAAGACTCCTCTAATAATGCGGAAGATAAATCCGATGAGTTTTTAAAAACCTCGGTCGACTTTTGTAATTTGGCCCTAAGCTAGGGTCACCCCTCCCCAAGCGATGTTCTGGATCTCTCGTGGTCGTGGTGGTGACAGTTCACGTGGACCGTCTAATTTGGATTAGCGGTCAGCAACTACGCCATGTTTTAATTCATCTCACTGCGATCAATGAACCGAGAATTACTGGTGTTTCACTATTGCGGAGATAGCTACGTGGTCCACATATCTGGCGATACTGTAATCCCTGTGTGGCATGCGGACATTTGATTATTCCTGTGTGGGGCTGCAGTGAAATGCTTGCCGCCCACTGGACTGCATTTCAGAGGTCATGACAAAACGGCAAAGGGCCACGCCATGAAACTTCGGTCAGCTGATGATGCATGCATTAAGCACGTTTTTCAAACAACTGTCCACGGTCATGCCCACAGAACTGTCCGTGGTCACAGAACCCTGATGTCATCCCTGAACGTTTATGGATGCGTTTCACGGCAGGTCTTCGCTGTATGGTGACATTAAATGATACCGTTGGGCAGTAGCGTATCCGGGAGGTGATCAGATCGTGGCGTGGAAGACCCTATCAGCGCAGGGACCCGTTTTCGTCGCTGAAAGGCCTCGTTTTCTGTTCATAATCGGGATGGCATTCTATTGCCTCGAGGACCCGCTGTATGGCTTTCAGCTCTAGCTGAGCCCTTTCCATCTCCAGGGTGGTGGGAGTGAGCGGATGTCCGTGAAGGTAGCGATTTATTTAGCGTTTTATTCAGCGATGAACTTTGATTTCCTGAAAAAGGTCCCCGGGTCAATTGTGGCGTGAGAATATAAAAATGACCCTTGTTTTACCAATACCATGTGATCTTCGAGGCCAAAAGCTAGGTCAAAGGACGAGGAACTCGATACTACCCAAAAATTGCCGGCCGATTAAAAAAAAACATAAGCATCAAAATATTCAAAAGCGCAAGAGCTAGAGTCTGTCAGAAAGATCTGACTTCTCAAGGTCGCCCTTCAATATCCAACACGGGCTCAGAGGATGGGGAATTCGATATCACCCAAAAATTACCGCCCGATTTTAAACTTGCGAATATCAGAATATTCCCCACAAAGCAGCTAGCGTCCGTGAAAAAGTCCTGACTTCTCAAGGTCATTCTTCAAGATCAAATCTAGGCTCAAACGACAAAAAACTTCATATCACCCGAAAATCACCCGCAGTCGACGTTGCCATGCAACGCCTCAGCGCGAGCCATTGCGACTTTGTGACGTCACCGCCTAACGTTAACCAGGCGCCAGCCCGACCAATTTCTCACGCTGCGATGATGACCCCCTGAGCTGAGTCAATAAACGAAGTGATAAGCTTGACACACTCAGGGACATAAGAACCACACTACTTCGGAAAATATAAGACAAAATGAGTTAACAGGTGTTCGGATGCCATATGGGAAGCCGATTTGCTGCCCCTCCCCCTAGATCTTTCTTAGGGAATGACTTCAAATGGAGCCATGCAGCAATGCCAAACTTCGGAAATCTGTAGACATTGAATAGCCAAAAAAATCAAAAATTGATATGCCCCTAAAGATCGCTGACATGTAGCAGGTCAGAGACCGACCATGGTTATCAGTCATGGCACTTCTCACAAAATATTTAAGTTGATGCGGCAACGGAGTGCCGGATGTCATATACCTCTTTTGAAATGTGTCTTAGACAATCGGACAATCGAAATAAGGTTTACAGTTACTTCCAGGACCGGTCTTGGCTGGACGGAACAGGACAGGTCTTGTCTTCTTTTGCCTTTTGCCCTTCCGACGGTCCTGTCCTCTGTTCCATGCCTCTCATGCTCTGTCCCTGTTCTAAACAATTTGTCCTTAGTTCTGTCAGCTCTCTGTCGTGCCGAGTCCGATCCACTATGCACTGTCCTTTGTCGTGTCCATTTCATATCCTACGCTTTCTTCTAGCTCGCTAATTTCTCCTTTCTGCCCGCCTTTGCCCTGGCCTGTATGCTGGCCTGTCATGGCCTTTGTCCTGCACTGTCCTATCGGGGGGATTTCGACCCAGAAATCTTACAGGTTTTCTTTTAAATAATTCTGTACTTTTGTGGCACGAATTGTGGCATGTTTTTACATGCATGCATTTAACACGCGCTCGGGTGAGGGTCAAGTTGACCCCCCCCCCGAAAATTGTTCAGGACGGTTTCCGAACGGCGCGGTCAAGCCGTGCAAACTTTTGCAAAGCTCTAGACAATTGAATAGCGAATCGTTTGATTCAAAAATTTTAATGGAACTTGTAAGGTCACTGACCTATGGCAGGTCGAAGTAAGGCCATGGTTTCAGCAAAGTCAATTTCCAGGGAATAATTAAATATCATGCAACAACGGAGCGTTAGACAAAGCCATATATCTCTGAGATGCTTTCTTAGACAGCACAGCGATTGAATGAGCAAATTGCATTGATCTAAGGTCAAGTATGAAGGTCAGATCAAGGCCAAAACATCCCGGTTTTATTATTCTAGGGCTTCCTTCTAGGCCTTTTCTAATTTGCTGACAGCAGGAACCACATTTTACATCTTCTATAGACCTCTTACAGGTAAAAATATGTTATTGGCCTAAAATGACCTAGATCAACATTTTGTTTCTAGGAACATAGTTCACAGAGTAATGTTTGCTGCTCATTCAAATGCAAAACTCAGAGCAGTCTTCTAGGATTTTGCTCACCATGGCCTTCAAAAGGTCAAACAAGGTCACTGACCTTAAATGAACATGTGATCTTTTGCTTAGAAACACTTGTCTAGGTTCCGAGGGCACTTTGGAGACCAGCCTGGAATGTTACCTTGTTTGACCTTACTTGACCCAGGGATCATGACTTATGAACCTGAAACGTTGACCTAAGTGAGTTTGCGTACGGGTCAACACACCTTGTGAATTTGGTGTCTCTTGCCCCCTTGGTTCCTGAGATCTTATGGGGGTACAATTGAACCCCCACACCCAAGCGAAGGGTATCCAGCCGGCCACTCGAGCGCGAGTTAACACCGAAAAATGTGTCGACAAAGAAGTGTGCTAAATCCGTGACGGGGGGTTCGTGAATAGCAAGATAGTCAGTTGTACTGTTATCAGCATATTGCACCAAGATAGCCTCCCAGGTTACAGTCAAAAAAACCAAAAATTCAGTTAAAGGTCTTCACCGCCGTCGACTGTCGCCTGTCGAATCGCATGAGCATCACGTCAACCCGCAACACATGTGGCACTGGTTTAAGACTACGTATCGCATTAATTCACTTCTAGCACTGCATATGAGAGCAGATGGTATCGGTCGTAAAAACAATTGTTAACTGAACACCGTATTCTGCTTCCCGACGACGTGGCGTACGAAACAGCTTATGACGCGATCAGTGCACCTCAGTTTGGCCAAAACAAATGACAAAGCGCTAACTTGTTACTCAAAAGCACGCCGTTCAAATCAGTTGAGCGCGAGAGCCTCAAGAACTGGCCTTTCCTCGTCTTCACTGTCGTCCCAGCTTCGGCGGCATCTGCTGCTCCAGCGGCGTCTGCTGTTCTACCGTCTACTTCTGCAGCTCCAGCAGCGTCTGCTGTTCCAGTGACGCCCGCTGCTTCAGTGGCGCCTGTTGCTCCATTGGCGCCTGCTGCCCCAGTGGCGCCTGCTGCTCCACCGTCTGCTACTGCAGCTCCAGCAGCGTCCGCTGTTCCAGTGACGCCTGCTGCTCCACCAGCGTCTGCTTTTCCGACGCGTGTGCTGGTTGCCGCCTGGCGATATGTCGCTCTTCTCTTCGGGCGCCCCCACCAACGTCGGTGTCGACTCGGGGAAGCCAGCCTCGGCTCCAGTTTCACGCTGCTCCGTGCCACTACGGCGACTTCTTGGTCAGCCGCCCGGTAAGCGCCCTGGTGTCATCATCGAACAGGAGGCTCGCGTCCTCGTGCCTTTCCCGGATCCTCTTCGGAGCCGCGGCGGGAGCCGGCGACCAGAGCCTGGACCCTCATCGCGCAGTCCGTACATCGGCGCGGTCCGTGCCGTCCCAGCAGGCCTCCTGATGCGCCCGTTTCTTCTCCACACGGTCCCGCAAATCGTCAGGTGTCGCCGGCGATCTTCCTCCAACATCCACCACCGCGCTGAGCATTCCACGCATCCGCTGTTCACACTCAGCGCCCCAGCCGGGCTGCAGCCGGCAGTCGCTGGCGTCGTGTTCTGATTGGAGGCGGGACATCAGCGGCTCCTGAGCATGGCTAGACCTCTCCTGATCAGCTGTCTGGGCTGCGGCCGGTGGATGCTGAGCATGGCCGGACCTCTCCTGATCAGCTGTCTGGGCTGCGGCCGGTGGATCCTGAGCACGGCCGGGCCTCTCCTGATCAGCTGTCTGGGCTGCGGCCGGTGGATGCTGAGCATGGCCGGACCTCTCCTGATCAGCTGTCTGGGCTGCGGCCGGTGGATCCTGAGCACGGCCGGACCTCTCCTGACCAGCTGTCTGGGCTGCGGCCCGGACGGTATTGATTGCTCGTTCGGCCAGATCGAATGCCTGCGAGCGCTGGGGCGACATCCGCAGCTCTGCAGACCGACGTACAAGCTAATCCTCAGGCTGACGCAATGGCCTCCTCCCTTCACCGAGAGGCCCGCCTCCACATAAGCTGCAGGGCCGCTTCAGACATCGGCTGGCTGCATCAAGCGCCGCAATCTGCTCCGAGGTATTCTAAGCTGGCGCTTGTAAACCCCTGTCAGGGCCGAGTTGCGGCTGCAGCACTGATCCAGTCCAGTCTAAGTTTAGACTGGAGCTCACCAGGTGACGGCCGGGGAGCGGCGGGACATCCCGGCACGTGGCAATGCCGCAGTGTGGGCTGCGGAGCTCTCCTGGAAGGCGTTTGTCGGCTCCCCTATGACTTGGTCCCTTTTGGGCCTCCATTGCAGGCCAGACAGTCTCCGATTTACGCGCACTGCACCTGGGTGTCCCCGTGACAAGGGAAGCTCATGATGACGAGCGAAGGAACAGAAAAAATTGTCCCTCTCGGCGTCAGCTAAATCCAAATAAATGCCTTTTCCATGAGAGAGGTGTGCTGCAAGGCACCGAAAAAACAGAGAGCAGCGTCGGGTCTCACCCCTTGAGGGCAACCAGTGTGCCTCAACATTCGGCCAATTGTAATGCTTCTGAACACAACTTCGGAAGAAGTAAAAGGTCTCAGGCATTTTCACTTTTCTGACCAGATGGGCTCAAATTGGGGCCTGAATCAGATTCAGGGTAAACAACGGTATACGTTGTTTACCCTATGGTCAAACAATGTCATAATCGATCGTTGGTATCTGTCAACTTTCAAAAGACTACTGACTTCAAGCATGAGTGTAAGGATAGGGAGCAGGGGGCCGTGCCACCAACTTTTTGGGAAAATATGTAAAGGGAATCTTATAGTCATGCATGATAAAAATCAACTTCTAAACTGACCTTGATCCTGCCGATGTTTTAGACGCTGTTACGCTTGTGGCTTCAGGAGTTACATGCGTGATTAGAGAACAACATTTTCAAGGCCTTCTAGGGTTTATAGGGTTGGTACCTAAGGGTTTCATTTGCTGCCAATGAGCACCAAATACCAGCATTTGTCGTGAAAATGGTAACGCAGCCTCCCAAGACGGCGTCAAAGATCAATGGCCTGATGTCGCCGGGGCTCATATTTTCAAAAAGATCTGCAATGATTGTATCAACTATGCCAAACCTCACAGTGTTGCCTTTCATCTCTTTTGTGAGCTCCTTCCAATTTCGCGAAATGTAGAACAGGACCATTCGTCCGGCGAAAAGCACAAAACATTCGCCAAACATTCTCTCTCTCTCTCTCTCTCTCTCTCTCTCTCTCTCTCTCTCTCTCTCTCTCTCTCTCTCTCTCTCTCTCTCTCTCTCTCTCTCTCTCTCTCTCTCTCTCTCTCTCTCTCTCTCTCTCTCTCTCTCTCTCTCTCTCTCTCTCTCTCTCTCTCTCTCTCTCTCTCTCTCTCTCCTTCTCTCTCTCTCTCTCTTCTCCCTCTCTTCTCCCTCTCTCTCTCTCTCTCTCTCGACTCAGCCTCGACCTTGAACCCAAGCGGTGCAAATGTGCCCGCTGGCCGGCTCGAGTCCTTCCGCTGCGGAATGCGCGCGTCCCGTCCGTCGCGCGGAGCGGCAGCATGTGGATGGTCTAGCGCAATGATCGGGGTCGTTTGAAGAGCTGTCGGTGGGTTGGCTGCCATCCTGCAGACCTTGCGTGTTCAGTTCACCCAACGTTCACCCAACCCGCATTCAGTATGCTAAGGAGAGCTCCACTCCGTGCTCCGCGACCGGGGCCGGACAGCCCAGTCTGCCGCGGCGCGAGCCGTGCAATCAGTCCCTGCAATAACTGTCCTGATCACGGCTGTCGGGGCGTCCGGCTCCGGTCCCGGCTGCCGGGGCGTCACCGGCTCCGGTCCCAGCTGCCGGGGCGTCATCGGCTCCGGTCCCAGCTGCCGGGGCGTCATCGGCTCTGGTCCCAGCTGCCGGGGCGTCATCGGCTCCGGTCCCAGCTGCCGGGGCGTCATCGGCTCCGGTCCCGGCTGCTGGGGCGTCACCGGCTGGGGTCCCAACTTCCGGGCATCACCGGCTCCGGTCCCAGCTGCCGGGGCGTCATCGGCTCCGGTCCCAGCTGTCGGAGCGTCATCGGCTCCGGTCCCGGCTGCCGGGCCTTCGTCTGCCTAGGCTCCGGTTTGCTGAAAGGTTGGCTGCTCCGGCGCTGTACCCGGAGATGACGTGTACGGCGATGCTGCGTTCCAACGTCCGACAGTTTCGACTTAAGAGCGCCAGGCATTTACTTCAGTGCAGGGTTGTTTTCCTTATTGCGTTGCCCAAACTATTTCTGCAAGCTGAGAAGCAATAGTTCGCTCCTTAATTCACATTCTCTTCGTTCTGTTTGTTTCCGTTCACTGCAGACGGCAGGGATCACGTGGTCTGACGCGGTGTCCCGACACGTGTTTGAGCTACGGCACGCCACGTCAGGTCGCGTTCAGTGTGTGTGCACTGCAGGCATCTGCGCGGTGACCACAGACGTATCTATCCAGGCCTTCAGCAGCCGGAGCCGCCGCTAAACGGGCCGAAAACAACGCGGCTGAGATGGTAGCGTGGAATCCTGCCAGCGTCCATACCCGTTCTGGTCGGTTTCGGTCACGGGTTGCCCAGTGCGAGAGTTGGGTTGGCCAGTTCTCTTACACACCCGGCGCATCGCATATCCGCGCGACGAAGTATGAGGAAACATTCAACATCCCGGTGTCGTAGCGACCCAGGACCCGGTTATGTTTCGCTGCAATGCGAATGAGACAAGAATTCGTTCCGGCACACATTCTTCTTGCCATGCAATGCCATACTCGCTGACGACCGTAATGCATGAAGTGACCAATAAAGCACGTGCCGAGGAGGCCTCAGAAGTTGTAGGAGGCTACTGGACATGAAATATAGATGGATGAGCTCCAGGTAAAACGAGTACAGGTAAGTTGCTGAGTGCATTTACGAGGAGCATTATGCATGTACATAAGACAGTACTAATAGCCTTATTCCTCGTAGAATGGCCAGGGGAAGGGAGAGATAAATGGATTGGTAATTCGGCTCCATGCCTTTATTGAAACAATACACTATATTGTGTATGTGGCCGTTAGAAATCGGTCATCTTGTTACATTGTATTGCACTACTGATATTATTTTCGATGAAGACATGTGGCCGAAATATCTCTTCATCTATCCCCGCATTCTCCCGGTTGTTGTGCAAGGAATAAGGCTATTAGCGCTGTCCTATTTATAAGAGCACAAATAAACTCCATTAACACGCACCCAGGGTTGAATGCCACACGACGGGGTCAGGGGCTCAGGTTGGCTCCATGACATCTTAAAAACTGAGACAGATAGAAATCCAAAAGGACAGGGTGGAAGGCCTGTTTGTGAACTCGCTTGAGCGGAAATTTGAGAAGTGGGCAGCTTGGCCTCCACTAGCCAATCCACCCGTCATAGACCGAAATGTACCAAAAGCAAACAAGTGTGGAATGTATCGGTTATTAGCGTTGTCACTCAAGCGTCCACGAAGACTAAAAATGTCCAAAAGCTGATTACGAGTGTTAGTGTGTCAAAAAGGTTTTTCTTAAACTTACATCACACATCGGTTATAGGGTCACGTCCCCCATATTCCACGCATCTTTACCACCAGCAAATTGACTGCAGCACGTCAAATGGTACACGTTTTTGCACTTACAGTATGGATGGGTGGTTTTTACGCGACTCAGAATTTTCCTCGCACTAAACAGTGTCGGCATTTTGCTATATTCTTTACCTGGGTCCATTAGCAAGTTCACCATATTTTGGTCCAGCTGTTTCGTCCCGCTTGGGACTTCAGCAGGTCATGGAATGAGCCAGTCAATATTTCAGCGCAATACCTAGCCACAAGTATGAAGAACACCATTTTTATGTTGACATGATATGTTTGACCACACCACATCATGCTTTTATTGTATTCCTGCCTCTATCTTGACGCTCGTCTCCACCAATCAAATTCAAATTTACTCGATCTGAAAGTCGCTTAAACTGAAAAACAGCCGTGAGCTTTTTTCTGTTACCTCCTTTGTTATGTATCAAGCTAACCTATAAACAGCCGACTCACCGCATATATATACAGCCTCTCCCTAAAGAATGCCAAAGGCCAGACTGGGCGTGGGTCGCTGGCAGAATGATTGAGCGAGGATGGGGAATATATACATTTTAGGAGGATTCGGCGTTCGCTGGCTTAGACTGCCCAAACCCCCCCCCCCCCACGCCTCCCCCTAGTCCACATGTTATATTAGGTTAGGTCCTGCTTTAGGCTCGCTAGACATGTCGCAACGCCAAATATATATGACCCCAGTCTTTCTCCTCTCGAGAGGCAAGATTGTCAGTCATAGCGCCAAAATCCGCCCAGAAAATTACTAAGTCTAAGGGGATACCTAGCCCTCATACAATTCAAGCAAAGTCCCCCACCCGCAACAGGCTTCAACGCCTTGACCGCGTAGAAGACGTTGTTGGCTGTCTCGAAGGCAGTCCCCATTTATTACAGCTGTTTGCATCAGCTGCTGTTGGCTTCAGCGGCGGCGCGATTTACCACCAGAGTCGGGTCCGCTGGTTGCCGGCGATAGCCCGCGGCCGGGCGGGCTGTGTACGGCCCAGTTTATCACAGCCCCCGCAGCCGGCCGCGTGGCGCCGCAGATAGCTCGCCCCAGCTAGAGCGGCGTCGCGTAAACCACGCTCGCAGGAGACTAAGCTTAGCCGCACCAGTCACGGGGCGGCGGGGGGGTGAGTTATGGTGTGCGCCACTGGCTGCCGCAGGAGCATGAGCTTCGGCGCCTGCCGCAGAGACGTCATCTGCGCGCGCTGGGGTCATGTCACGACCAGGCGTCAGCATAGCCGAGATGATTAAGAGATGACATTTATTTAGCAGTAGAATGTCGGCATTGATGCCAACAAGAAATGCCTGTTTGACTTGATGCGCACGTCTGTGTTCTGTGTGCGGAAAGTTGGGGCCACACTTCACTGCGACCGACGAACGTGATGTGTTTCAAACAGTCGTCCATGTTTCCAGGCGATGTTAATTTGATATCATGATTTGTTTCGCCCCTTATAATGTCAGTGCTTTTGCTGCCAGAAAGATTGCATCGTGAGATAAGTTGGCGTGCGCACTAGGTAGATACCAGTAGATAAATGGCGTCTGCGTGTATTTATGGGTCGTGCCTTCCAATTCACCACCTTCGGCCTGGTGTTGTGCTTTTCCAAGATGAGTGGATCATAGTCAACCAAGTGCACGTGTCTTGTCGCCTCTCTCCCCCTCTGCTCCCCTCCCCCATCCCCCCAGCTCCCGGCTGCCGTGTTTACGGCCATCATCAAATATTGGAGAGGTTTTTAAAATGTGAGCAAAATGCTATAAAAACGTTCACTGTGTTCTCAATCGTGCTTTATGTAGCCTAGGGTAATGACCTAGGGTAATGACCTTTAGAAGCCTAGGGTAATGACAGCACATTCTGAACACGATACCGCCAGGAACGGTATTCCTTTTGACTATTAATCAAGTCTGTAAATCTGTAAGTACTAAGCGGATCTGTGCGGTCGGCGGTTCAATCCCTGCGCTACGGATGGCGCTCCCGGGTCTCTGTCCAGCAGGGGCAGCCAGGACAGCAGAACACTGGTGTAGCGTGGTAATCTCCCACCCCACGCCCGATCCGGCACTCAGCGGGTGGCTGGCGGCTCCACCCGTCCGCCCGCTGAGGCGCACGTGGACAGTCCGCGTTGGCGGGATCAGCAGGCCATCAGCTGGCGGGACCAGCAGACCTTCAACTGGCGGGATCAGCAGACCATCAGCTAGCGAGACCAGTAGACCTTCAACTGGCGGGATCAGCAGACCATCAGCTGGCGGGATCGGCAGATCGTCAGCTGACGGATCAGCAGACCATCAGCTGGCGGGATCAGCAGACCGTCAGCTGGTGGATCAGCAGACCGTCAGCTGGTGGATCAGCAGACCTTCAACTGGCGGGACCAGCAGACCATCAGCTGGCTAGTGTGCACGATCTGAGCCGCGCGATTGCTGGCGATTGTTTGGTACTCTGAAAGCTGAAGATCGAGATGTAGGCCGCTGTAGCAAAGATGATGTAGTACGAGATGTAGGTAGCAAAGCATCTTGTTGTAGAGGTGCAGCTGAATGTGTGTATTCTTCTGTTCTTGTGAAGCAGCTTGCTCCACCTTTGTATCATTTGCACCCCGCTCTCTTGTCATTCAGGCTCGGGCTCAGGCATTTGGCTCCCAAAATGATTACATATATTGCAACGTGCATTCAAGCAAGAATGACGACACCGATTGATTTAATAAACCAGAGATAAAATCACCCCGACACCCATGTCACGATAGGCTCTCAAAATAGCGGATCATCATGATACGCAGTAGGTCACGAGAAGGAAAGCACCCTTGAAGCCAACGAAAGATCGAGAACCGAAGTTGACGGCTGCAGAGGACGAGCTGGCTTCGTGGCCATACAGAGCTATGCTAATGGAGACGGGTCGCACTCCACGTTCGTCGGCTAGCGGCGCTCTATAACATGTGGACAGCTGCGCAGTGACCCGGCTGTTAATCTTTGAAAGAGAAACCAACGCGCCACCCCTTAGGGGTGCTCTTCGCTGCATTTTTTTTTCGCTAGCAAAACTTCGTTTAGGAATCGCAGCTTTTGCTCAGTTCTATAAATATTGAACAAAGGAAAGTTTTTGAAACGCCCAATCCGTCTACAAACGCATTGCTTCTGAGCCGTGATACGCAATGTCATAGAAAGAAGTGAGAAGACGACCGGCAGCACACAAAATGACGTGCTCATTTGGTGCTCGCTTGTGTGAGGCAAGATGCTGCGATAGGTGATCCGTCTCATAATCAAACCACCATTGGGGTCTAACAACGGGCAAGCCTCAGGCTCACAATGCAGGCGTTAAACCCACGTACGAATGGCACTTCTTACCCTTCGCCGGGCGAGGGCGTTAGATGCTGAGCCCCCTAACATCAGAGGATTCCCTGCACGCCAGGCCGCCCACTGGTTCCTGTTTCACGGCTCCAGCTCAAGTGGGGAATAAATGGCAAGGGGCACCTAGGAAGGACATGAACACCCCTAACCCCAACTCCACCCGAGCTCCCAGGCCGCCAGGCGAAATCGCCCCCGCTCGGCGGGAGCTATTCTTGGCTCACTTGCGATTCTTCTAAGTCGCTGATGTAGACCTGAGGTCACCGCTGCGCACGTCACAAGTTTGTCAACTTACGTAAAGCAACACCACGGTCTCCGGTCGGAAACCCCCACGGCTTGAATGGGACCCGTACCACAAACGGATACGGCCAACACAACGCATCGCAGTTCACAGGTAAAGCCTCACAACAGCGACACATGGCACGACACAGTGTGCTGCCGACGTTGGTCACAACTGCTTAAGCTGTTTCGTGTACGCCTCGTTGCTGAATGGCGGTCGGCGACTCGACCGCTAGTCCACACGGAGGTGGCGACGGCCCACCTCGTCACCACACATGCACGGGCCAAGGGTGAGACCTCTCGAGCCGGGGTCGGCTCCGGGGTCAGGGTGACATCTCCCGATCGCCGATCTGGCTCAGGAGAGTATCTCGAGGTCCGCGCGGAGCCGCGATGTCGGCCGCGGGGCGCATGTTTATTCCGGCGGATACAATACGCCAATATTGGCAAAAATGTGCTGCAAAGATGCCAAATTGGAGAATTTTTCTTGCTGTGCTTACAGGGAAGAACTGCTGCGAACACAAAATTGACGAGAACAATAAAGACGCATTAAACACAGAGGACGCGTGCGTGAAGAAGAAGGCACCGTCGAAATTTAAGCAAAACGGAAGGGAACAAGAACGAATCAGGGAGCAGCAAACAGTTAATATGCAATGATAAACACGTTCAAGACAGTGTACTATGCAATAATCTTTGGCTCTCATGGACGTGGGCGTGATTACGACTCTGAGATCGCGGGAACAACCAGGATTGGAGAGGTGAGACTGAAATTTAGAGGAGACAACCTGAGCTGAAATTTGTATTTTGAATTGAAAGATTTAAAACAGTGTTGGTAACTGAGCTCATTTCCCGCTGTTCAGCCCACCTCCATCAACCAATTTTGTGAAATAAACCCAAATATTTTGTGCAGGTTTGTTCTTGATGAGTCATGTAGGAGTCACGACGTGCTTTTTTATCTTTACTCTCTTCGCAGATCCTAACTATTGCTGACCAAGGTAGGAAAAAACGCATCGTATTTCAAACTCCGAGCAATTAATTTGAGGGGGTCCGGTGGCGGTAATCTAACCAGAGCCGCTCACTTGAAAGTACTTGATTTTTGACTATGTGCGATTCGATCACCTCGTTCAGCATCGTTGCCTTCTGATCCTCGAGTTGAGTTCAAGAACTCTTACGACTTCGCTGCCACTGGGCTGTTGTGCTGTTATTATAAGGTCTTGGCTACCACACGTCGCGTACCCGTGGCGGTGTATGATGGTTGCCTTTGGTATTTCGCGGACCCAGCAGCCCAGCGAGAAAACGTCTCTCATTTTGTAGCTTTGCAGCAGATTTTCTCCACCATTGGCGTTTTTAGATCCACCGGAATAAGTGCCGCGTGCGGGGCGACTAGAATGCATCGCGCGGGCGTGCGCACGTCCATGCAGATGACAGCGGCGCGGGGCTCAGTCGTAGTCGGACCCGATGGTGATGCTGATCTCGTCCGACACGATCTGCGTCATGTGGTACCACATGTTGGTGTCCAGCACAACTGAAACAGTCAGACCAGAGCGCCGCTCAGTGCTGGTAGTGGCAGCGGGGCTCGACAGCCGCTGCCGGCGAGGCGTACCGGTTCTCATGCTCAGTACTGAGCGGACAGCTGGGACAATGGGCTGCAGATAACGAGGCGGTCGTCGACTTTGCTGACGGGGGTTGGGAGGGACGAGGAGAATCAGAACTGGTGCAGCTGTGGATACTGGACCGTGAGTTCAAAGCGTCAGTAGTCGGGGTTCGGTTTATCGATCGACAACATAATCAAACGCCCCAGGGATGTTCCAAGGCCCCAGGTTTTCGACTGGCACAGACGCAGCTGGAGGTCGGTTTTACCTAGTGAACGGCCCATGAAATACTTTGTTGAGCAGCGCCGGTGGAACCTGCCTGAATGTGGAAAACAATCCCTCATTTTTTACATTTACATCACCATGCAGTTGACCACCATGATCGGCCAGAAGTGGTAAAAAGCGAGGTAACCCCGTCGCTAAGCCCATTGATTATGCACACTGCGGCAGAACATTCCTTGCTTCATAGCAATGTGACTTACCTGCTGCCAATGGTTTCAACGTCATTATCCCACTTCCTAATCTCTCCCCCGCTGAAGGTGACCTGCCCAATGTGGCCTCACCCACTGATCTCCCCCTGGTTAACAGTGACCTGAGTAATGGGACCTCATTCACTGATCTCCCCCTGGTTGACAGTGACCTGACTAATTGGACCTCACCCACTGATCTCCCCCTGGTTGACAGTGACCTGAGCAATGGGACCTCACCCACTGATCTCCTCCTGGTTAACAGTGACCTGAGTAATGGGACCTCATTCACTGATCTCCCCTGGTTGACAGTGACCTGACTAATTGGACCTCACTCACTGATCTCCCCCTGGTTGACAGTGACCTCAGTAATGGGACCTCACTCACTGATCTCCCCCTGGTTGACAGTGACCTGCCCAATGTGGCCTCACTCACTGCTCTCCCCCTGGTTGACAGTGGCCTGCCCAATGTGGCCTTACTCACTGATCTCCCCCTGGTTGACAGTGACCTGAGCAATGGGACCTCACCCACTGATCTCCCCCTGGTTGACAGTGACCTGAGTAATGGGACCTCACTCACTGATCTCCCCCTGGTTGACAGTGACCTCAGTAATGGGACCTCACCCACTGATCTCCCCCTGGTTGACAGTGACCTCAGTAATGTGGCCTCACTCACTGATCTCCCCCTGGTTAACAGTGACCTGAGTAATGGAACCTCACTCACTGATCTCCCCTGGTTGACACTGACCTCAGTAATGGGGACCTCACTCACTGATCTCCCTCCTGGTTGACAGTGAACCCTGAGCAATGGGACCTCACTCACTGATCTCCCTCTGGTTGACAGTGACCTGAGCAATGGGACCTCACCCACTGATCTCCCCCTGGTTGATGGTGACCTGAGCAATGGGACCTCACTCACTGATCTCCCCATGGTTGACGGTGACCTGAGCAATGGGACCTACTCACTGATCTCCCCCTGGTATGAGGTGACCTGAGCAATTGGACCTCACTCACTGATCTCCCCCTGGTTGACGGTGACCTGAGCTAATGGGACCTCACTCACTGATCTCCCCCTGGTTGACGGTGACCTGAGCGATGGGACCTTACTCACTGATCTCCCCCCTGGTTGATGGTGACCTGAGCAATTGGGACCTCACTCACTGATCTTCCCTCTGGTTGACAGTGACCTGAGCAATGGGGACCTCACCCACTGATCTCCCCCTGGTTGATGGTGACCTGAGCAATGGGACCTCACTCACTGATCTCCCCCTGGTTGACGGTGACCTGAGCAATGGGACCTCACTCGCTGATCTCCCCCTGGTTGACGGTGACCTGAGCGATGGGACCTTACTCACTGATCTCCCCGTGGTTGATGGTGACCTGAGCAATGGGACCTCACTCGCTGATCTCCCCCTGGTTGACGGTGACCTGAGCAATGGGACCTCACTCACTGATCTCCCCCTGGTTGATGGTGACCTGAGCAATGGGACCTCACCCACTGATCTCCCCCTGGTCGATGGTGACCTGAACAATGGGACCGTACTCACTGATCTCCCCCTGGTTGACGGTGACGTCCATGCTGCGGCAGACAGACAGACACTCGCGTGGGGGCTCCAGCGTCCACATCTTGCGGCCATGCAGCTGCGCCTGCCACGACGGGTGCTTCACGTGGTCAATCTGCAGTGAAACGGCGCCGGAGGACGTTAGACCTGCAACGTGAACGGCCGACAACAATGAGGCGACATTATAAAGAACGGAACACGCCTCCATACTCCGGCAAAAAACAGTTTACAAATGTGGGTTTAGCTCGCAGTTTCACAGGTCAAGACGTCATGAAAATTCAAGCCTTCTCTTTGTTTTTGTATTTCTGCTCAACGAGTTTCGACACTTAATCCGTGTCATGCTTCTCTGCGCATTGATAGCAGTGGTCCGAGCGGGCTGAGGTTCTCTGACGCCCTGTGCCATAGAGACTGACAGCTTGTAACCTGGAAAGATCCACGGGATATATTGATCAGTTGCATGTTACCACACGGCATCTAAATAGGTCGATATTTCAACAGGCTAACACCTTAATTTTTGGGCATGTCATTCCAAACAATAAGAAGAGGAGACAGTTATTCTGCGCAGCAATGTTGCATAAAGTCATGAGATCTATCAACGCAAACATTGGTGGGCTCTACAAGCCTATCAACCAATCAGAAGCGAGATGCAGATGAGACCCCTCTCGCCCTTGGCTGATCCCTTCCCGCGACAGTATTTATGGACCTGATTGAAACGATGGTCCGATGATGACCTGCCAGGATCCCAAGGTCCACAACCAGGCATATAGATAGCATTCTCCAAAGATGGACCATGAACCACATGCTTCCGCCAAGTTTCCGCTTTTGCTAACGACTTGCGCCCAATCCCGTCCTTTACTGTGAGAAGTTCTGGCCATTATGATCACTGACACCCTTTATTGACAGCAAAAGGTGACAGAACAATGATGACGACAGCACAAAATGTCCTCCACTGCATGTTTAAAACATACGGCGTAAACCATAACGTATGAAAGTATCCATTTTCTCTTCCTTAAGCACAGACAAAGTGTTTCGGGTCACCCTCACAGCCCATAAGGACGATCAGCCTAGGAAAAAGCCCAACAAAACAAGTCAGAGGCATGGACATGCCGAACAACTTTCTCTTTGACATTGGATATCCACACTTGTTAAGCCTATTAAGCCTATTAAACTTATTAAACTGAGTGGAATTTATGAAGCTAATGAATTTTGCCGCCTCCGTGGTCTTGGGGAAAGATGCTGGATTCGTAATCCAGCGGCACTGGCTACGAGTCCCAGAGTGGGCGCATTGTTCAACCCGACTGAGATGGAAAGGCCAGCTGGCAACAAGCCAACGAGGTTCAACCCATACCCGAGGCGGCCGTGTCGCAGCATTGTGTGGCACGTAAAACCCTCCGCATTCCTGTCTGGCGAAAGGGTGGAGGCGAAATTAGCTGTTGAACTGGACGGCACGCTTGGGTGGTGGGTTCGGGGTATACGCAACAAGCTATGCTAAGCAGGTACTCTGAATCCGAAGTCACCCATATAAACCATTCGGAATAAATTTTAAAGAATGAGACTTAATAGAGCTGATAAAACTTGGTTAAGCTTATTACTTAACCCATTAAGTTTAGCAAAATTCGTTAAGCTATTTTAATGTTATTAGACTCATTAAGCTTACAAATTTAGCAAAGTTTATGAAACCTATGCTTACCATGGACCTATCCCAAGAATTAGACATGCTTTATCACCCGTTCTAGGCAATGAAGAAGTTTGCCTGGAATGGATCCACCTAATGCTGACAACGTCACCTCTGTTTCCATTCCATTTATTGACAGCACATTGACAGGAAGAGAAAATGCATCTCATAAATCTACTGAGCTGCCAATTCGTGGCATCACAGAGCGGTACAACGCTTTCAAATGGCCACCAAAATATGGCTCAGACTCGTCAAAAGATCTTTCGTTTAACGCATGATGCAACGTTTGCAGTTGAGGTCTGGCTGGTTGTTGTTGCGCTCAGCAGTTGTTCATCCCTACAGCTTGTGACACCTGCCAGGTTGATACCTTGCGGCTTATCGGAAAAAGCAGCAGAGAGCGATCGTTAAAAAAGACACGTTAGGCGTTCAAGACAATTCCAAGAGGCAAGAATCCTCCGGCCATTGCTCCTTATGGATTTCGCCATTGTACCGTAACCACCGATCTTTGTATAAAAATGCCCCTACTATGGCAAAGACGTTGCAAACTGAATTTTACGAAGTCAATAGAAACACAGAACTCTTAGCCCAACCACAACATTCAGAACCCTTCCCGACGCCCAGTCGCCTCTGTGCCATACAAGACGGCATAGTACTCAAACAAGACATGCACAATAGCATACAGACGCCTGCACCCACACCCCTGCACAATCACTCGCCCATTGCCCTCCCTCACACCGGCGGCCATGAAGTACACAGACGTCTCACACGCAGACTCACGCACACACCCGCGGAGACGCATGCGCAGCAGGCTGACTAAACTTACACTGCACCGTAACTGACTTCAGCTACTGATCGCATTGTTTGTTTCCTGTGATAGTCCACACAAATTAAAAATACGTCACGAACCGCGACTGACTTGTAGGATTACGGAATTGCTTAGCTCGAGTGATGGTGTGGACAATTTTACCATATTAGATACGCGCAAGCTGAAAGTATTGTCCAGTTGCACTGACGACGTTTTATTTAAAGAATTCGTAAGCTGTTTCGACCGATATGTGGCATGCGTATATACCCATCATTGAGGACTGTTATACTCGTCAACAAAACTGCCAAACGTCTTGCATTCTGACTTTGTTTTGCTGGTCCTTACCATCTCTGATGAAGGACCGCACCAGAAATAGGATGTTTCATGTACAACTATCAATACCAAAGTAGCAAAACGCAAGCATGCATATATATATATATATATATATATATATATATATATATGATGTGTGTATACATGTATATGCTATATGTGTACATTTGCGTGGGTATGTATGTGTAATAGATCTTTCAGATTGAGCAAAGGAACATCATTTCTGCTCATTGTTATACTGGCATTTTTGCGCTTATATTAAATTTATCCAGCATGGCTGCCGCAATACCGGACAGTCGATACAGGGCGGTCTCTTAAGTAGGCTTAGTAGGAAGTGTTTTAAGGATGGGCTGCTTGGGATGGTAATTGTCCATGATTATTATCATGCTACGGCTGCCCAAAACAAAAAAAAATCTGGGTTTCCTTCTTGGATCAAAGTTAGGAGGGTTCATCGGAGATTTAGGGTCTGTCTCTGTATGCGACGCCCATAGAAGTAATGTTAAATTCCACTAGGGTGGCGGAGTCCTTTGCTATATGTGTCAAACACATGTTGCAAAGGGACAACAGTGACTGTGCAACTAACATGCAAATGTGCGCCGAATCCGGGCGTGCCCATGAAGATCCAGTCGAGTCGGCTCAACTCGGCCGTCTCCGGCAGGAAGTAAGGCCGGGTGTAGTGGCGGCGCAGTTCGTTCCCCGCCGCCGAGTCGCAGCTAGACCTGCCCAGCAGAAGGTCTTGGGCTCGAATCTTCCGGTGGATGAATATTTCGGTTTGGCCCTAAGCAGCGCTAAATTGGCAACGTTGCCGCGTTAACCATGCATTATGCGCCCACGAAGTGTTCACCGAAGCATTTACTGACACACATGAGGCACACTTAAGGTGCATACAGATGCTTCCAATATCCGACGCATCAGTCAGCATAACGTTGAAACAGACCTGTAACAGCAATTTCCTTACCTTGTTGGTGTATTTTTCCCCAATTCAGGATACTAATAATAAAGCGTGCAGCTGTATCTCAGAAGGAACATCCACTGGAAATCCCACAACCACAGATTTTGTTCTGCAAACCACTAAGCTACGTGTCCCTCAGGCTTGAATTCTAAAGTAAAAACAGGGCTTAGCCTGAGCTGCCGTGCAGAACTGGCCGCACGGCCGCGGTCAGCCCCGCCGGCGCCGCTGCGGTGGCGAAGGTGACCCCTACCAGCCGATGTACCACGGCTCCTCGCCCTTCTGCATGTTGGCCCGGGCCGCCGACATGGAGAACACGTCACTCAGGCCGTCGAAGTCAGTCCTGCAGCACGGAGAGCGGCACATGAGCGTCCGCGAGTCGACGGCGGACGGAGCGGCTGCCGTTTTGCGGCGTGGTGTGTTTCAGGCTGGGGCCGAGGCCATTTTTGGAGTGTTTGGAGTCGACAGCCGTGAACATGTGGGGGTGTAACGTGAAGGGGCTATGGCACTGACGTTTGAAACATAACGGGACTGGGCCTTGCTGCTGCGGGAAAGATGAAAGCCGTTCAATTCAGAAACAGCTGAGACGCATGTGTACAACCGAACGACATATCAATGTTTTACACCACCAGTGTGAAAATCCAGGCGAGGCTGAACAAGGTTAGGTCGTTGATATGGGGTAGGTCACTCATGTGGGCTGATACCGTAGGTAAAGACAGAGGAAGTGACGGTCAAACTACCACCGGTTCCTGTCCCTGATCTGAACTATTCTGAGGTCTGCTCCAAAGCGTTCCACCATCGAGCGCATCCCGACGACTTCAGATGCTGAGCTGACCAGGACAATGCCGGGTGTCAGGAGATATGCTGTGTCACGAAAATCTGCCTACCTACCTATCATCCTACCTGCATGCCAGAGGGGAGCGTAAGCACGTGAGCGCACCAAGTTGCGTTGTGCGGTGTACGGGGTTTCCAGGCACCCAGTGAAACAGACGTCGTAATCGTGCTGCGTGCCGCTACGCGGACGTCGCTGGCCGTTGTTTATGCTTATGCTTAATCATCGTTGTTTCATTAGGTCCTTACCCCGCCTACGTATTCAAATATGATAGTCTACGAATTGGACAATACTATCCTTCCCGTTCTTTTGAGACTTGTGCCGGAGCCAACAATCGAACAGCTGTGGACTGTTCCACATGTACGCACAGGTGTATTCTCGATAGGACTGTCATGCCAGAATCTATCCTTAGCAGTTTTGCATGGCCTGGTTAAGATACCACGTTACCTTCATACCACGTTGAATTATATTTCTTGGTCCCGCAACCATGAAAACGTGTTGCCTTTTCAGTACTTTGAGGCATCAGCTCGGCGTGGCCACAGCATAGAACTACAAATAAGCGAAATAGCTCTGAGGAGCTAACACCACTCTTGCTCACTTATTCGACGCCAAAGTTCCGGTCAGTCAATGCTATGCTTCATTTGCGAGTGAATTAACTCTGACTATCTTATTGCGGTGTCATAATGACTTTCCATGTTTACCCAAGCGGTTTTTGCAAGCGCATTCAAAACGTCGGAGCCTGGCGCTCTGGCACTGGTTAAGTTTATCGGGGGGTTGATGGCATACGTTTTGTCAAAGCTTGAGTTCACCACATCATCCAGAGTCAGCTCCAGGACAGGTGTTTGGAAGACAAGTTTGAATGAAACACGGCCTGCTGAAGGCGGTTGTCTCGTCCAATGTTTTTTGACTGCACCCGACAGGTGTTTGACCGAAGTGAGGTGTAGCGAAGACTATATATATATATATATATATATATATATATATATATATATATATATATATATACATATTATTTGGAATAGCCGTCCAGTAGCATCGTTTTTTTCCAACCCACAGGATCATGTAAATCGAGAATGACCACACCTTAAAGGCGTATACGCTATATGCACACGAACAAGGGCGGCGTCAGTCAGTACCGGTAGGAGGCGAATATTGCGGATGGACTTCATCCCAAATGGCAATTTTCGTGCAATCGTCATCGTTTGGCATAAAAGCCCATGCACAAAGCACTTCGGTCAGCTTCCGCTCAGGCCGGCGTCAGCTGTCATTAGTTCTGAGGATGTCTGGGTGGTGTTCAGCTGCCACCCACTCACGCATCAAAACCCGAGTCTTCTCCTTGGGGTGAATCGGTGTATTCTATCCAGGATCTAGCTAACAAACAATTGTTCTATAAAAAAAATTGGCCGTTGTCAAGTTTGGTTCGCGACTGACGAACCTGACCACGGCCGGATAATGAAATGCCCTAAACGTTGCGTACATACTGACACAACAGATGAAGACTATAGTCCAAACAACTCTTCCATCCGGGTTACTTCGTCTCACTAATTCCTTCAAACTGAGTGCTATATATACTTATGAAAAAAATTTTCACGACCAACCTATTGCCTGTTTATGATCATCCGTCTATAATTTCAACTATCGTTTCGCAAGCGTCTGATAAAACCCAATGGAGCCAGGTTCCAGGTGACCAAATAGTGATATTCCAATAACGCGACTGCACTGTGCACACCGACGCGCAAATGTGTTCACGGCTGGCTTTAGTGGTTCTCAAACTGACGGCCTTATTTACAGTGCCTACAGCAGCCACCGTAAAAAGCAACTCAACATAGGATCTCTACGAGTCAAAATGGGCCCGTGTAAGGCCAGAGCGGGCTCTTTTCAAGCCAAAAGGGCCCCTCTATATGCCAGAAAGAGACTCTCGGCTGGTTAGTATGGGCCTCCATAGTCGATAATATGCCTTCTATAAGTCAGAGTGGACTCTTTAGAGGCTGGAATGGCCCCTCCTCAGCCAATAATGGCTCCTCTACGGGCCGGAATGGGCACTGTACAGTCGATAGTGGGCCCTGTGCAAGCCAGAAGGAGCCCCTGCGCATGTCATAATGAACCCTCCAAAGTCGGTGATAGAAGATCGACAGATCAGAATGGGTCCTCTAAAGGCCACAATTGGGTCTTCACAGTCAATAATAGGCCATCTGTAGGCCAAAATGGGTCCCCTACAGGCCAGCATGATGGGAACTGCAGTCAATAATGGGCTCTCTACGAACCTGAATGGGCCCCTCTGCTGGCCAGAATACGTCATGTACGGGCCAGAATGAGCCCTCGACAGTCAATACAGGACGCTCTACACGTCAAATGGGCCCGCTATAGGCCAGAATACGCCATCCAGTTAATGTTAGGCCCTCTACGGATCAGACTGGGCCTTTACAGGCCAGAATGGGTTCTTCACAGCTAATAATGGGCTTCGTTCAGGCCGGAATGGGCCCTCGATAGGCTCAGAAGTGCCCTCTTTGGTCAGAATGGGTCCTAAAAAGGCCAGAATAAGTCCTCGACAGGTCAGAATGAGCCTTTACATGCTTCCATAATCTCTTTACGGTTCAGAATTACCCTTGACAGACCAGCATGAGCCTCTACAGGCCCTGCAAGTTGGGAGGTGAGTTGCACCCACTGCCCCCAGCCCCCTTCCCGCGTCCTTATGCACGCAGGATATCGCAATAGGGGGGGGGGGGGGGTCAACTCAAAATCGCTCACGGAAAATCTACGTTGGCGTGATGGGAGCTGCTTATAGGGCATATAACATAATTGCATGTTTTCAATCTCATTTTTGTTGCGTATCTGTCACTTCTTTTTGCATGCATTTTCAGTTTTTCAGGGACATTCATGCGCGTAAAAAATTGATGAGATGGATGACGGGGATGAGAAGTCCATGGATCACCGGCAGGGGCGTCAGTTCTCACCGTACCGCCTGCGTCGACCATTCTGTTACCTTTCGAACTTACCGGGGTCCAAACCACACCACCGAGGTTCTGTCACAAACATGTTATGATCACGTGTCCACATCATGACTTCAGCGTCTCAGAAAATCATCGTGCGTGATCTCACTCTACCAACTGTTCAGACCGCTGCAAACCTGAAGTTCCATCTGTCCTGTACTGTCTGTTCTGAAGTTTTGTCCGGGGTGCAGTCATGACCAGCGCCAACCGAAGCTCTCCGGGAGCGGCTCACTTGTATGGGAAGAACTGGCAGCCCCTCTCCGTGCTGTCCGCCGCGAGTCTCCCCGAGCTTTCCGCATACAGCTCCTTGAAGAACTGGAAGTTGAAGACGGCGGGGGCCGTCCAGTTGGCGGTGCCGTCCGTGATGATGACGGGTCGGCCCGAGTACGCGTACCTGCGACGCCAAGGGTCAAGGTCAGCCGGGTCACACGCCGGACACCGCCCGATATCGACTCGTCTGGCGTGATGCAGGATGGCAAAGCAGGATGGTAAACAGCCATACTGCCTTTGTGTGAGTCCGCTTCGTTCAACACGATGCTGTGATATCAAATGCCCCAATGGCACAAATAGACAGACGCAGTCAAGGGCTTTTGAGGAGCGGCTGGTACTAAACGATTCCTCATCTGAATATGTAAATGTGCGTGGTCGACAGGTCGGTCGCAGATATAGGAACTGAAACCGGCGTAAACCTGTGGGTGCAGCTATATGTATGCATATATATATATATATATATATATATATATATATATATATATATACACTGGGTGATCAGGACAAGATGCGTATATAGTATTAACGTGTGATACGATGTGGGCAATGAGGGCGAAAGTCGGACATCAAATTGAGAGTCGTAGCTAGGCGAGGAAGCCAAAACAAGTGGCGTAAGTTCCCCCCGCCATAACATTGCGACAAAGCATTCGGTGACCCGGCACCCGTTGGTCGCTGTCGTGACTCAGATAATGCATGTTCGTGTTTGCAATCCAGCCGAGCCGTAGATAAGTACCCTAATCGTCGTCGTTGTCCCGACCGGCCTGCGCCGCTCCGCTCAGACCAGACCGCTCCGCAGGTGTGCTGGCGTTTGGCCAGAGTACGTCACATCACGTTGTAGCTGGTGATCGCTCTGTTCCTTCATAACTGCACTGGATGGTGGAATCCACATATTTATTTTGCACGAGTGTACGTGGCGTTATGCAAAAGTCACCTTGGGGTCCTCGAGTGACTGGCCGGTTTTGAAGGGAAATTGTGCGGTCATGGGCCACAAAACACCGGGAAAGTCATGAGCTTCTTACCTTGGGTCTAATGGGCTCTGGAGCGAAACCTCACCATGGAATCGCGCCCTGATCGTACAGGCACTCGCCCTGAGCGCCTTCCCGGACACATTCATCTGTACCGAGACGATTCATCGCCGTCTACCACCCAATGAAGCGATCTAACAGCCCGACGTCCCCACCGGACAATCCAGCAGCCAGTGCCGGAAATAGCGCTGCCTCCAGTCGGGGGGACGACTGCAGATCGTAGGCGAAAGCCCAGCTTAAAGTGCAGGAAGTCGTCCAGCGGGTGGCCACACCGTCAGCGTCAGCTCTCCGCTCATGGGGCGCCACCTCCCGCCGGGCGCCAGCTGAGCCACCAGGCGTGTGAGCGCTTCCGGGTGCACTACGCGCGAGCCCGCCAGAGGCAGCGACGCTCGCTGCCCCAGGGTAGCTGGACTGGTGCAGGTGTTGCGCCACACGCCGGCCACTCGCACCGGAGCGCATTCTTCCGGCAACATCTAGCGCAATATTCAGCCTAACGATGAAGAAAAACGTTGGACAGGGAAGACGCTGGGTTGTGTGATGGTCTACGCTTTGCGTGGATTCATGTACTTAATGGCAATGCCGCTTGCCGACTTTGTAGAACATTTCCCGTTGACACTCTGGGATGTGAAATTTCTTTGTTGCAAAAGGATGTACCACACGGTCGGGAAACAAGCCCGAAGCAAAAACAGGCTGCAAGGCAAATCAAGGCAGTCCGGCGATACGTGATCAACACCATTTGATGAAGGCCATAAAAGTCGTTTGCTTGGGCTGATGTGTGGGTTTATGTGTGGGTTCATGCGTGGGTTAATGTGTGGGTTCATGCGTGGGTTAATGTGTGGGTTCATAAGTGAGCTCATGTGTGGGTTAATTTGTGAGTTCATATGTGGGTCCACGTGTGGGGCCCGAGCGCAGCCAGTTTCGGACGTTCGGACGCGGGCCACCGATGCGCTCGTTTTGAATATGTTTCCTGATTAATGTTGGATATCGACAGAGGAAAAATGCATGAATTCAGCTGCACAGCATAGACAAATGCATAATCTATACATCGCAATATGCTCCAAACACTGTCCAACCCACTGCTACGCCAGAAATCGATCGAGAAAAGTTCAATGTCAATTCTTCCGAGACCTCGCGGCCTCGAGGGCCGCTAGCTGCGCCGTCTCTGGGATGGAGTGGAGGTAGACCGTGAAACTACGGGGGTGGGTAGTCAGGCTCGCTCTGCCCAGCATGTGCGCAAAGTGTTTTCTTTTGGAAATATTTCGGTCACGGTTGCCGAAAACATAAATCGTAATCTTTTGTTTCGCAGACCTAAATCGCCGAGCCTGTCCAGACCCAATGGTTTAATGCTTTTGGCGGTGTGGTCCGTGAACTAAGATGGGATCGCTTCTTCAATAAGTCTGCGTGCTAAGCCCTCGAGAACAACGGATTATAAACATTAAAGACATTTGTGTGAGTTCCAAGACGTATCTAGGGCCTAATAGCTTACCATCCGGTGTGATTCACAACATGATAGGTCAAGGATCGGGTTTCTGATGTACGCATACGAGTTTCTGGACGTGAGGCAAGGCGACGTGATCAGAATAGAACTACTAATACGGAAGGCGTTTGTGTCTATTTTTACCATGTCAACAGTTGAGCTTTGCTTACTTGAGCTCGAACTCTTGCGGAGTGATGTTGGAGACCCGGTCCACGTCCAGCACATCTGAGCACCTGCTGCAGTTGTTTGGCGTCGCCGTCAGGTCGGCCATTATCGGATGCATCTCGATCATGCACTGTCGACCCCACAGCTCGCGTCAGCAGCCGTAACAACATCTCCAGCACGAACTGGCCGCAGCACATGTGCAAGTGAGAGCAGCGGCAACATCCCGGCGCACACTCCTGACATCACTTGCGCTAGTCAGTTGTAGCGGCAGCATTGCGACCGCGCATTGCCGAAAAACACCCAGTATGCGCTTGCATGGCGGTTTGCCTGCATGTGAGCCCAAATTCGAGCCGGCGATGCTAGAGAAGGCACGGCCTTCCGTGTAACTGGGGTGCGGCCAAGAGTTTGGGCGTGGTCTCCATAGCAGCCCTGAGTGTGGTATGAGCGTGCTCCCTTTGCAGTTCCGTGGGCGTGGTCTCGGATGTCACCGCACTTTGTGCTATGAATAGGTCTCCAGTGCTCGAGGGTGCAGTCCCCGTTTTGCCGGCGTGTACTTCCTCAGTGTAGTACCGACCGTAAGCATGGCCTTCTGTGCAGCGGCTCTTTATGCCATCCCATCGACTTTCACAACTAGTGCTTTAAACGGGGAAACCTGTTTGAGGCAAGACCAGCCCATCCAGTTCCAAGCTCGGTGACCTCAATTAGGGCCGCTCTCCAGAGTGGGGACCAGCTCTACACGCGCGTATGGCAGCACTGACATGATGGTATGCGCCTGGACCCTACGGGCGTGTCCGGGATCCCATAGGGCTCCAGGCTTATGGCATCCCTGGAACGGACACTAGGATCTTTTTTTGGGGGGCTCCAGGGCATGTCCGCTGACAAGGGCGTCAAAATGGGGTTTCCAAAATCGCATCATATGTGGAGCCCTATGGCCTGGCAAAACCACAACAGGGACAAACACGGCGTGTTGACATTGGTAAAGAGTGTGGCCCGAGTGTTCATGCACCCTGTGGACCTCGCTATCCTCCCAGCCCAAGACTTCTTTTGCTGTTTTTCCTTTGTATGTCGGCGCTATCGGCTGTAAGTATTCACTTTACTGGGTCCCCATCATTTCCCCAGTTTCCTTCAAATAACTGGGATCTCGTGTAGCTTATAAGCCGTCTACCAAGCTTTGATGTTTGGGAGCTGCAGAATGAGCATATTGCCATAAAACTGTCTTTGGTCGTATATATATATATATATATATATATATATATATGCAAGGTAATTGAAATGTTTGAATGTATATGTACTTGATGTACATGAACTTGCATATATATATATATATATATATATATATATATATATACGCATCGTAATCCAAAATGTTATGCATTACATTACAGAGCTGTGTGTACCTGGCCCGCACAGAGGCACTGAAGTGTGTGGAACGGTCAAACCGCGGAAATGTCATACACGGCTCACCATCTATTCAGTTATATGAAAACCGGTGACGCGGTTTTCGGCCGAGTGCGCAGACATGGCCCACGAGATCGCTACGTGATGCTCGTGCTTATATAATACAAATGAACACACAAGTGAACACTTATAATACAAATACAGATGGTGCCGCAGGCATGCCTGCAGCGAAAACTGTTTTCGCCTTTGTGAGAGCGAAAGCAGTCTCCGTGACAAATAATCGATGCCAGAAATGTTGTCTCTAAGCAGGCGCCCGCCAGTCAAATGCGTTTAGTAGCACCTGACACGGATGGGCGCATTCATTAGCTCGTTGATGGCGCCATGGACCGGCCAATAACACGCGTAAAATGGTGAAGGGTCTCCCACAGCATTCGTTTTACCGTCCACACAGATTGCAAGCGAAAATAGCAGTATTTATTTCCTCACCCAGCCCGAGTGCTCTTAGGTGAGATACGGGCTGCAGTGACGCTAGAAACGCTAGCAAACTTTCGAAGATAGAATACGCTTAACGGAATGAAACTGACATGTTGCATGGTTTTCGCCAAAGCATGCTACGAATTAGCGTACTCCCCTAGAGAAAAAAGTTTATTTCCCTTTACTTCAGTAGTCAAACGCCTGGCGCTCTTCCCACGATAGCGTTATGGCATATGTAGCTTGAAATAATTGGCAAAAAAGCCTCTTTATTCTTCAGAGGGAATTAGAATAAATTATATAGGATATTACTGAAGGACAGGACAGTGCGTTTTCAAAAAGCGGCTTTTAAACTCAGCAAGTTTTGAACTAACAAAATGCTGTTTATTTTCTGTTTCATCTTCGCCCGTACGGCTATGAACTACTACAATGCGATAAGAAAGGTTTCACTATCACATACTCGCATGAAAAAGGACCCCATTCTAAGACCTCAAATTTCGGGGTTGTAAGATAGGCAGGCAAAACTACTGATAAAGCAGAACATATCAAGGAAATCAGGAGATTTTTCCGTAACTTTCGAACCAAACGGTTTTAGGCACGGCTCATGCCTTAAGCCCTCGCTGAACTCGGGGACCTGACAGCTCTCGACCTTGGAACAATATTACAGCTGATACGGCTGGTGCTCTCCTCCTATGTTCTCCAGCCTTCCAAGTCTGACAGGCACTGAGGAAATGCTGGTTGTTGTGTTGAACGACTCATTGTTTGGTCGGTATGTTTGAAGAAAAACCAATGAAGGAGCGAAAAAATCTGTCGATGTTATTGTATTCATTAATGAGGTGTCAGAGACGGCAAGGTAATCTTTTCATACCTCCAGGCAAAAAAGACGACCATTAGGCATTGGTTAAATAAAGGAGCACGCAACGTTTCCGGAACGACATCACGCAAGGAGTGTCTCACGAGTCGTGGATGGTTGACTTGAAGTCAGAAAACAAGGATGGAGATGCGCCACTGCGAACAGGCTCGTATGACTTTGCCTCACGCATTTGACACGCTGCAATTTACAGCACCTCTTCTCCAGCAGTCAACGTGCGTATGGCTGGTATTTGCTAGCATTTACCTGCTGTATGTGTACTAATGCCGCATGCTCCACCGAGCCTCCCCGGAGTGGCACGACACAAAATCAGAGCACACCGTGAACAGCAGGCGCCCAAGCCGACACAGCACGACAGAATGACGACAGAAAGGCATGACTAACAGTTACTGAACACAAAGTGCAGCTGGCATATGGCCTGCAAGATCAGGTGGCAAATGCTCCATTTGCGTACACACCTCGGTCCATCTCGCCGTTTGAAGAACGCCCCCCCCCCCCCCCCCCCCCCACCACCACCAACAGCATAGTTTGTTGCAACCAGCTTCAGTGTTTCGGGTGCATCTCCGATATTTTGATGCGTCGTAATGCAATTTAGGCTAGCTTGATTTGATACCACTGTTCTCCAGAACGTAAAGTTTAAAATTCGTGTCGGGTCGCCAGGTTCCTGTCAGGTAAACGGCCAATGACCTCGTTCCGAAAGCCCTGCAGTGTAAAAATGTGGAAAATGAAAACTTCGTCACGTATCATGAGCTCGGCGCATATTTGTTTTAGTCCAGTGGTGATGGAGGTGTGAAGTAGCTACGTACAACACGCCATCAAAGCCCACGACGTTTGCGAAAGTATTCCTGGACAATGTCAAGCAACAAGTCAAGTAGAAAACTGAGTCAAATTAGCCCTCCAACCGTCGCGTCATGAACCAAGACAACGAGAACTAGTCGCCTCAAATTATCCCTTGGAAGTGAAGGATGAAGCGCTTCTGCCTGCATCGGTCCCACTCGGAAGTCGCGCGTAAAGGTACACAGAGATGGAAAATATGTTGCTTGAGTTCGTTTTACATGACCTGACGTTATCTTTCCAGACATTCTGTGGTAAAGCGCTGTAGATGCTGTGCGCAGCTGTTGCCCTTTTTTGTAGACGTCAGCTGGAGTCAGCTGTTCAGAATGCGGTGAGTCAGTTAGATTCACTCTGCTCTCCTGAAATTCATCACAAGTTTGACTGCGATTCCCCAAATAAACAATTCACCGGAAGCAGTCATGTGAATCAGATCGTCCCCTTTGACGAGCATACATTCGGCCGCTGTCTGACACAGGAAACACATTTAATTGCACGTGATAGCATCTACGATAAGGCCTCCGCAAAAGGACGAAAGGTTCCAGTAGCTAATGGCGGCGGCACTCACGCGCAACACAACACCATGGTACGACATGGTACGGAGTGAACCGAGTGCAAGGCGCTCACATCAGGTAAAAGGTCGCCAAGAGTCTTTCGCCGAATTTGGTATAGCCGTCTTTTAGAACGAAGTCTTGGTTGTCAGATAGATTTCAACACGCCCTCGGGTGAGGGACATGTTGAGTCCCCAAAGGTTTTTTTTCCAGAATGATTTCCGGAGGTCGAAGCGCAACAGCGCAAAACGCCAAACTTTGTTTAGCTATAGAAAATTGAATAGCGGATATTTTACGGTAAAAAATTGATATACCTTGTAGGGTCGTTGATTTATGGCAAGTAAACGACGGGCCATGGCTGTCACCGAAGGGCATTTCTAGGGAATAGCTTAATGTGATGCAACAGTGGAATGTTAGACAAAGGCGTAGGTATTTGATATAGTTTCTTAGGCGACAAAAGGTATTGAGGTCAGAACGAGGTCAAAACTAGCCTGCTTTTTTACCCGAGAGCTTCGTTTTAAAAGGTAGTTTCTGATGCTCATTTCCAATTTGTTGACAACAGGAACCGCACCAATACGTTCCACGGATTCTTTAATGATCAGAGTAGATCACTGACTAAAAATGACCCAGGCCAAAATAATATTTTAGTAATATATCGCCTGGCGTAATCCCTGGTGCTTGACAAATCCCTGGTGAATGACAAAACAGGAGCAATGTCGTAGGTGTTTGGTCACCTTGGCCTCATAAAAGTCAGAAAGGCCAATGACATTAGTGACCTTTTGCTAGAACAGTTATGCAGCTTCGCGGCGGTTGCATGAGGTCTGGGGGCACTTAAAACATCAATCTGGAGTTTAACCTTGTTTGACCTTATTTGTCCCCAGGTATGAATCTCAAATTTTGACACGAGTAAGTTCACGTACAGGCCAACCCATCCCACGAATTTGGTATTGCCAGCTGTCTGAATTTTTAAGATTTTAGCGTGGTCAAATTGCCTCCTGCCCGAGTGAAGGTTATCCAACCGGCCGCCCGGGCGCGTGTCTATGCAATGTTACATTGTGTGGATTGGTGCTGAGAGCATAACCTTTCCAAAAAAGCGCATTTACTTCTTTCCATAAAAAAGAGATCGAAATGTAGATCCCAGCCTGATGTTAACATCGGCCATACAACAGATTCAGATCTGATGCAAACTCAGTGAACTGTTCTGCACCAGGCGATGTTGGGACAGACGCGGGCTGTGTGCTCATAAGGGCGGGGGGGGGGGGGGGGAGGGCATTTCGCCGTGATTGGGCCAGAACTTCGAACGGCGTTGGGTGTTGTGGGGTCCAAAAGTAAGCTCGGACGCAGGGTGCGTACGTCTATTGGCTGAGTGCATGGGGGGTTAAGCGCAAGTGCACATGCGAGTGCATGTCATGGTTATGCACGAGAAATTAGTGGTAACGTAATGATAACATAGCTTTAAAATTGGAAAATGGCACGTATATTAGGTTCAAATAAATATGTAGTTATATATATATATATATATATATATATATATACATACATATATATATATATATATATATATATATATATATATATATATATATGCCTACAAATAGAATTCCAGGTCTCAGGAGCCGTCCATAACTTACATTACGTATGCAGGGAGGGAGAGTTTTGATGAAGTGTAACGGAAGTATAACAAGGGAGGGTGTTGAAGATTTTAGAAAGTGTTGTGGGACTGTTAAAAAGTGACGTTACGCTCAGGTGCGTTTGCAAATCATTTAAAAAACATGTTTAAAAATAATCAAAATCTTACAGTACGATCCCGTTGGCTACCTCTCATTGCCAGCAAGACGTCCCTTATTTGTTTCGCATCTCTAGCTTAGTTTTATAGGCTAAACGAATGTTACTGTTCTGGTTCGTTGCAATTAACTGAGGGTTACCAGGGAGGATGTTTCAACCAGCGCAAAATGTGAGTAACCAAGGGAAGTAATGATAAAAGATGGTCAACAATTCTTAACGCAATTTATGAACGGCCTCCTACTCAATCACCATTTAGGGGTAATACATTAACACGCAACAATTCAGTCTATATATATATATATATATATATATATATATATATATATGCACGTTTGTATTCATGCATGCATGTATCATGTATGTATGTATATATGTGTACATGCATGCATGCCTACATGTATGTATCTATGTATGCATGTATGTATGTGCTCTTCTGAAGCATGACCCGGTGGCAGCGTGATCTGCATGTGGCATGATCCAGTGATAGCCAGGCTGGATGAAATCCGGACCCTCGTTCGTCTAACTTTTTAGTAAACAGCTCTGTAGATCGCTTTTAAAAAACATAAACTTATGGGATTGTTGATGCTTGCTAGCAACGTTCTTAATTTCAGATCGTCGTTCTGAAAGAAAGCTGTCTGCAAATTACACGCATGCTTCAGAGCGCTCGGCTTACGCCTCAGCATAGCAAGGATGTGAGCCTGCACGGCGATCGTGACAGACCGTGGATGTGCCGCTTTGCGCAAGGGGCCGCCTTAATTGGTGTGCACATTTCAATCACGCTGCCTGAAGCACGCCGCTTGAAGCGCGTGACGTATTTGTAGCACGACACCGGCAGCGGCCCTCCTGACCGAGCAGCACTGTAACACGACAAGCGAACACCTCACGACGAACGCGCACCCTGGAGCCCTGCATGCTCGCCACTGTACCCACCGGCTCATTCTCCACGTCGAGACCCTCCACCCACAAGATGAGCCGCGACAGGCCTTGCACTGTGTACAGCTCCTGGTGGACGAAGACGGCCAGTAGGATGGCTAGTAGGCCGGGTAGCAGCCAGGGCTGCCAGCGGGGCTGCTTGCCGCTCGCTGCCCGCTGCAGCCGGTCGTAGCCGGACAGGCTGCGCAGTTGGGCCGGCTCCACGTGCAGCTGCCGGCAGCGCGCCAGGATGGCCGCCACGCGGCCGCCCAATTCCTTCCCGTCCGGCTCTGTGCGGGTCATCACGAATACTGGGGGCACGGCCGGTCCCGCGCCCGAGCGGCACCCGCTTGCCCCTGCCCGCGGCAGTCGATCGCAGCGTCATCCGACGACAAAAGCCCAACTCACAGTTCCCTGGCGGCGCGGCGATCGGCGATGTGGTCTGATACGGACCTGGAATAAAAAGCCGGAAGGACCATTTAACGAATGCCTTCTTGTCGACTGCTGAAAGACGACAGTGGGATTTTGACACGTAAAATATTCAAATCGACTTGAAGGCGGCCGCAAAAAGGTGAAGGATAGAAACTGACCGGCCAGAATGGCAAAAAGCGAGCCGGGGAACAGCGAAATGAGGACATGTTAAAAAGTCGGCATGTCAAATTTGCGAACGCCAATATCGTGAGCTGCAAAATGGCGACGTACCAAAACGCCGGCAAGCCAAAACGGTGAGCGTTCAAATGATGAGTCGTTACGGGATCATGTTTTAATAACTGGTGACATGGAAAACGACGACATGACGAAATGCTTTCTGGCTGTAATAAAACTGCAATTTCGAAAAGCACTGTGCCTTCTAAAGGCGAGGTTCAAATCCAGCATATGGGAACGTTCAACCGAATGTTCGCAGTCGGCGAGCATTTGAATACCGGAATCAGTGTTGAAATATTCGAGACAATCGAATACTAAAATCATAGCGGAAGAATTCCAAAAAGCTAACTGTTTTTCACGTAAGCAACAGGTAGGTTTCAGATCATACTTTCGGGCATTAAGTTAGAACCGTTGTGTAGATTTCCTGACAAGATATCAGTGGTAACTTACATTGATAGCGAGCTGGCAATGAAAGCGGCTCCGCCACGCAATATTTTACTTTAATTTCTTGACTTTTACCTCCTAGCAGGCAGTATCACGTCACCAATATTCTCATTTTCGGGATGTCCATCCGTCCGTCATGTACAGGTGCATTCGCGCCTGGTCGCCGGTGCCAGCTGGCAGCGGAAATCCGGCGCACAACTGGGCACGGCGGGCTGACCCATTGCAATCGATTGGTGCTCGGATCCGCCCGGAGGGGCGCCGTCGGTGCGTGTAAACGTGCCCCATTTGTTGCCCACGGGAAACATGGCATTTGCAACTTAACAAAAACCGCCAAGACACATGGTGAACTGCTTGTCTGGGATTTTGGAGGGGGTCTGGGAACTGCGCGTACGGGATTTGATTCCCCACGGCGTCCGCCCTTCCTGCCAGGGTGAGAGACAGGCGACGGCATATAGCCCCAGCTGCTCTGAGAAAAATACGCACAATCGTGCAGGCGGAAGTATGAATCGATGTGCGCTGGGGTGCACGTGCACTCGTACGCTAATCGTGGGCTCGGCGGTCTGGGAGCGTTTTCAGGATTGATGTCAGCTCTCGGCGACCCGAGTAGATAACGACGTGAAACCGAATGCACCGTGCAGGCACACGCACCGTCTATGAATCCATCACCACCCGCGAATTTTTGACACACGTCGATTAGTTCACATCTGACCAATAAAGCAGTCGTCATAAAGCAGTCGACAAAGAGGCATTCGGTAAGCTACGAAACGGCTCTTTGACCGCACACTGTCTGATACAGCGGTGGTACGCCCGAACACTGCCTGATGCAGCGGTGGCACGCCCGGACAATGTCTGATACAGCGGTGGTACACCCGGACATTGTCTGATGCAGTGGTGGTACACCCGGACACTGTCTGATGCAGCGGTGGTACGCCCGGACATTGTCTGATGCAGCGGTGGTACGCCCGGGCACTGTCTGATGCAGCGGTGGCACACCCGGACACTATCTGATACGGCGGTGGTACGCCGGTACGCCGGGTGTGTGCATCTGCATGCCTAACTCCAAACATGGAGCAGAGTCAACGTTTCGTCGCTGGTTATGGAAATCGCCAACTGAAAGCCAAAAAGCTGGGACATCTGAAATGTAGCAAATAATGGTAGCAAGTAGTTGGCTTTGGATTATGATGCTGTCAAATTGCATTTCAACGAATACGAAGGTGAATTTTCCAAGTAATTATGTCGGCCAATAACCTAAACAGCTGACGATTTTATCATGTCAACAAGGCATGTTTGTATAACACTACGCTCCTACAAAAATGATGTTAATAGCAATAGATATAAGCGTCTTTAAATCTCATCCTTGGTATGTAGACAAATGAGCTTGGTAGACTGCTTGTATGAAGGAAAAGCAACGGAAACCAATAAAGTTCAATAGCATTTAATGGGTATTAGAACATTACATTGAAGCGGCATGTAAAACGCGTGAATAAAATCAGCCATGAATAGACTTGGAGATGAGCTCACGTTTTTTGTAATTATACTGTTTCGATTTCCTCACCGCGTAAAAAGCTTGTGTTTCGATTTTCCCCTCTTGAAATGTGACAGGGCATGATGGACGAACCATACCATGGCGCGCGGTGATATCTGTCTGGAAGCTGCAAAATCGGACGCCCCCTCGGCTGGCTTGTTGGGAAACTTGTCTGGTAGATTTTAAGCCAGTGTAGTAAACTGACAGGTGGCTGAAAAGCAAGAGGATCATGAAAGTATGATACTAGGATTAAACGGTGGTGTTCATGCTCTCGTGCTTAAACTGTTTTCTCTCTTGCATGCAGCCATGGGCGTAATCTCCTAAAATGTGTCAAGGGGGCGGTTGAACAGTGAAAGATGACGAAATCCTCCCTGGGGGCTGGAGCGCAGGTTGGGGGCCTGGAGTTCCCAATTGATTGGGAAACCACGCCCCCGTTGTTACCTTAATCCCAAGACTTTAATTACAAAGCAGTCTTCCGTCAACCTGTAGCGCTTGGTTTTGTCTGCAGTTGATGATGTCGAGCAGCCCACCGCCATTTGGCCTCAAATGTGGCTAAAGCTGCGAAAAACGGCGTAAGCAGCTAAGCATAGCCTGGTGCCTAAAGATGCTAACAATGCCTGATTTCATGTCCCGAAACGACCTGTGACTGGATCGTCACGATGAGCCTACAGGTCAGCTCATGCTCTCTGCCGAGGAAAAAACACAGCTCTCTGCTGTGTTTTCAATCGGGTTCACTGGAAAAAGGTCCTGTACTCATTTAACAAACGCTCGGGTGGGGGTCAAATTGACCCCGCCCCCAAAGGTTTTTCCAGAATGGTTTCCGAACGGCACGGCGCAGCGGCGCCCAATTTTGCATAGCTGCAGACAACTGAATAGCGGATTGTTTGGCATACAAAATTTGGATGTAACTTGTAAGGCCGCTGACCTATGGCAGATCAAAGTCAAGCCAAGGTTTCAGCGAAGTAAATTTCTGGGGAATTGTTCAGTTTGATTCAACAACGGAGTGTTAGACGAAGCCGTACATCTCTGAAATGATTTCTTAGGCAGCACAAAAATTGAATGAGCAAATCACGTTGATCTAAGGTCAGTTATCAAGGCCAGACCAAGGTCAAAACCAACCTGCTTTATTACTCTAGGGCTTGCTGTATGGGATATTTTCTGGTGCTCATTTCAAATTTAGTGATAGCAGGAACCGCATTATGCATCTTCCATTGACTTCTTAGAGGTCAGAATAGGCCATTGAACTGAAATGACCCAGGTCAGCATTTTTTTAGGAGCATACTGCCTGGTGTAATCTTTGTCGCTTATTCAAATGCCAAACCCAGAACAGTCTTGTATGATTTTGGTCACCATGACCTTCAAAAGGTCAAACAAGGTCACTGATCTTAACTGAGCATGTGACCTTTTGCTTAGAAACAGTTATCTAGGTTATGGGGGCACTTTGGAGACTGACCTGGATTTAACCTTGTTTGACCTTATTTGACCTGAAGGTCAAAAACTAAGAACCTAGAACTTTGATCTAAGTGAGTTAACACATAGGTCAGCACACCCTATAAATTTGGTGTCTCTAGCTCTCTTAGTTTCCGAGATCTCAGGGGGAGGCAAATTGACCCCCACCCGAACGAAGGGTATTTAACCGGCCACCCGGGCGCGCGCTAACCTAGAGATTAACGTAGGGGATTATATTTGTTGTGCTGTCTGAAGTGATTGTCGGTGTACCAGAAACGAGCTGTGTACCTCTAAACCGCTTTTTCATGCTAATTTCATTCTCAACAGCAGTGGTGTAGCCAAAGGGGGTGCAGCTTTTGGAAGCATGCTCCCCCCTCTCCCTTCCCTAGAGATGGCAAGAGCGCGTCCGAAGGCTTCTGCGCTTTTAGGCTGTTTAAGATGCACGTATGCCATGCCGTGAAAACCCACACATCACGATCATGCCACCATCGCTTAGTTTAATTCCCGACACGTGGTCAATTTTCGCCGCGGCATAGCGACTACGTGCAGGCTGCGTGCATGCACTTTTCATTCACACACGCTCTAGCGCCAACTTTTCTACCCCTCTTCAGTTGTTCAGGAAGCCTTGATACCCGAAACCGTCGCCGCCTCCGCCCTGCTCTCCCGATAATGCATGGAGATCGACGTAGCGTGAGTGAGCCGACAGACCGCTGGACTGAGGAAGACACGCGGAGACATTTATCACCGAGCGCGGACTGACGGTATCTCTCGGGCGTGGTGCCGGATAATCCAGACGCCTGTTTGGTAGAGCAGGCGTTTGGCGAGAGTATGGCAGCAGATACCACTGCGTGCAAGACGCCGACCGGGCCATTGCCATGCCATCTCCAGGATGGTCCAAGTGGGTAAAATGGCACATTCACATACTTTGAAGAAAACTTAAGCTGCTTTTAAGCGGAAAAATGATTTTTGAAGACTCCTCTAATAATGCGGAAGATAAATCCGATGAGTTTTTAAAAACTTCGGTCGACTTTTGTAATTTGGCCCTAAGCTAGGGTCACCCCTCCCCAAGCGATGTTCTGGATCTCTCGTGGTCGTGGTGGTGACAGTTCACGTGGACCGTCTAATTTGGATTAGCGGTCAGCAACTACGCCATGTTTTAATTCATCTCACTGCGATCAATGAACCGAGAATTACTGGTGTTTCACTATTGCGGAGATAGCTACGTGGTCCACATATCTGGCGATACTGTAATCCCTGTGTGGCATGCGGACATTTGATTATTACTGTGTGGGGCTGCAGTGAAATGCTTGCCGCCCACTGGACTGCATTTCAGAGGTCATGACAAAACGGCAAAGGGCCACGCCATGAAACTTCGGTCAGCTGATGATGCATGCATTAAGCACGTTTTTCAAACAACTGTCCACGGTCATGCCCACAGAACTGTCCGTGGTCACAGAACCCTGATGTCATCCCTGAACGTTTATGGATGCGTTTCACGGCAGGTCTTCGCTGTATGGTGACATTAAATGATACCGTTGGGCAGTAGCGTATCCGGGAGGTGATCAAATCGTGGCGTGGAAGACCCTATCAGCGCAGGGGTCCGTTTTCGTCGCTGAAAGGCCTCGTTTTCCGTTCATAATCGGGATGGCATTCTATTGCCTCGAGGACCCGCTGTATGGCTTTCAGCTCTAGCTGAGCCCGTTCCATCTCCAGGGTGGTGGGAGTGAGCGGATGTCCGTGAAGGTAGCGATTTATTTAGCGTTTTATTCAGCGATGAACTTTGATTTCCTGAAAAAGGTCCCCGGGTCAATTGTGGCGTGAGAAAATAAAAATGACCCTTGTTTTACCAATACCATGTGATCTTCGAGGTCAAAAGCTAGGTCAAAGGACGAGGAACTCGATACTATCCAAAAATTGCCGGCCGATTAAAAAAACATAAGCATCAAAATATTCAAAAGCGCAAGAGCTAGAGTCTGACAGAAAGATCTGACCTCCCTCGGTCGCCCTTCAATGTCCAACACGGGCTCAGAGGATGGGGAATTCGATATCGCCCAAAAATTACCGCCCGATTTTAAACTTGCGAATATCAGAATATTCCCCACAAAAGCAGCTAGCGTCCGTGAAAAAGTCCTGACTTCTCAAGGTCATTCTTCAAGGTCAAATCTAGGCTCAAACGACAAAAAACTTCATATCACCCAAAAATTACCCGCCGATTTTGAACTTTCAACTGTCAGAACACTCACCACAAGAAGACCGAGCGTCCGTGAAAAAACCCTGACCTCTCAAAGTCATTCTTTAAGGTCAAACTCAGCCTCAAAGGGCGGGGAACTCCACATCACCCAGAGATTACCGGCCGATGCTCAGCTTGCAACTGATAGAATATTCGCCATAGAAAGAACTAGCGTCCATGAAAAAGCCCTGACCTCTCAAGATCGTTCTTCAAGGGCAAACGCAGACTCAAAACACGGGGAACTCCATATCACCCCAAAATTACCAGCCGTTTTTAAACCTGCCACCGTCAGAATGTTCACCACAGAAAAATAGCGTCCGTGAAGAAGTCCTGACCTCTCAATGCCATTTCCTCAAGGCCATTATTCAAGGTCAAACGTGGGCTCCAAGGACGGGGAACTCCATATCACCCAAAAATTACCGGCCGACTTCAACTCGCAAACATCAGAATATTCACCTAAATATTGGCCTTGAAGGAATATTAGAATATTGGCCCTGAAGGGTGACCTTAAGAGGTGAGGACTTTTTCACAAACGGTAGTTCTTTCTGTGGTGACCATTCCGATGTTTATAAGATGAAAATCGGCCAGTATTTTTTTGGTGATATCGAGCTCACCGTCCTTTAAGTTCACGTTTGACCTTGAAGAATGAACTTGAGAGGTCAGGATTTTTTCCACATATTTTTTCCTCTTTCTGTGGTGAATATTCTCATATTTGCAAGTTGAAAATCGACCGGTAATTTTTGGGTGATATCGAGTTCCCCGTCCTTTGAGCCCGTGTTCGACCTTGAAGGATGACTTTGAGACGTCAGGACTTTTTGACGCGACGCACCACTTCAGCCGGTCGCGCCGGTAAACAGGTGGGTACGCTGAGTCAGCCCGCGCAGCCGGGACCGGCGCCAGCTGCAGCCTGACGGGGCGGTGCCGCGAGCGGCGCCGACGGCATCAAGCACCGGCCACGAGCCGAGCGAGCGCTTGTGGAGACGACTGGCTAGGCATGAGGGGATGGGGGCGCAGACAAGGATGAGGGGCGCCCCGGGGCCGTCATGCTATTTTAACACCTGACAGTCAAGAAGTCTGCGTACACCCAGTCATCTTACTAGCAATCCAGTAAGATCCATCGCCACCGAGTGTATATATCCAAGCGAGTCGAAGTTGAGATATTCTGTTCTCTTACAATGAGTTTCCACTGAGGTCCGACCCTCCCCTCCTCTCCAAAAAAGGCTGCGCCCCTGTGCTGGGGTGGTGATTGATACTTTATGATCCATTTCCAGACAGGCTTAACTAAACGTTTGAAGTAGCACGTTCGCAGCCTGGGCGAGGTCCTATGCTAGATACACACGGTATTGTGTGACATTTCGACAACACTTGTATTACAGCACGGTTAAAATCATACTTCGGATGTAGCAAAGCCCTACAATAATGCAGGGATATAAATAAGCATCTGGGGGCGACAAATCCGACATCGCCGAAACATCTGTTGACTAGATTCGTAGCAACTGAGGCTTGACATGTCCCACCATCTCGATATATCTCGAGATTCAACAGAGACTTTGCGGCGGTTATTGCAGCGCACCCGGTCATAAAGCGAGAACACTTCCTAAACAACAGCGCAATCCTGCACGGTTCGACACGCCCACCCCCAGCCACGCCTCACTCTCGAGCCAGAACACATTCCACATCAACGGTGGAACTCCCGGCCAAGCGACACTTTCTCCACCCTCCCCCTCGCGCGCCAATCCTTCCCTGCAATCCCATTCGACCCAGACGGCGCGCGGTCCCTCCGACGCTCCAGCCCAGCCCTATCCTCCCAAGAGGCACGCTCCAGCGACCCGTGTTTGGCCATAAGGCCGGCAGCGCTCGCCGCCACAGGGCGCCCCCGCAAACAGCTGACCAGCGCGATGTCACGACCTAGCGGTGTCGCCCAGCGCTGCGCACGGGGGCGGTCCACCCGGCCGGGGGCGTGCCGAGGCAGCGATTCGAGATCAGGGGGCACGGAGCCGACGCGCCCGGTGCATTCGCGCGGCACCAGGGTTACTCCAAGCGGCCAGGGTCTGCAATGGTCGATGGTCGGTCTCGGAACACTGATATGTGGATAAGGCGGATTGCTCCGGTAGACAAGGGTCCAATGGCGGATCGGCGGGTGGGGCTGGGCTGGATAACTGAGCACGCGCGAACGCGAGCGCGACATTACACGCGACAAAGCGTGCACTAGCATGGACGGATGCTTCGTACTAGCGTGTCTAACACGGTCCCCGGCGGGCGCGCAAAGTGCCTGCAGGGTTGCTCACTACCGACAAACGATCAATCCAGCCTTATCTCCAATCATCTCTGTACTCGACACCTGCCAGTACTATTTGTGCTCAAGGGCCCAGCATCAGCGAGAGCGCACAGCGCCCGCGGCTCGCGGACCACGCGGAAGGACCGATTTTCCGACAGCGCCTCTCCCTGACCCGCCCCCGCGCCACGCCGCGGCAGCGTTACACCTCGATCGACAGCTCCGCTGCGCCCGAGCCCTCCTCCCAGCTGGCCCCGGCGGCGCCGGAGCCCTCCTCCCAGCTGGCCTCGGCGGCGGTGCGCGGCCGCTTCCAGATCCGCTCGAACTCGTCCCGGCTGGTGCCGGCCGAACCGGGCCGTTTGAGGGAGTCCTCAGCCGTCGGTGGCCGGCCGGGCCCGGCGTCGCTCGGCCAGAGCGGACAGCCGGCCGCGCCAGGCGCGTCCTCGCCGCAGTCCTGAGACCGCGTTCCGTAGAAGTTCAGCTCCAGTACCGGCGCGGCGTCGGCGACAGGCGGCACGCACGCGCACACGGCGCCATCCGACGGCGAGTCGGGCAAGCGCAGCTCCAGGATGTCGCCGCTAGACGTCTCCTCGAACGTGTCGAGCGTGGCGCGGAGCGGCGGCGTCGGTGGTCGCGCCGCAGCCGTCGCCGCCGCTGTCACCGTCGGCGGCGGCGGTCCCGATGCTCCCGCCGCGAACTGCCGATGCGGTGAGAGCACACCGCTGGACGTCACCACCGAGTCCTCGGGCGAGGCGGGGCTGAGCGGCGCCGCGCCGCCAACCGAGCGGCGCGGCGTGCTGGCGGCGGCGGCGGTCGCGCGGCGCGGCGAGCCGACCGGCAGCTCGGGGAACTCGTCCACCAGTTCGGCGCTGCCCAGCGACTCGTCGACGGTCGTGGCGTCGAAGTCGATGAAGTCGTCCGACTGGAGGCCGCTCTCAGAGGCGGCCGAGGCCGACCCCGCCGGGTAGAAGCGGTCGTAGATGAGGCGCGCCGAGATCTGACAGTGGGGGGGGGGGGGGGAGTCAGGAGTGGAGCTCAAGTCGCCAGGAACAGGGGTCCGGTGACCAGGAGCAGAGCAGACAGACCCCGACAGGTACGCTAGGCGGCACAGGAGCTCCTCCAGGAGCTCCTGCAGGAGCTCCAGGAGCTCCTGCAAGCGCAGGAGCTCAGCACCTTTCCAGCCCCTGACCACATTCCTACACTAAAACAGCAGCCCCGGATCCCTGCTGACTCCCTCCCAGCCATCCACGGACAGAGGCCTACTACATCAGCAAGCGTACTGCGCTCTCCACCCGCACCCGACCCTCTCGCTGCCCAACATCCGGTCGCTCGGTGCCCGGCCCGCCCAGCCCACCTCTCTGGTGCGGACGGCGTCCAGGTCGTAGCCAGTGTACCAGGCCTCGCGGCCCAGCTTGAGCAGGCTGTTGAGCCGGTGGCGGGGCTCCGGCGTGAGCAGGCGCGCCACCAGAGCGCGCGCCGCCGCCGTCACGTGACACGGCAGGCGGAAGGAGGCGGCCAGCTGGGCGCGCCGCATCTCCACGTGGTCGCGCTCCGGCGGCGCCGGGTACTGCCGGGATAGAGGACGTCGGCACGGTCCCAGCGGGGGCGCCACTACCGAGCGAGCCGGGGCAGACGCAGGCGGGTGTGAGGGTGTGCGGCAGCCGGCTGGAGGATATTGAGGACCAGGAGAGATAACTGGAGACGTGTCAGGCGTCGCGTGCGGAAGAGATCGTGGGCACGGGTCAGGAATGGTGTCCGAAGAAACCAGCGGGGACAGTTGGACAACCTCACGACTGCACTAAAAAATCCTATCCCAGCCCGTGAAAATATTTCCGCAGGTTCGAACGTGGGTCGACTATGAAGAAAGAACATCACTGGGCGGAAAGACTGGAGAGGCGTGCCCTTGCACCAGTCAGCTGACAACGCATCATGCACCGAAAGGACAAATCCAGTCGTGACCAATCAAAAAGCACTGAGCACTGAGCGAGGAACTTCCAAGAATTTGGGGGAATCAGGTCGGTATGTAAGGGCCTATTATTCATATCTGGCTTTGGCAATAGTTTCCGTCGTCAATATCCAAGAAGCGAACTGGACGCATCATGTGCCACCACAGGACGCCAAGGCTACAGTCACGCCGGGGGCCCGCGGGCGCCCTTAAGCACGCCGCACGCAGGATGTCGGGCCGGCACTCACGCTCCCCGAAAGCAGGCAGAAGGCGACCACGCCGAGCGACCACCAGTCGACGGCGTGCGAGTACGCCTGCAGGTCCAGCAGCTCCGGCGCTGTCGGCGCATGCGCGTACGGTGAATGTACAGCTGGGCGGCTCGGATACGGCTCTTGGGGTCGCCCACCGAGCAGGGCTTAACGCGATTTATGTCTGACGGCGTGGAGCTGAGCAGAGTCCGAGGCACACGAATGCGAATATACAGCAACTACACGAATGTGCTGCAGCGGCGCGTTTTCCGCGGCAGCTGGAAGGGAAGACGTGGATCTTGTTACCCGCACCTGGACGTATTACCAGCACTTTTGATAGCCAAACATGTGACAGAAGACAAGCCAAAAATATGACAGAACACGCCAACACGCCGGCGTGAGCAGATATTCACACAGGACCGCTTTCACGCGCCCGCCGTGGCACGCCAGGTATTTCCCAGGTTTCTCTGCGACTGTGTTGTGCCTGCATCACTCAGCCGTACAAGCAAATAACGTCCAACGCGCTCTAGATGGTTTCTGGACCGAAGCACACGTAACCGGCAATTTCCTGGTTCGTGTAACTATCTAGAAGCCTGTAAGTTGCGTCCCCACGCTTACCACCAATACATTGTGTCCACCAGGGGCGCAATAGCCTCTAAAGGGTAGAAGGCGGAAGGGAAGGGTATAAACGACACGCGAAATATGCTATTCTTCCATAAAGCAACACGCTAAGGCTCATGTTTTAGAGCTGGGAGACAGGGTCCGACGCCAACGGCGTCAGCAGCCCGACAATGGTCTCGTGGGCGTGACTCACCCATGTACTGCAGTGTGTCGCTCAGCGTCTGGGTGCGGGCACCGTGCCGACAATGGCCTCGTGGGCGTGACTCACCCATGTGCTGCAGTGTGTCGCTCAGCGTCTGGGTGCGGGCAACGTGCCGACAATGGCCTCGTGGGCGTGACTCACCCATGTACTGCAGTGTGCCGCACAGCGTCTGGGTGCGGGCACCGTGCCGACAATGGCCTCGTGGGCGTAACTCACCCACGTACTGCAGTGTGCCGCACAGCGTCTGGGTGCGGGCGCCATGCCGCAGCCACTTGGCCAGGCCGAAATCGATCAGCTTTACATGCATCTCGCCGTCCAGCAGCACGTTCTCCAGCTTCAGGTCCCGGAATATCACGCCAGCGTTGTGCAGGAAGTCTGACGGCGGGACAGTCGCCGTTCGCACGTCAGGGACGACGGAACTCGAGGTGGTGGGACACTGTATGACCCCGCACCGGTTCGGCTGCATGGCTACGCTACCGCACCGCAGGCATTAGCCGCAGGTTATGAACGGTACACGTTTTGACAACTGCATGGGTTGGGCGAAATCCGCTCATTGCCTTCTCAACTTCAGGGCGTGTATCAAGCACCTGTCCCGGAAAGTCTCGCAGTTTGTCAGAGGGGCTCTATGAAAAACCGTGCTTCCGCAGCAATGCAGCCGATTACACGCCATCTATCCTGAAGAGCGACCCGCGCCTGACGGCCCCGGCCGCGTGGTCCGGCTCCAGCGGCCCCTCCCCCCCCCCCCTCGGCGATACCCGCGACCCGGACACTCACCCAAAGCGGTGGCTAGTTCGGCCACGTACAGCTGTACTAGCTGCTCGTGCAGTGAGCCGTGCCGCATCCAGAGGTCGCGCAGCTCCCCGCCCGGCACCAGCTCCTGCACTGCGTCGGGAGGGCGGGCGGTCACGGCTGGAGGCGCGTAACACGGGCGCGGGCTGGGGAGGCGGGACACGGGAGCGGGACACGGGGAGGCGGGATACGGAGTAAGGTCTGTGGAGGCAGGGCACGAAACACGGACTCTGGCAGGCGGGACACGGGGCGCAGGCTGGGGAGGCACGGGACACGGGGAGGAGGGATACGGAGTACGGGCTGGGGAGGCGGGTCACGGGGAGCAGGCTGTGGGGGCGGGACATGGGGCGCGGGCTGGAGAGGCGGGACACGGGGCGCGGGCTCGGAAGGGGGGAGGAGGGGGGGGGGGGCACGAGGCGCGGGCTGGAGAGGCGGGACACGGGGCGCGGGCTCGGAAGGGGGGAGGGGGGGGGGGGCACGAGGCGCGGGCTGGGGAGGCGCGACACGGGCGCGGGCTGGGACGAGCGAAGATCGCTCACAAGGGATGGAGCGGAACACGGGAGCATGGCATGGGACGTGATCTGGAGCAGGAGCGTAAAATGGCACTAGGGGGCGCCTCATGGTCCTCTCTTCCCCTAGCCGCGAACACCATGCAGAAAAGACGACATCAAAACAACCCTCCACATAACAGAGCAAGCATCGGAAGACACTGTCAAAAAACAGTGTGGTTTTCCACATGTTGACTGATCAGAGGTAAATAGGACCTCTGTGATACAGTGCCGATATATAATCAAAAGCCGAGCATAAGCAGCGTTAGCTCGCGGGGCACCCCCGCACCTGTGACACGAAGGGTAAAACACAATTGGTCATACATTTATAACCTTATCTCCACCTATACGCACGCATCAGGATAATGCACGTTTTACCGCAATCGCAACTGAGTTCCAGCTTGGCAACAACTCAGACAATCTAACATTTTCCCAGTATGACGTAAAATCACAACGTTCAATTTTACGTACCAACCCAGCGCACAAGACAGGAAAAGGCCTCCGGTTAATACAAGCATGATCGACCGACAGGTCTCTTTACAAGCAAGAGAGCCAACGCTGACAGACCAGAAGCGGAACGCCGAAAGCCTATCAACTCACGGCGTACAGCAAAAACCTTCAGTGCACAGCCAAGCAAAAACCGAACCCGATCAGGAGACCACTGCCAACACCAAGGGAGCCTCTCCTTTGGTCCGCGCGCTACGGCCGTACCGGAGGCCTCCCTCTCGATCTCTCGCTGGACCCGGGCGTCCGCCTCGGCCCGCCCAGCCGCCTACTCACGGACAAACAGCTGCTTGCGGGTCTGCCAGCGCTCCGGGCAGGCCACCACGTACGGGTGGTGGCCGCACGCCGCCTGGATGCTGACCTCGTCCTTGACCTGGGCGATGGCACCCTCGCGCACCACCTGCGGCCGGGTCAGGTCGCTGAGTCATCAGGACAAGGGTCGGGTTACAGTGGTCGCCCCAGAGGCCTTAGGTCAGGTCACTGAGGTCACTCAAATGTGTCTAGGCTGTTGGGGTTGGCTACATATGCCAGGCTCAGATACCTCGCAAAGACCTGTTTTACGTAACGAAGACAGACGCCGGCCCTTGTTCCGTCGGACCTTGCCGACAATTGAGATCGCATGGTAACTCGCCACCTTCGCCAATAATTGACGCCTCGCCGCATGACACAGCCGAATCACTGGCAAGCCTGTGCCCGAGTGTGCGACAATTGCCACGTGATGGGGGTAGATGTACAGCGCGAGCCTCTCCACAAGCTAGAGAATCACATGACACAGCGATAACTTGAGACTTACGTGGGCTTTCGACAGTATCTTCAGGGCGTACGATTCGCCAGCCTCCTCGTGCGCCACCTGGTAGACCTTGCCAAAGGCGCCCGACCCCAGCGTCTTCACCACCTGCCGCCGCGGTCAGGTGCCGATCATCAGTCACGGCGGCAAAGGTCGATGACTCCAACAGCAACACATCACGGCGGCGCCGGCAGCCAAACACAACAAAGGGGGCTTACAATTACTTTCCACTCTCCAGCGCAGGCGAATCCCGTCCGCGGCACCGCCTTAGCCTCAGCCTCCAGGGCACATTCGGCGTCAGAGTACAGGCCGGTCCGGAGCTGACCCCTTGACAGTGGATACACGCTCACACCGACAACGCTTCAGCGGAAGGAGGCGGCAGTCAGCGCGGCTCGAGGAGCGGGGTGTGGCGGCGCGCCTCACCCGGTACAGAGTCTCGTGGCACCGCTCCCGGATCGGGAAGTCGGGCAGGAAAAGCGACTCGACGAGCGTCACCGGCCAGGCCGTCTTGCAGCCGAGCAGCGGGTCCTCCAGCGTGGTCTGGCTCCAGCTGCGGTGCAGGAGAGCGGTCAGGCGAACCCCCGGCGACAGGGCGCCGCGGCGTCCGGCACCGGCCAACAGCACGGGCAGACGGCAGTGTTCATTATACATTAGGAACACGTGCCCTGTGAATTATGCGTTCCCTCCTCCCAACAGCCTTCGTATGCAACTTGGGAACACATCCTCAACGAAAAACGTCACGTGATAATGTGCGAAATATCTCCGCGTGGTCACGTGTCCCAACACCGCGTCATGCGATATCCGGGAGCCCCGTGAGACGCCCCACCCCGGCGGGTCACACACCAGTCCCATGCCCAGTTCACGGTGATAACTCACAGTGGATCGCTCCATTGCGCTGCACAGCATGAGCCCGCACAAACCGCTGCACCGCTGGCTGGAGACCGCACCGGACCGTCGGCTCACAGCACGGGGCCATCCACCGGACACCCAAACCTAGCCATCCCGCTCTCAACATGGGATGCAAAACCCGGCTGCATCGTTAGCGGTAGACACAAGACCAGGGCTCCTGGCTGAACTGGCTGTGACGCACGCGGACGAATGACATCAGGACCGTTGGCACTCAGCGGGGTACGCGACAGTACCGTTCGCAGAAGGCGCGCGGAAACTCCGCCTCAGACTGCCGTCTGGGGCAGTCGGTCGGTGGGTACGTCGTCCGACTACCACCTTTCCGTGGAGTCGGCCAGCTTGGCTTTTTCCGTTTTCCGGGAGTGTGACAGCGTACCTGTGGTAGACTCGGAGCCTGGCTCTGATATCATTCGCTAAATATGCTCCTTTCTCATGTTCGGAAGACGGGACAGCGTTGTCTGCGAGGGACGCGAGACTCATGCCTCAGACTGTGCCGTTCCTGCGAGACAAGGTACAAGGGCCCATGCCGTACCGTTTGCGGGAGACGCGGGACCAGGGCCGGCCGGGGCTGCGCAGCGAGCCCGACGAGCGGCCGCTGCGCCAGCTAACGCTGGTCATCTCGGACAGACGGTCGCCCAGCAGCGAGAGCCGGCCGCTGACGTTGTGGGCGAACCCCGACCAGCTGAGCTGCGGCCGAAGGCGGGTGGCGTCAACGGTCCGAGCGGTGGCATGTGGGGAGGGGTGGGTAGACCGCAGGGTATAACAGGCAAGTGGCGGCAAGACTGAAGAGCTCAAATATGATTCTGACCATGAAAAATGAATGAAATGCAGTAAGTGTTGTGATGATGGTATGTGCAATGAACAATTAAAGCCATCCTGTTACAAAAGAACTATTCTCAAACACATCACATGAAATACAACTCTTCTGAAAACAGATCAAAAGATCCTGCTGGATGTGTTGAACAAAAAGATCATCTGAAAAAAGCATGACAAGACATTATCTACTAAATAAATGCACAGAGTTTGCATGAACTATGCTTTTCATGAAAAACAATAGAAAATGGAAGGATCACTGGCAGCATCAAAGCCATTGACACATAATTTTGATGGTGCTCATCATCAGAGTTGTTACATACATGCATTCAATTTAACGGCTAAGCTTTGGAGGGGCCTCACAATTTTTCAAAAAGCATTGATCAGAAATCAAAGCCATTTGGCAAGCAACTTGCTCATCCATAAAATGCAAAACAGGCATTCAACTTGACCTTGATTAAGGCAAACATCATGCCAAATCTAGGCTCCACCCTTGGCTTCAGCAACCTCAGGGGATGGTGAGGCCTTGGGCATGGTCAGTCAGCTTAATTGGGAGATATAGAACCAGTGGAGAGGCCATATTAGACCATGCACCATCAAAGCTCCTGTATGGGTCATGCTGACTGTGCAATGTATTAATCATAT
>NW_023596545.1:12876247-12902833 GCF_011947565.3 Pollicipes pollicipes | reverse complement strand
CACACTGCAGTACATGGGTGAGTCACGCCCACGAGACCATTGTCGGGCTGCTGACGCCGTTGGGTCGGACCCTGTCTCCCAGCTCTAAAACATGAGCCTTAGCGTGTTGCTTTATGGAAGAATAGCATATTTCGGTGTCGTTTATACCCTTTCCCTTCCGCCTTCTACCCTTTAGAGCTATTGCGCCCCTGGTGGACACAATGTATTGGTGGTAAGCGTGGGGGACGCAACTTACAGGCTTCTAGATATACACGAACCAGGAAATTGCCGGTTACGTGTGCTTCGGTCCAGAACCATCTAGAGCGCGTTGGACGTTATTTGCTTGTACGGCTGAGTGATGCAGGCACAACACAGTCGCAGAGAAACCTGGGAAATACCTGGCGTGCCACGGCGGCGCGTGAAAGCGGTCCTGTGTGAATATCTGCTCACGCCGGCGTGTTGGCGTGTTCTGTCATATTTTGGCTTGTCTTCTGTCACATGTTTGGCTATCAAAAGTGCTGGGTAATACGTCCAGGTGAGGGTAACAAGATCCACGTCTTCCCTTCCCGCTGCCGCGGAAAACGCGCCGCTGCAGCACATTCGTGTAGTTGCTGTATATTCGCATTCGTGTGCCTCGACTCTGCTCAGCTCTCACGCCCGTCACGCAGAATAAATCGCGTTAAGCCCTGCTCGGTGGGCGACCCCAAGAGCCGTATCCGAGCCGCCCATCTGTACATTCACCGTACGCGCATGCGCCGACAGCGCCGGAGCTGCGGACCTGCAGGCGTACTCGCACGCCGTCGACTGGTGGTCGCTCGGCGTGGTCGCCTTCTGCCTGCTTTCGGGGAGCGTGAGTGCCGGCCCGACATCCTGCGTGCGGCGTGCTTAAGGGCGCCCGCGGGCCCCCGGCGTGACTGTAGCCTTGGCGTCCTGTGGTGGCACGTGATGCGTCCAGTTCGCTTCTGGATATTGACGACGGAAACTATTGCCAAAGCCAGATATGAATAATAGGCCCTTACATACCGACCTGATTCCCCAAATTCTTGGAAGTTCCTCGCTCAGTGCTCAGTGCTTTTGATTGGTCACGACTGGATTTGTCCTTTCGGTGCATGATGCGTTGTCAGCTGACTGGTGCAAGGGCACGCCTCTCCAGTCTTTTCCGCCCAGTGATGTTCTTTCTTCAAGTCGACCCACGTTCGAACCTGCGGAAATATTTTCACGGGCTGGGATAGGATTTTTAGTGCAGTCGATGGTTGTCCAACTGTCCCCGCTGGTTTCTTCGGACACCATTCCTGACCCGTGCCAGATCTCTTCCGCACGCGACGCCTGACACGTTCCAGTTATCTCTCCTGGTCTCAATATCCTCCAGCCGGCTGCCGCACACCCTCACAACCCGCTGCGTTGCCCCGGCTCGCTCGGTAGTGGCGCCCCCGCTGGGACCGTGCGCGTCCTCTACGGCGTAGACGGCGCCGCCGGAGCGGACCACGTGGAGATGCGAAGCGCGCCCAGCTGGCGCCTCCTTCCGCCTGCGTGTCACGAGTGACGGCGGCGGCGGCGCGCTCTGGTGGCGCGACTGCTCACGACGGCGCCCCGCCACCGGCTCTCAACAGCCTGCTCAAGCTGGGCCGCGAGGCCTGGTACACTGGCTACGAACTGGAGACGTCCGCCACACCAGAGAGGTGGGATGGGCGGCAGGGCACCGAGCGACCGGATGTTCGGGAAGCGAGAGGGTAGGGTGCGGGTGGAGAGCGGCAGTACATTGCTGATGTAGTAGGCCTCTGTCCAGTGGATGGTGGGAGGGAGTCAGCAGGGATCCGGGGACTGCTGTTTTAGTGTAGGAATGAATGTGGTCAGGGGCTGGAAAAAGGTGCTGAGCTCTGCGCTTGCAGGAGCTCCTGGAGCTCCTGCAGGAGCTCCTGGAGGAGCTCCTGTGCCGCCTAGCGTACCTGTCGGGGTCTGTCTGCTCTGCTCCTGGTCACCGGACCCCTGTTCCTGGCGACTTGAGCTCCACTCCTGACTCCCCCCCCCCCCCCACTGTCAGATCTCGGCGCGCCTCATCTACGACCGCTTCTACCCGGCGGGGTCGGCCTCGGCCGCCTCTGAGAGCGGCCTCCAGTCGGACGACTTCATCGACTTCGACGCCACGACCGTCGACGAGTCGCTGGGCAGCGCCGAACTGGTGGACGAGTTCCCCGAGCTGCCGGTCGGCTCGCCGCGCCGCGCGACCGCCGCCGCCGCCAGCACGCCGCGCCGCTCGGTTGGCGCGCGGCGCCGCTCAGCCCCGCCTCGCCCGAGGACTCGGTGGTGACGTCCAGCGGTGTGCTCTCACCGCATCGGCAGTTCGCGGCGGGAGCATCGGGACCGCCGCCGCCGACGGTGACAGCGGCGGCGACGGCTGCGGCGCGACCACCGACGCCGCCGCTCCGCGCCACGCTCGACACGTTCGAGGAGACGTCTAGCGGCGACATCCTGGAGCTGCGCTTGCCCGACTCGCCGTCGGATGGCGCCGTGTGCGCGTGCGTGCCGCCTGTCGCCGACGCCGCGCCGGTACTGGAGCTGAACTTCTACGGAACGCGGTCTCAGGACTGCGGCGAGGACGCGCCTGGCGCGGCCGGCTGTCCGCTCTGGCCGAGCGACGCCGGGCCCGGCCGGCCACCGACGGCTGAGGACTCCCTCAAACGGCCCGGTTCGGCCGGCACCAGCCGGGACGAGTTCGAGCGGATCTGGAAGCGGCCGCGCACCGCCGCCGAGGCCAGCTGGGAGGAGGGCTCCGGCGCCGCCGGGGCCAGCTGGGAGGAGGGCTCGGGCGCAGCGGAGCTGTCGATCGAGGTGTAACGCTGCCGCGGCGTGGCGCGGGGGCGGGTCAGGGAGAGGCGCTGTCGGAAAATCGGTCCTTCCGCGTGGTCCGCGAGCCGCGGGCGCTGTGCGCCCTCGCTGGTGCTGGGCCCTTGAGCACAAATAGTACTGGCAGGTGTCGAGTACAGAGATGATTGGAGATAAGGCTGGATTGATCGTTTGTCGGTAGTGAGCAACCCTGCAGGCACTTTGCGCGCCCGCCGGGGACCGTGTTAGACACGCTAGTACGAAGCATCCGTCCATGCTAGTGCACGCTTTGTCGCGTGTAATGTCGCGCTCGCGTTCGCGCGTGCTCAGTTATCCAGCCCAGCCCCACCCGCCGATCCGCCATTGGACCCTTGTCTACCGGAGCAATCCGCCTTATCCACATATCAGTGTTCCGAGACCGACCATCGACCATTGCAGACCCTGGCCGCTTGGAGTAACCCTGGTGCCGCGCGAATGCACCGGGCGCGTCGGCTCCGTGCCCCCTGATCTCGAATCGCTGCCTCGGCACGCCCCCGGCCGGGTGGACCGCCCCCGTGCGCAGCGCTGGGCGACACCGCTAGGTCGTGACATCGCGCTGGTCAGCTGTTTGCGGGGGCGCCCTGTGGCGGCGAGCGCTGCCGGCCTTATGGCCAAACACGGGTCGCTGGAGCGTGCCTCTTGGGAGGATAGGGCTGGGCTGGAGCGTCGGAGGGACCGCGCGCCGTCTGGGTCGAATGGGATTGCAGGGAAGGATTGGCGCGCGAGGGGGAGGGTGGAGAAAGTGTCGCTTGGCCGGGAGTTCCACCGTTGATGTGGAATGTGTTCTGGCTCGAGAGTGAGGCGTGGCTGGGGGTGGGCGTGTCGAACCGTGCAGGATTGCGCTGTTGTTTAGGAAGTGTTCTCGCTTTATGACCGGGTGCGCTGCAATAACCGCCGCAAAGTCTCTGTTGAATCTCGAGATATCTCGAGATAGTGGGACATGTCAAGCCTCAGTTGCTACGAATCTAGTCAACAGATGTTTCGGCGATGTCGGATTTGTCGCCCCCAGATGCTTATTTATATCCCTGCATTATTGTAGGGCTTTGCTACATCCGAAGTATGATTTTAACCGTGCTGTAATACAAGTGTTGTCGAAATGTCACACAATACCGTGTGTATCTAGCATAGGACCTCGCCCAGGCTGCGAACGTGCTACTTCAAACGTTTAGGTAAGCCTGTCTGGAAATGGATCACAAAGTATCAATCACCACCCCAGCACAGGGGCGCAGCCTTTTTTGGAGGGGAGGGGAGGGTCGGACCTCAGTGGAAACTCATTGTAAGAGAACAGAATATCTCAACTTCGACTCGCTTGGATATATACACTCGGTGGCGATGGATCTTACTGGATTGCTAGTAAGATGACTGGGTGTACGCAGACTTCTTGACTGTCAGGTGTTAAAATAGCATGACGGCCCCGGGGCTCCCCTCACCCTTGTCTGCACCCCTATCCCCTCATGCCTAGCCAGTCGTCTCCACAAGCGCTCGCTCGGCTCGTGGCCGGTGCTTGATGCCGCCGGCGCCGCTCGCGGCACCGCCCCGTCAGGCTGCAGCTGGCGCCGGTCCCGGCTGCGCGAGCTGACTCAGCGTACCCACCTGTTTACCGGCTCGACCGGCTGAAGTGGTGCGTCGCGTCAAAAAGTCCTGGCGTCTCAAAGTCATCCTTCAAGGTCGAACACGGGCTCAAAGGACGGGGAACTCGATATCACCCAAAAATTACCGGTCGATTTTCAACTTGCAAATATGAGAATATTCACCACAGAAAGAGGAAAAAATCTGTGGAAAAAATCCTGACCTCTCAAGTTCATTCTTCAAGGTCAAACGTGAACTTAAAGGACGGTGAGCTCGATATCACCAAAAAAATACTGGCCGATTTTCATCTTATAAACATCGGAATGGTCACCACAGAAAGAACTACTGTTTGTGAAAAAGTCCTCACCTCTTAAGGTCACCCTTCAGGGCCAATATTCTAATATTCCTTCAAGGCCAATATTTAGGTGAATATTCTGTTTGCGAGTTGAAGTCGGCCGGTAATTTTTGGGTGATACGGAGTTCCCCGTCCTTGGAGCCCACGTTTGACCTTGAATAATGGCCTTGAGGAGATGGCATTGAGAGGTCAGGACTTCTTCACGGACGCTATTTTTCTGTGGTGAACATTCTGACGGTGGCAGGTTTAAAAACGGCTGGTAATTTTGGGGTGATATGGAGTTCCCCGTGTTTTGAGTCTGCGTTTGCCCTTGAAGAACGATCTTGAGAGGTCAGGGCTTTTTCATGGACGCTAGTTCTTTCTATGGCGAATATTCTATCAGTTGCAAGCTGAGCATCGGCCGGTAATCTCTGGGTGATGTGGAGTTCCCCGCCCTTTGAGGCTGAGTTTGACCTTAAAGAATGACTTTGAGAGGTCAGGGTTTTTTCACGGACGCTCGGTCTTCTTGTGGTGAGTGTTCTGACAGTTGAAAGTTCAAAATCGGCGGGTAATTTTTGGGTGATATGAAGTTTTTTGTCGTTTGAGCCTAGATTTGACCTTGAAGAATGACCTTGAGAAGTCAGGACTTTTTCACGGACGCTAGCTGCTTTTGTGGGGAATATTCTGATATTCGCAAGTTTAAAATCGGGCGGTAATTTTTGGGTGATATCGAATTCCCCACCCTCTGAGCCCGTGTTGGACATTGAAGGGCGACCTTGAGAGGTCAGATCTTTCTGACAGACTCTAGCTCTTGCGCTTTTGAATATTTTGATGCTTATGTTTTTTTAATCGGCCGGCAATTTTTGGGTAGTATCGAGTTCCTCGTCCTTTGACCTGGCTTTTGACCTCGAAGATCACATGGTATTGGTAAAACAAGGGTCATTTTTATATTCTCACGCCACAATTGACCCGGGGACCTTTTTCAGGAAATCAAAGTTCATCGCTGAATAAAACGCTAAATAAATCGCTACCTTCACGGACATCCGCTCACTCCCACCACCCTGGAGATGGAAAGGGCTCAGCTAGAGCTGAAAGCCATACAGCGGGTCCTCGAGGCAATAGAATGCCATCCCGATTATGAACGGAAAACGAGGCCTTTCAGCGACGAAAACGGACCCCTGCGCTGATAGGGTCTTCCACGCCACGATTTGATCACCTCCCGGATACGCTACTGCCCAACGGTATCATTTAATGTCACCATACAGCGAAGACCTGCCGTGAAACGCATCCATAAACGTTCAGGGATGACATCAGGGTTCTGTGACCACGGACAGTTCTGTGGGCATGACCGTGGACAGTTGTTTGAAAAACGTGCTTAATGCATGCATCATCAGCTGACCGAAGTTTCATGGCGTGGCCCTTTGCCGTTTTGTCATGACCTCTGAAATGCAGTCCAGTGGGCGGCAAGCATTTCACTGCAGCCCCACACAGTAATAATCAAATGTCCGCATGCCACACAGGGATTACAGTATCGCCAGATATGTGGACCACGTAGCTATCTCCGCAATAGTGAAACACCAGTAATTCTCGGTTCATTGATCGCAGTGAGATGAATTAAAACATGGCGTAGTTGCTGACCGCTAATCCAAATTAGACGGTCCACGTGAACTGTCACCACCACGACCACGAGAGATCCAGAACATCGCTTGGGGAGGGGTGACCCTAGCTTAGGGCCAAATTACAAAAGTCGACCGAAGTTTTTAAAAACTCATCGGATTTATCTTCCGCATTATTAGAGGAGTCTTCAAAAATCATTTTTCCGCTTAAAAGCAGCTTAAGTTTTCTTCAAAGTATGTGAATGTGCCATTTTACCCACTTGGACCATCCTGGAGATGGCATGGCAATGGCCCGGTCGGCGTCTTGCACGCAGTGGTATCTGCTGCCATACTCTCGCCAAACGCCTGCTCTACCAAACAGGCGTCTGGATTATCCGGCACCACGCCCGAGAGATACCGTCAGTCCGCGCTCGGTGATAAATGTCTCCGCGTGTCTTCCTCAGTCCAGCGGTCTGTCGGCTCACTCACGCTACGTCGATCTCCATGCATTATCGGGAGAGCAGGGCGGAGGCGGCGACGGTTTCGGGTATCAAGGCTTCCTGAACAACTGAAGAGGGGTAGAAAAGTTGGCGCTAGAGCGTGTGTGAATGAAAAGTGCATGCACGCAGCCTGCACGTAGTCGCTATGCTGCGGCGAAAATTGACCACGTGTCGGGAATTAAACTAAGCGATGGTGGCATGATCGTGATGTGTGGGTTTTCACGGCATGGCATACGTGCATCTTAAACAGCCTAAAAGCGCAGAAGCCTTCGGACGCGCTCTTGCCATCTCTAGGGAAGGGAGAGGGGGGAGCATGCTTCCAAAAGCTGCACCCCCTTTGGCTACACCACTGCTGTTGAGAATGAAATTAGCATGAAAAAGCGGTTTAGAGGTACACAGCTCGTTTCTGGTACACCGACAATCACTTCAGACAGCACAACAAATATAATCCCCTACGTTAATCTCTAGGTTAGCGCGCGCCCGGGTGGCCGGTTAAATACCCTTCGTTCGGGTGGGGGTCAATTTGCCTCCCCCTGAGATCTCGGAAACTAAGAGAGCTAGAGACACCAAATTTATAGGGTGTGCTGACCTATGTGTTAACTCACTTAGATCAAAGTTCTAGGTTCTTAGTTTTTGACCTTCAGGTCAAATAAGGTCAAACAAGGTTAAATCCAGGTCAGTCTCCAAAGTGCCCCCATAACCTAGATAACTGTTTCTAAGCAAAAGGTCACATGCTCAGTTAAGATCAGTGACCTTGTTTGACCTTTTGAAGGTCATGGTGACCAAAATCATACAAGACTGTTCTGGGTTTGGCATTTGAATAAGCGACAAAGATTACACCAGGCAGTATGCTCCTAAAAAAATGCTGACCTGGGTCATTTCAGTTCAATGGCCTATTCTGACCTCTAAGAAGTCAATGGAAGATGCATAATGCGGTTCCTGCTATCACTAAATTTGAAATGAGCACCAGAAAATATCCCATACAGCAAGCCCTAGAGTAATAAAGCAGGTTGGTTTTGACCTTGGTCTGGCCTTGATAACTGACCTTAGATCAACGTGATTTGCTCATTCAATTTTTGTGCTGCCTAAGAAATCATTTCAGAGATGTACGGCTTCGTCTAACACTCCGTTGTTGAATCAAACTGAACAATTCCCAGAAATTTACTTCGCTGAAACCTTGGCTTGACTTTGATCTGCCATAGGTCAGCGGCCTTACAAGTTACATCCAAATTTTGTATGCCAAACAATCCGCTATTCAGTTGTCTGCAGCTATGCAAAATTGGGCGCCGCTGCGCCGTGCCGTTCGGAAACCATTCTGGAAAAACCTTTGGGGGCGGGGTCAATTTGACCCCCACCCGAGCGTTTGTTAAATGAGTACAGGACCTTTTTCCAGTGAACCCGATTGAAAACACAGCAGAGAGCTGTGTTTTTTCCTCGGCAGAGAGCATGAGCTGACCTGTAGGCTCATCGTGACGATCCAGTCACAGGTCGTTTCGGGACATGAAATCAGGCATTGTTAGCATCTTTAGGCACCAGGCTATGGTTAGCTGCTTACGCCGTTTTTCGCAGCTTTAGCCACATTTGAGGCCAAATGGCGGTGGGCTGCTCGACATCATCAACTGCAGACAAAACCAAGCGCTACAGGTTGACGGAAGACTGCTTTGTAATTAAAGTCTTGGGATTAAGGTAACAACGGGGGCGTGGTTTCCCAATCAATTGGGAACTCCAGGCCCCCAACCTGCGCTCCAGCCCCCAGGGAGGATTTCGTCATCTTTCACTGTTCAACCGCCCCCTTGACACATTTTAGGAGATTACGCCCATGGCTGCATGCAAGAGAGAAAACAGTTTAAGCACGAGAGCATGAACACCACCGTTTAATCCTAGTATCATACTTTCATGATCCTCTTGCTTTTCAGCCACCTGTCAGTTTACTACACTGGCTTAAAATCTACCAGACAAGTTTCCCAACAAGCCAGCCGAGGGGGCGTCCGATTTTGCAGCTTCCAGACAGATATCACCGCGCGCCATGGTATGGTTCGTCCATCATGCCCTGTCACATTTCAAGAGGGGAAAATCGAAACACAAGCTTTTTACGCGGTGAGGAAATCGAAACAGTATAATTACAAAAACGTGAGCTCATCTCCAAGTCTATTCATGGCTGATTTTATTCACGCGTTTTACATGCCGCTTCAATGTAATGTTCTAATACCCATTAAATGCTATTGAACTTTATTGGTTTCCGTTGCTTTTCCTTCATACAAGCAGTCTACCAAGCTCATTTGTCTACATACCAAGGATGAGATTTAAAGACGCTTATATCTATTGCTATTAACATCATTTTTGTAGGAGCGTAGTGTTATACAAACATGCCTTGTTGACATGATAAAATCGTCAGCTGTTTAGGTTATTGGCCGACATAATTACTTGGAAAATTCACCTTCGTATTCGTTGAAATGCAATTTGACAGCATCATAATCCAAAGCCAACTACTTGCTACCATTATTTGCTACATTTCAGATGTCCCAGCTTTTTGGCTTTCAGTTGGCGATTTCCATAACCAGCGACGAAACGTTGACTCTGCTCCATGTTTGGAGTTAGGCATGCAGATGCACACACCCGGCGTACCGGCGTACCACCGCCGTATCAGATAGTGTCCGGGTGTGCCACCGCTGCATCAGACAGTGCCCGGGCGTACCACCGCTGCATCAGACAATGTCCGGGCGTACCACCGCTGCATCAGACAGTGTCCGGGTGTACCACCACTGCATCAGACAATGTCCGGGTGTACCACCGCTGTATCAGACATTGTCCGGGCGTGCCACCGCTGCATCAGGCAGTGTTCGGGCGTACCACCGCTGTATCAGACAGTGTGCGGTCAAAGAGCCGTTTCGTAGCTTACCGAATGGCTCTTTGTCGACTGCTTTATGACGACTGCTTTATTGGTCAGATGTGAACTAATCGACGTGTGTCAAGAATTCGCGGGTGGTGATGGATTCATAGACGGTGCGTGTGCCTGCACGGTGCATTCGGTTTCACGTCGTTATCTACTCGGGTCGCCGAGAGCTGACATCAATCCTGAAAACGCTCCCAGACCGCCGAGCCCACGATTAGCGTACGAGTGCACGTGCACCCCAGCGCACATCGATTCATACTTCCGCCTGCACGATTGTGCGTGCTTTTCTCAGAGCAGCTGGGGCTATATGCCGTCGCCTGTCTCTCATCCTGGCAGGAAGGGCGGACGCCGTGGGGAATCAAATCCCGTACGCGCAGTTCCCAGACCCCCTCCAAAATCCCAGACAAGCAGTTCACCATGTGTCTTGGCGGTTTTTGTTAAGTTGCAAATGCCATGTTTCCCGTGGGCAACAAATGGGGCACGTTTACACGCACCGACGGCGCCCCTCCGGGCGGATCCGAGCACCAATCGATTGCAATGGGTCAGCCCGCCGTGCCCAGTTGTGCGCCGGATTTCCGCTGCCAGCTGGCACCGGCGACCAGGCGCGAATGCACCTGTACATGACGGACGGATGGACATCCCGAAAATGAGAATATTGGTGACGTGATACTGCCTGCTAGGAGGTAAAAGTCAAGAAATTAAAGTAAAATATTGCGTGGCGGAGCCGCTTTCATTGCCAGCTCGCTATCAATGTAAGTTACCACTGATATCTTGTCAGGGAAATCTACACAACGGTTCTAACTTAATGCCCGAAAGTATGATCTGAAACCTACCTGTTGCTTACGTGAAAAACAGTTAGCTTTTTGGAATTCTTCCGCTATGATTTTAGTATTCGATTGTCTCGAATATTTCAAACACTGATTCCGGTATTCAAATGCTCGCCGACTGCGAAGATTCGGTTGAACGTTCCCATATGCTGGATTTGAACCTCGCCTTTAGAAGGCACAGTGCTTTTCGAAATTGCAGTTTTATTACAGCCAGAAAGCATTTTGTCATGTCGTCGTTTTCCATGTCACCAGTTATTAAAACATGATCCCGTAACGACTCATCATTTGAACGCTCACCGTTTTGGCTTGCCGGCGTTTTGGTACGTCGCCATTTTGCAGCTCACGATATTGGCGTTCGCAAATTTGACATGCCGACTTTTTAACATGTCCTCATTTCGCTGTTCCCCGGCTCGCTTTTGCCATTCTGGCCGGTCAGTTTTCTATCCTTCACCTTTTTGCGGCCGCCTTCAAGTCGATTTGAATATTTTACGTGTCAAAATCCCACTGTCGTCTTTCAGCAGTCGACAAGAAGGCATTCGTTAAATGGTCCTTCCGGCTTTTTATTCCAGGTCCGTATCAGGACCACATCGCCGATCGCCGCGCCGCCAGGGAACTGTGAGTTGGGCTTTTGTCGTCGGATGACGCTGCGATCGACTGCCGCGGGCAGGGGCAAGCGGGTGCCGCTCGGGCGCGGGACCGGCCGTGCCCCCAGTATTCGTGATGACCCGCACAGAGCCGGACGGGAAGGAATTGGGCGGCCGCGTGGCGGCCATCCTGGCGCGCTGCCGGCAGCTGCACGTGGAGCCGGCCCAACTGCGCAGCCTGTCCGGCTACGACCGGCTGCAGCGGGCAGCGAGCGGCAAGCAGCCCCGCTGGCAGCCCTGGCTGCTACCCGGCCTACTAGCCATCCTACTGGCCGTCTTCGTCCACCAGGAGCTGTACACAGTGCAAGGCCTGTCGCGGCTCATCTTGTGGGTGGAGGGTCTCGACGTGGAGAATGAGCCGGTGGGTACAGTGGCGAGCATGCAGGGCTCCAGGGTGCGCGTTCGTCGTGAGGTGTTCGCTTGTCGTGTTACAGTGCTGCTCGGTCAGGAGGGCCGCTGCCGGTGTCGTGCTACAAATACGTCACGCGCTTCAAGCGGCGTGCTTCAGGCAGCGTGATTGAAATGTGCACACCAATTAAGGCGGCCCCTTGCGCAAAGCGGCACATCCACGGTCTGTCACGATCGCCGTGCAGGCTCACATCCTTGCTATGCTGAGGCGTAAGCCGAGCGCTCTGAAGCATGCGTGTAATTTGCAGACAGCTTTCTTTCAGAACGACGATCTGAAATTAAGAACGTTGCTAGCAAGCATCAACAATCCCATAAGTTTATGTTTTTTAAAAGCGATCTACAGAGCTGTTTACTAAAAAGTTAGACGAACGAGGGTCCGGATTTCATCCAGCCTGGCTATCACTGGATCATGCCACATGCAGATCACGCTGCCACCGGGTCATGCTTCAGAAGAGCACATACATACATGCATACATAGATACATACATGTAGGCATGCATGCATGTACACACATATACATACATACATGATACATGCATGCATGAATACAAACGTGCATATATATATATATATATATATATATATATATATATATATATATAGACTGAATTGTTGCGTGTTAATGTATTACCCCTAAATGGTGATTGAGTAGGAGGCCGTTCATAAATTGCGTTAAGAATTGTTGACCATCTTTTATCATTACTTCCCTTGGTTACGCACATTTTGCGCTGGTTGAAACATCCTCCCTGGTAACCCTCAGTTAATTGCAACGAACCAGAACAGTAACATTCGTTTAGCCTATAAAACTAAGCTAGAGATGCGAAACAAATAAGGGACGGTCTTGCTGGCAATGAGAGGTAGCCAACGGGATCGTACTGTAAGATTTTGATTATTTTTAAACATGTTTTTTAAATGATTTGCAAACGCACCTGAGCGTAACGTCACTTTTTAACAGTCCCACAACACTTTCTAAAATCTTCAACACCCTCCCTTGTTATACTTCCGTTACACTTCATCAAAACTCTCCCTCCCTGCATACGTAATGTAAGTTATGGACGGCTCCTGAGACCTGGAATTCTATTTGTAGGCATATATATATATATATATATATATATATAATATATATATATGTATGTATATATATATATATATATATATATATATAACTACATATTTATTTGAACCTAATATACGTGCCATTTTCCAATTTTAAAGCTATGTTATCATTACGTTACCACTAATTTCTCGTGCATAACCATGACATGCACTCGCATGTGCACTTGCGCTTAACCCCCCATGCACTCAGCCAATAGACGTACGCACCCTGCGTCCGAGCTTACTTTTGGACCCCACAACACCCAACGCCGTTCGAAGTTCTGGCCCAATCACGGCGAAATGCCCTCCCCCCCCCCCCCCCGCCCTTATGAGCACACAGCCCGCGTCTGTCCCAACACCGCCTGGTGCAGAACAGTTCACTGAGTTTGCATCAGATCTGAATCTGTTGTATGGCCGATGTTAACATCAGGCTGGGATCTACATTTCGATCTCTTTTTATGGAAAGAAGTAAATGCGCTTTTTTGGAAAGGTTATGCTCTCAGCACCAATCCACACAATGTAACATTGCATAGACACGCGCCCGGGCGGCCGGTTGGATAACCTTCACTCGGGCAGGAGGCAATTTGACCACGCTAAAATCTTAAAAATTCAGACAGCTGGCAATACCAAATTCGTGGGATGGGTTGGCCTGTACGTGAACTTACTCGTGTCAAAATTTGAGATTCATACCTGGGGACAAATAAGGTCAAACAAGGTTAAACTCCAGATTGATGTTTTAAGTGCCCCCAGACCTCATGCAACCGCCGCGAAGCTGCATAACTGTTCTAGCAAAAGGTCACTAATGTCATTGGCCTTTCTGACTTTTATGAGGCCAAGGTGACCAAACACCTACGACATTGCTCCTGTTTTGTCATTCACCAGGGATTTGTCAAGCACCAGGGATTACGCCAGGCGATATATTACTAAAATATTATTTTGGCATGGGTCATTTTTAGTCAGTGATCTACTCTGATCATTAAAGAATCCGTGGAACGTATTGGTGCGGTTCCTGTTGTTAACAAATTGGAAATGAGCATCAGAAACTACCTTTTAAAACGAAGCTCTCGGGTAAAAAAGCAGGCTAGTTTTGACCTCGTTCTGACCTCAATACCTTTTGTCGCCTAAGAAACTATATCAAATACCTACGCCTTTGTCTAACATTCCACTGTTGCATCACATTAAGCTATTCCCTAGAAATGCCCTTCGGTGACAGCCATGGCCCGTCGTTTACTTGCCATAAGTCAACGACCCTACAAGGTATATCAATTTTTTACCGTAAAATATCCGCTATTCAATTTTCTATAGCTAAACAAAGTTTGGCGTTTTGCGCTGTTGCGCTTCGACCTCCGGAAATCATTCTGGAAAAAAAAACCTTTGGGGACTCAACATGTCCCTCACCCGAGGGCGTGTTGAAATCTATCTGACAACCAAGACTTCGTTCTAAAAGACGGCTATACCAAATTCGGCGAAAGACTCTTGGCGACCTTTTACCTGATGTGAGCGCCTTGCACTCGGTTCACTCCGTACCATGTCGTACCATGGTGTTGTGTTGCGCGTGAGTGCCGCCGCCATTAGCTACTGGAACCTTTCGTCCTTTTGCGGAGGCCTTATCGTAGATGCTATCACGTGCAATTAAATGTGTTTCCTGTGTCAGACAGCGGCCGAATGTATGCTCGTCAAAGGGGACGATCTGATTCACATGACTGCTTCCGGTGAATTGTTTATTTGGGGAATCGCAGTCAAACTTGTGATGAATTTCAGGAGAGCAGAGTGAATCTAACTGACTCACCGCATTCTGAACAGCTGACTCCAGCTGACGTCTACAAAAAGGGCAACAGCTGCGCACAGCATCTACAGCGCTTTACCACAGAATGTCTGGAAAGATAACGTCAGGTCATGTAAAACGAACTCAAGCAACATATTTTCCATCTCTGTGTACCTTTACGCGCGACTTCCGAGTGGGACCGATGCAGGCAGAAGCGCTTCATCCTTCACTTCCAAGGGATAATTTGAGGCGACTAGTTCTCGTTGTCTTGGTTCATGACGCGACGGTTGGAGGGCTAATTTGACTCAGTTTTCTACTTGACTTGTTGCTTGACATTGTCCAGGAATACTTTCGCAAACGTCGTGGGCTTTGATGGCGTGTTGTACGTAGCTACTTCACACCTCCATCACCACTGGACTAAAACAAATATGCGCCGAGCTCATGATACGTGACGAAGTTTTCATTTTCCACATTTTTACACTGCAGGGCTTTCGGAACGAGGTCATTGGCCGTTTACCTGACAGGAACCTGGCGACCCGACACGAATTTTAAACTTTACGTTCTGGAGAACAGTGGTATCAAATCAAGCTAGCCTAAATTGCATTACGACGCATCAAAATATCGGAGATGCACCCGAAACACTGAAGCTGGTTGCAACAAACTATGCTGTTGGTGGTGGTGGGGGGGGGGGGGGGGGGGCGTTCTTCAAACGGCGAGATGGACCGAGGTGTGTACGCAAATGGAGCATTTGCCACCTGATCTTGCAGGCCATATGCCAGCTGCACTTTGTGTTCAGTAACTGTTAGTCATGCCTTTCTGTCGTCATTCTGTCGTGCTGTGTCGGCTTGGGCGCCTGCTGTTCACGGTGTGCTCTGATTTTGTGTCGTGCCACTCCGGGGAGGCTCGGTGGAGCATGCGGCATTAGTACACATACAGCAGGTAAATGCTAGCAAATACCAGCCATACGCACGTTGACTGCTGGAGAAGAGGTGCTGTAAATTGCAGCGTGTCAAATGCGTGAGGCAAAGTCATACGAGCCTGTTCGCAGTGGCGCATCTCCATCCTTGTTTTCTGACTTCAAGTCAACCATCCACGACTCGTGAGACACTCCTTGCGTGATGTCGTTCCGGAAACGTTGCGTGCTCCTTTATTTAACCAATGCCTAATGGTCGTCTTTTTTGCCTGGAGGTATGAAAAGATTACCTTGCCGTCTCTGACACCTCATTAATGAATACAATAACATCGACAGATTTTTTCGCTCCTTCATTGGTTTTTCTTCAAACATACCGACCAAACAATGAGTCGTTCAACACAACAACCAGCATTTCCTCAGTGCCTGTCAGACTTGGAAGGCTGGAGAACATAGGAGGAGAGCACCAGCCGTATCAGCTGTAATATTGTTCCAAGGTCGAGAGCTGTCAGGTCCCCGAGTTCAGCGAGGGCTTAAGGCATGAGCCGTGCCTAAAACCGTTTGGTTCGAAAGTTACGGAAAAATCTCCTGATTTCCTTGATATGTTCTGCTTTATCAGTAGTTTTGCCTGCCTATCTTACAACCCCGAAATTTGAGGTCTTAGAATGGGGTCCTTTTTCATGCGAGTATGTGATAGTGAAACCTTTCTTATCGCATTGTAGTAGTTCATAGCCGTACGGGCGAAGATGAAACAGAAAATAAACAGCATTTTGTTAGTTCAAAACTTGCTGAGTTTAAAAGCCGCTTTTTGAAAACGCACTGTCCTGTCCTTCAGTAATATCCTATATAATTTATTCTAATTCCCTCTGAAGAATAAAGAGGCTTTTTTGCCAATTATTTCAAGCTACATATGCCATAACGCTATCGTGGGAAGAGCGCCAGGCGTTTGACTACTGAAGTAAAGGGAAATAAACTTTTTTCTCTAGGGGAGTACGCTAATTCGTAGCATGCTTTGGCGAAAACCATGCAACATGTCAGTTTCATTCCGTTAAGCGTATTCTATCTTCGAAAGTTTGCTAGCGTTTCTAGCGTCACTGCAGCCCGTATCTCACCTAAGAGCACTCGGGCTGGGTGAGGAAATAAATACTGCTATTTTCGCTTGCAATCTGTGTGGACGGTAAAACGAATGCTGTGGGAGACCCTTCACCATTTTACGCGTGTTATTGGCCGGTCCATGGCGCCATCAACGAGCTAATGAATGCGCCCATCCGTGTCAGGTGCTACTAAACGCATTTGACTGGCGGGCGCCTGCTTAGAGACAACATTTCTGGCATCGATTATTTGTCACGGAGACTGCTTTCGCTCTCACAAAGGCGAAAACAGTTTTCGCTGCAGGCATGCCTGCGGCACCATCTGTATTGTATTATAAGTGTTCACTTGTGTGTTCATTTGTATTATATAAGCACGAGCATCACGTAGCGATCTCGTGGGCCATGTCTGCGCACTCGGCCGAAAACCGCGTCACCGGTTTTCATATAACTGAATAGATGGTGAGCCGTGTATGACATTTCCGCGGTTTGACCGTTCCACACACTTCAGTGCCTCTGTGCGGGCCAGGTACACACAGCTCTGTAATGTAATGCATAACATTTTGGATTACGATGCGTATATATATATATATATATATATATATATATATATGCAAGTTCATGTACATCAAGTACATATACATTCAAACATTTCAATTACCTTGCATATATATATATATATATATATATATATATATACGACCAAAGACAGTTTTATGGCAATATGCTCATTCTGCAGCTCCCAAACATCAAAGCTTGGTAGACGGCTTATAAGCTACACGAGATCCCAGTTATTTGAAGGAAACTGGGGAAATGATGGGGACCCGGTAAAGTGAATACTTACAGCCGATAGCGCCGACATACAAAGGAAAAACAGCAAAAGAAGTCTTGGGCTGGGAGGATAGCGAGGTCCACAGGGTGCATGAACACTCGGGCCACACTCTTTACCAATGTCAACACGCCGTGTTTGTCCCTGTTGTGGTTTTGCCAGGCCATAGGGCTCCACATATGATGCGATTTTGGAAACCCCATTTTGACGCCCTTGTCAGCGGACATGCCCTGGAGCCCCCCAAAAAAAGATCCTAGTGTCCGTTCCAGGGATGCCATAAGCCTGGAGCCCTATGGGATCCCGGACACGCCCGTAGGGTCCAGGCGCATACCATCATGTCAGTGCTGCCATACGCGCGTGTAGAGCTGGTCCCCACTCTGGAGAGCGGCCCTAATTGAGGTCACCGAGCTTGGAACTGGATGGGCTGGTCTTGCCTCAAACAGGTTTCCCCGTTTAAAGCACTAGTTGTGAAAGTCGATGGGATGGCATAAAGAGCCGCTGCACAGAAGGCCATGCTTACGGTCGGTACTACACTGAGGAAGTACACGCCGGCAAAACGGGGACTGCACCCTCGAGCACTGGAGACCTATTCATAGCACAAAGTGCGGTGACATCCGAGACCACGCCCACGGAACTGCAAAGGGAGCACGCTCATACCACACTCAGGGCTGCTATGGAGACCACGCCCAAACTCTTGGCCGCACCCCAGTTACACGGAAGGCCGTGCCTTCTCTAGCATCGCCGGCTCGAATTTGGGCTCACATGCAGGCAAACCGCCATGCAAGCGCATACTGGGTGTTTTTCGGCAATGCGCGGTCGCAATGCTGCCGCTACAACTGACTAGCGCAAGTGATGTCAGGAGTGTGCGCCGGGATGTTGCCGCTGCTCTCACTTGCACATGTGCTGCGGCCAGTTCGTGCTGGAGATGTTGTTACGGCTGCTGACGCGAGCTGTGGGGTCGACAGTGCATGATCGAGATGCATCCGATAATGGCCGACCTGACGGCGACGCCAAACAACTGCAGGCAGGTGCTCAGATGTGCTGGACGTGGACCGGGTCTCCAACATCACTCCGCAAGAGTTCGAGCTCAAGTAAGCAAAGCTCAACTGTTGACATGGTAAAAATAGACACAAACGCCTTCCGTATTAGTAGTTCTATTCTGATCACGTCGCCTTGCCTCACGTCCAGAAACTCGTATGCGTACATCAGAAACCCGATCCTTGACCTATCATGTTGTGAATCACACCGGATGGTAAGCTATTAGGCCCTAGATACGTCTTGGAACTCACACAAATGTCTTTAATGTTTATAATCCGTTGTTCTCGAGGGCTTAGCACGCAGACTTATTGAAGAAGCGATCCCATCTTAGTTCACGGACCACACCGCCAAAAGCATTAAACCATTGGGTCTGGACAGGCTCGGCGATTTAGGTCTGCGAAACAAAAGATTACGATTTATGTTTTCGGCAACCGTGACCGAAATATTTCCAAAAGAAAACACTTTGCGCACATGCTGGGCAGAGCGAGCCTGACTACCCACCCCCGTAGTTTCACGGTCTACCTCCACTCCATCCCAGAGACGGCGCAGCTAGCGGCCCTCGAGGCCGCGAGGTCTCGGAAGAATTGACATTGAACTTTTCTCGATCGATTTCTGGCGTAGCAGTGGGTTGGACAGTGTTTGGAGCATATTGCGATGTATAGATTATGCATTTGTCTATGCTGTGCAGCTGAATTCATGCATTTTTCCTCTGTCGATATCCAACATTAATCAGGAAACATATTCAAAAACGAGCGCATCGGTGGCCCGCGTCCGAACGTCCGAAACTGGCTGCGCTCGGGCCCCACACGTGGACCCACATATGAACTCACAAATTAACCCACACATGAGCTCACTTATGAACCCACACATTAACCCACGCATGAACCCACACATTAACCCACGCATGAACCCACACATAAACCCACACATCAGCCCAAGCAAACGACTTTTATGGCCTTCATCAAATGGTGTTGATCACGTATCGCCGGACTGCCTTGATTTGCCTTGCAGCCTGTTTTTGCCTCGGGCTTGTTTCCCGACCGTGTGGTACATCCTTTTGCAACAAAGAAATTTCACATCCCAGAGTGTCAACGGGAAATGTTCTACAAAGTCGGCAAGCGGCATTGCCATTAAGTACATGAATCCGCGCAAAGCGTAGACCATCACACAACCCAGCGTCTTCCCTGTCCAACGTTTTTCTTCATCGTTAGGCTGAATATTGCGCTAGATGTTGCCGGAAGAATGCGCTCCGGTGCGAGTGGCCGGCGTGTGGCGCAACACCTGCACCAGTCCAGCTACCCTGGGGCAGCGAGCGTCGCTGCCTCTGGCGGGCTCGCGCGTAGTGCACCCGGAAGCGCTCACACGCCTGGTGGCTCAGCTGGCGCCCGGCGGGAGGTGGCGCCCCATGAGCGGAGAGCTGACGCTGACGGTGTGGCCACCCGCTGGACGGCTGCCTGCACTTTAAGCTGGGCTTTCGCCTACGATCTGCAGTCGTCCCCCCGACTGGAGGCAGCGCTATTTCCGGCACTGGCTGCTGGATTGTCCGGTGGGGACGTCGGGCTGTTAGATCGCTTCATTGGGTGGTAGACGGCGATGAATCGTCTCGGTACAGATGAATGTGTCCGGGAAGGCGCTCAGGGCGAGTGCCTGTACGATCAGGGCGCGATTCCATGGTGAGGTTTCGCTCCAGAGCCCATTAGACCCAAGGTAAGAAGCTCATGACTTTCCCGGTGTTTTGTGGCCCATGACCGCACAAGTTCCCTTCAAAACCGGCCAGTCACTCGAGGACCCCAAGGTGACTTGCATAACGCCACGCACACTCGTGCAAAATAAATATGTGGATTCCACCATCCAGTGCAGTTATGAAGGAACAGAGCGATCACCAGCTACAACGTGATGTGACGTACTCTGGCCAAACGCCAGCACACCTGCGGAGCGGTCTGGTCTGAGCGGAGCGGCGCAGGCCGGTCGGGACAACGACGACGATTAGGGTACTTATCTACGGCTCGACTGGATTGCAAACACGAACATGCATTATCTGAGTCACGACAGCGACCAACGGGTGCCGGGTCACCGAATGCTTTGTCGCAATGTTATGGCGGGGGGAACTTACGCCACTTGTTTTTGGCTTCCTCGCCTAGCTACGACTCTCAATTTGATGTCCGACTTTCGCCCTCATTGCCCACATCGTATCACACGTTAATACTATATACGCATCTTGTCCTGATCACCCAGTGTATATATATATATATATATATATATATATATATATATATATATATATGCATACATATAGCTGCACCCACAGGTTTACGCCGGTTTCAGTTGCTATATCTGCGACCGACCTGTCGCCCACGCACATTTACATATTCAGATGAGGAATCGTTTAGTACCAGCCGCTCCTCAAAAGCCCTTGACTGCGTCTGTCTATTTGTGCCATTGGGGCATTTGATATCACAGCATCGTGTTGAACGAAGCGGACTCACACAAAGGCAGTATGGCTGTTTTACCATCCTGCTTTGCCATCCTGCATCACGCCAGACGAGTCGACATCGGGCGGTGTCCGGCGTGTGACCCGGCTGACCTTGACCCTTGGCGTCGCAGGTACGCGTACTCGGGCCGACCCGTCATCATCACGGACGGCACCGCCAACTGGACGGCCCCCGCCGTCTTCAACTTCCAGTTCTTCAAGGAGCTGTATGCGGAAAGCTCGGGGAGACTCGCGGCGGACAGCACGGAGAGGGGCTGCCAGTTCTTCCCATACAAGTGAGCCGCTCCCGGAGAGCTTCAGTTGGCGCTGGTCATGACTGCACCCCGGACAAAACTTCAGAACAGACAGTACAGGACAGATGGAACTTCAGGTTTGCAGCGGTCTGAACAGTTGGTAGAGTGAGATCACGCACGATGATTTTCTGAGACGCTGAAGTCATGATGTGAACACGTGATCATAACATGTTTGTGACAGAACCTCGGTGGTGTGGTTTGGACCCCGGTAAGTTCGAAAGGTAACAGAATGGTCGACGCAGGCGGTACGGTGAGAACTGACGCCCCTGCCGGTGATCCATGGACTTCTCATCCCCGTCATCCATCTCATCAATTTTTTACGCGCATGAATGTCCCTGAAAAACTGAAAATGGATGCAAAAAGAAGTGACAGATACGCAACAAAAATGAGATTGAAAACATGCAATTATGTTATATGCCCTATAAGCAGCTCCCATCACGCCAACGTAGATTTTCCGTGAGCGATTTTGAGTTGACCCCCCCCCCCCCTATTGCGATATCCTGCGTGCATAAGGACGCGGGAAGGGGGCTGGGGGCAGTGGGTGCAACTCACCTCCCAACTTGCAGGGCCTGTAGAGGCTCATGCTGGTCTGTCAAGGGTAATTCTGAACCGTAAAGAGATTATGGAAGCATGTAAAGGCTCATTCTGACCTGTCGAGGACTTATTCTGGCCTTTTAGGACCCATTCTGACCAAAGAGGGCACTTCTGAGCCTATCGAGGGCCCATTCCCGGCCTGAACGAAGCCCATTATTAGCTGTGAAGAACCCATTCTGGCCTGTAAAGGCCCAGTCTGATCCGTAGAGGGCCTAACATTAACTGGATGGCGTATTCTGGCCTATAGCGGGCCCATTTGACGTGTAGAGCGTCCTGTATTGACTGTCGAGGGCTCATTCTGGCCCGTACATGACGTATTCTGGCCAGCAGAGGGGCCCATTCAGGTTCGTAGAGAGCCCATTATTGACTGCAGTTTCCCATCATGCTGGCCTGTAGGGGACCCATTTTGCCTACAGATGGCCTATTATTGACTGTGAAGACCCAATTGTGGCCTTTAGAGGACCCATTCTGATCTGTCGATCTTCTATCACCGACTTTGGAGGGTTCATTATGACATGCGCAGGGGCTCCTTCTGGCTTGCACAGGGCCCACTATCGACTGTACAGTGCCCATTCCGGCCCGTAGAGGAGCCATTATTGGCTGAGGAGGGGCCATTCCAGCCTCTAAAGAGTCCACTCTGACTTATAGAAGGCCAATTATCGACTATGGAGGCCCATACTAACCAGCCGAGAGTCTCTTTCTGGCATATAGAGGGGCCCTTCTGGCTTGAAAAGAGCCCGCTCTGGCCTTACACGGGCCCATTTTGACTCGTAGAGATCCTATACTGACCTATAGTGGCCCAATCTAACCTATAGGGGCTCCATTATGGACTGCGGAGCATCTCGCTGTAGCATCTCGAGCATTATTTAACACCTAATCTCCTCAAAATGGTACGTTTAGTTTACATCTTCAGGTACGTCTCTTACCGCTTATGCTTATGAGGTGGCGCGGCCAGGTACCAGGTGAGGAAGACTCAGGAACTTAAAATGCCGCCACCAGGATTGTCTCTGCTATTAAACATGGCCAGCTTAGCTCACCGACTCTGGGGCCTCTGGGCTGGCCCGGATTGCTGATTGTGTAGGAAAGAGGAAAGTCATGAAAGCGTGTAAAGCTCTGAAAAGCAAGGGATTGCCCTCCCCCTCCGCCAACCCTGGCCTCTCAATCTCTTTTAAAGCCGCGTTCCTCTGTTTTATTGAAAAAGGCACCTCTCCCTGTCAGGGTCTCTCTGCCTGGCCAGTGCCGACGGACAGTCAGTAAGGGGAGATATCCTGATCGCGCCACGACAGCATGCGTTCTGCAGTGGCTCAGAATCTCTCATTTCAGAAGAATTGTTTGGACTATAGTCTTCATCTGTTGTGTCAGTATGTACGCAACGTTTCGGGCATTTCATTATCCGGCCGTGGTCAGGTTCGTCAGTCGCGAACCAAACTTGACAACGGCCAATTTTTTTTATAGAACAATTGTTTGTTAGCTAGATCCTGGATAGAATACACCGATTCACCCCAAGGAGAAGACTCGGGTTTTGATGCGTGAGTGGGTGGCAGCCGAACACCACCCAGACATCCTCAGAACTAATGACAGCTGACGCCGGCCTGAGCGGAAGCTGACCGAAGTGCTTTGTGCATGGGCTTTTATGCCAAACGATGACGATTGCACGAAAATTGCCATTTGGGATGAAGTCCATCCGCAATATTCGCCTCCTACCGGTACTGACTGACGCCGCCCTTGTTCGTGTGCATATAGCGTATACGCCTTTAAGGTGTGGTCATTCTCGATTTACATGATCCTGTGGGTTGGAAAAAAACGATGCTACTGGACGGCTATTCCAAATAATATGTATATATATATATATATATATATATATATATATATATATATATATATATATATATATATATATATATATATAGTCTTCGCTACACCTCACTTCGGTCAAACACCTGTCGGGTGCAGTCAAAAAACATTGGACGAGACAACCGCCTTCAGCAGGCCGTGTTTCATTCAAACTTGTCTTCCAAACACCTGTCCTGGAGCTGACTCTGGATGATGTGGTGAACTCAAGCTTTGACAAAACGTATGCCATCACCCCCCGATAAACTTAACCAGTGCCAGAGCGCCAGGCTCCGACGTTTTGAATGCGCTTGCAAAAACCGCTTGGGTAAACATGGAAAGTCATTATGACACCGCAATAAGATAGTCAGAGTTAATTCACTCGCAAATGAAGCATAGCATTGACTGACCGGAACTTTGGCGTCGAATAAGTGAGCAAGAGTGGTGTTAGCTCCTCAGAGCTATTTCGCTTATTTGTAGTTCTATGCTGTGGCCACGCCGAGCTGATGCCTCAAAGTACTGAAAAGGCAACACGTTTCATGGTTGCGGGACCAAGAAATATAATTCAACGTGGTATGAAGGTAACGTGGTATCTTAACCAGGCCATGCAAAACTGCTAAGGATAGATTCTGGCATGACAGTCCTATCGAGAATACACCTGTGCGTACATGTGGAACAGTCCACAGCTGTTCGATTGTTGGCTCCGGCACAAGTCTCAAAAGAACGGGAAGGATAGTATTGTCCAATTCGTAGACTATCATATTTGAATACATAGGCGGGATAAGGACCTAATGAAACAACGATGATTAAGCATAAGCATAAACAACGGCCAGCGACGTCCGCGTAGCGGCACGCAGCACGATTACGACGTCTGTTTCACTGGGTGCCTGGAAACTCCGTACACCGCACAACGCAACTTGGTGCGCTCACGTGCTTACGCTCCCCTCTGGCATGCAGGTAGGATGATAGGTAGGTAGGCAGATTTTCGTGACACAGCATATCTCCTGACACCCGGCATTGTCCTGGTCAGCTCAGCATCTGAAGTCGTCGGGATGCGCTCGATGGTGGAACGCTTTGGAGCAGACCTCAGAATAGTTCAGATCAGGGACAGGAACCGGTGGTAGTTTGACCGTCACTTCCTCTGTCTTTACCTACGGTATCAGCCCACATGAGTGACCTACCCCATATCAACGACCTAACCTTGTTCAGCCTCGCCTGGATTTTCACACTGGTGGTGTAAAACATTGATATGTCGTTCGGTTGTACACATGCGTCTCAGCTGTTCTGAATTGAACGGCTTTCATCTTTCCCGCAGCAGCAAGGCCCAGTCCCGTTATGTTTCAAACGTCAGTGCCATAGCCCCTTCACGTTACACCCCCCATGTTCACGGCTGTCGACTCCAAACACTCCAAAATGGCCTCGGCCCCAGCCTGAAACACACCACGCCGCAAAACGGCAGCCGCTCCGTCCGCCGTCGACTCGCGGACGCTCATGTGCCGCTCTCCGTGCTGCAGGACTGACTTCGACGGCCTGAGTGACGTGTTCTCCATGTCGGCGGCCCGGGCCAACATGCAGAAGGGCGAGGAGCCGTGGTACATCGGCTGGTAGGGTCACCTTCGCCACCGCAGCGGCGCCGGCGGGGCTGACCGCGGCCGTGCGGCCAGTTCTGCACGGCAGCTCAGGCTAAGCCCTGTTTTTACTTTAGAATTCAAGCCTGAGGGACACGTAGCTTAGTGGTTTGCAGAACAAAATCTGTGGTTGTGGGATTTCCAGTGGATGTTCCTTCTGAGATACAGCTGCACGCTTTATTATTAGTATCCTGAATTGGGGAAAAATACACCAACAAGGTAAGGAAATTGCTGTTACAGGTCTGTTTCAACGTTATGCTGACTGATGCGTCGGATATTGGAAGCATCTGTATGCACCTTAAGTGTGCCTCATGTGTGTCAGTAAATGCTTCGGTGAACACTTCGTGGGCGCATAATGCATGGTTAACGCGGCAACGTTGCCAATTTAGCGCTGCTTAGGGCCAAACCGAAATATTCATCCACCGGAAGATTCGAGCCCAAGACCTTCTGCTGGGCAGGTCTAGCTGCGACTCGGCGGCGGGGAACGAACTGCGCCGCCACTACACCCGGCCTTACTTCCTGCCGGAGACGGCCGAGTTGAGCCGACTCGACTGGATCTTCATGGGCACGCCCGGATTCGGCGCACATTTGCATGTTAGTTGCACAGTCACTGTTGTCCCGTTGCAACATGTGTTTGACACATATAGCAAAGGACTCCGCCACCCTAGTGGAATTTAACATTACGTCTATGGGCGTCGCATACAGAGACAGACCCTAAATCTCCGATGAACCCTCCTAACTTTGATCCAAGAAGGAAACCCAGATTTTTTTGTTTTGGGCAGCCGTAGCATGATAATAATCATGGACAATTACCATCCCAAGCAGCCCATCCTTAAAACACTTCCTACTAAGCCTACTTAAGAGACCGCCCTGTATCGACTGTCCGGTATTGCGGCAGCCATGCTGGATAAATTTAATATAAGCGCAAAAATGCCAGTATAACATGAGCAGAAATGATGTTCCTTTGCTCAATCTGAAAGATCTATTACACATACATACCCACGCAAATGTACACATATAGCATATACATGTATACACACATCATATATATATATATATATATATATATTATATATGCATGCTTGCGTTTTGCTACTTTGGTATTGAGAGTTGTACATGAAACATCTATTTCTGGTGCGGTCCTTCATCAGAGATGGTAAGGACCAGCAAAACAAAGTCAGAATGCAAGACGTTTGGCAGTTTTGTTGACGAGTATAACAGTCCTCAATGATGGGTATATACGCATGCCACATATCGGTCGAAACAGCTTACGAATTCTTTAAATAAAACGTCGTCAGTGCAACTGGACAATACTTTCAGCTTGCGCGTATCTAATATGGTAAAATTGTCCACACCATCACTCGAGCTAAGCAATTCCGTAATCCTACAAGTCAGTCGCGGTTCGTGACGTATT
>NW_023596545.1:12855914-12875247 GCF_011947565.3 Pollicipes pollicipes | reverse complement strand
CGAAATTGACGCAGCGGAGGCGGCCAAAGAACTCAGCTGACACCATCAATGCTGCAGAAGTCTCTCACACTGTATCCTCCGCACCACCGACGGGCTCGGCCTCGTTGCAGGCGGTGACGATGCGTGCCAGCGTGTGCCGTCAGCTGCTCGCTTCGGTGGCCGGGCCGCGGCGCCCGACGAGGGCGGCGCTGGCGCGGTCGCTCTTCTCCTTCTCCGACTCCACCAAGGCGCCGGCCTCGGTGCCGCTGACGCACGAGCTGTTCGGCCTGAAGCGAGCCGACCACGCCCAGGTCACGGCCGACGACATCAAGCGGCTGGCGGCGCTGGTTGGCGGCCGCGTGGAGACGGACCCGCAGGACCTGCTGCAGTACAACACCGACTGGCTGCGCTCGCTCAGAGGTGGGGACGCGGCCGCGCGTCGTGCCAGCCTGTCATGCCAAAGTGTGGTGCGGGGGAGCGGCAGAAGATGTATGTGTTCTCTGTGTGTGGGAGGCAGCGATGCAGCACATTCGGGATTTATACACACGCGCGCACGCGGTATACACACGCGCGCACGCGTAACGTCGTCAACGCGCGCGCGTTGCAGCCACTCCGATTCGTGGCCTTTGTGTCGCGTGGTTCTTCAGTTGTTGACACTTGGCGGGCGAGGATTCACGAGTCTTGTCATTCGCATAGCTCTTCGATGCTCGCCGTCGGCTTTACCGCCCCGCGAAAGCTCCTTGTGACACTGCCTCTCGCTCTGCGTCAGGCTCGTCGCCATGCGTGGTGTTCCCGACGACGACGGAAGAGGTCTCTGCCGTGCTACGCTACTGCCACGAGCGCCGCCTGGCGGTGTGCCCCCAGGGCGCCAACACGTCGCTGGTCGGTGGCAGCATCCCCGTCTTCGACGAAATCATAGTCAGCACGTCCAGGATGTCCGACGTGATCGAGGTGGACGGTGATGGCGGTGAGTGGGGCGGCGGTGTGGTGGTGAGTGGGGCGGCGATGTGGTGAGTGGGGGGCCGGCGAGTGGGGCGGCGGTATGTTGGAGAGTGGGGCGGCGATGTGGTGGAGAAGTGGGGCGGCAGTGTGGTGGCTGAGTGGGGTCGGCAAGGTGGTGTGGTGGTGAGTGGGGCGGCAGGTGTGGTGTGTCGTGGGGCGCGGTGTGGTGATAGTGGGCGGCGGGTGGGGGAGAGTGGGGGGCGGGCGAAGTGGTGGTGAGTGGGGCGGCGGTGTGGTTGTGGAGTGGGGGCGGGCGGTGGTGGTGGGAGAGTGGGGCGGCGATGTGGTGGTGAGTGGGACGGCGTTGTGGTGGTGAGTAGGGCGGCGGTGTGGTGGTGGTGAGTGGGACGGCCCCCCAGTGGCAATGTTGGCCGGATTGACCTGCTGCAGCGCAACGCGAGGTCTTCTTCGCTCCCCGCAGAGGCCGGGATGGGGAGTGGGGCACATGCATCGGTTCAGGTCAGGACCACATGCAGTAACACGCAATAATCGGCCAGTATGTCTACCTTGTGAAAAGTGTTAACGCCTATCTGGTCAGCTATGTTACGGATGACTTTCGCGCTACCCTGAGCTAGATTTTCAGGTCCGGTGACAGGTGCCTATTTTTACATGCGACCTCTGCACCCTACTCTATGAGTCAGGCCATTTACGATCTGATGAACGCTTCGGTGGCCCACGTCCCATCCCCACAAATTTATTCGCAGTGTGCACCCGTCCTCTATCAAGCAATGTCACGTAATGTTGATGGTCTCCCTTTGATATGGTATGCTTGCATCTTCATCCCCCACCTGTACGTGCACAGCAGCCTGAACCATTCCAGGCACGGCATGGAGCATGTGTTTCGGCTGTAATGTAGCATGCCACCGAAACATGCAAGTCAGCCTACAACGGGATGCTCGTAGAATGATCTCAGTGACACCAGTGTTGTTAATAGTAGTAATAACAACGCTAATATTGATCACGGTTATCACAATTATCCCTGCTATCATTATGATCGTTTGCCGCCCGGCTGCCAGGGACGCTGACGTGCGGCGCCGGCTGCTCGCTGACCCAGCTGGAGAAGGCGGCGGAGAGCAAGCACCTCTACTTCCCCGTCGACCTGAACATCCGCGAGGCGCAGCTGGGCGGTATTGTGGCGGCCGACATGGCCGGCCCGCGCACCGCCCGCTACGGCAACCTGCACGGCAACGTGCTCGGTCTGGAGGTGGTGAGTGGCCTGCCGCCGGCGGGGGCGGGGGGCGGGAGCGGGAGCGGGAGCGGGAGGCGGGAGCGGGAGCGGGAGCGGGGACGGGACGGGGACGCGGGCGGCGGCGGGAACGGGGGCGGGGACGGGGACGGGGACGGGGAGCGGGGGACGGGGACGCGGGGACGGGGAGCGGGGACGGGGACGGGGACGGGGAGCGGGGACGGGGAAGGGGAGCGGGGACGGGGACGGGGACGGGGACGCGGGCGGCGGCCGGAACGGGGAGCGGGGACGGGACGGGGAGCGGGGACCGGGGACCGGGGACGGGGAGCGGGGACGGGGGACGGGGACGTGGGCGGCGGCGGGAACGGGGACGGGGACGGGGACGGGGAGCGGGGACGGGGACGGGGACGCGGGCGGCGGCGGGAACGGGGACGGGGACGGGGACGGGGAGCGGGGGCGGTGACGGGGACGGGGACGGATACGGTGATTGGAGCGGTTGGGGCGCTGAACTCGGTCAGGCTCACGCAGTGTTTTTTTTGTTTCTATGCTGGGTGGGGGTAGAACCGAAGGGAGACCCGGGCGGCCATGGTGACCTGCTTGGGCGCTGCATAGCGATCATGATGGTAGGAAAATGTGCTGGTTCGAATTGGCGTAGCGTTCCATGCACAACTGAGTTTGTTAGCAATTTTTATCCTGTGACGTCTTCGCATTAAAATTAGATACAAAACTAAAGGACTGCTGGAAAAATGGCGATGGAATATGATCGAGTGAATATTATGAATGAAATAACGAATAGCAAAAATATATCACCCAATGGCACCGCACTGGCCCACTTCATGCCCAGAACACTGTAGTGGCCCCGCACTTGGGAAGTCCTGGATCGCCCGACGCAAGGACAGACAGGTTCGGCGTGGTATTGGCTTCATCGGACCAGGCCATCTGTGATCGGCGAGTGTGTACCGATCTGCATTGTCTGGCGCCAGTTTCAACTAGCCCGCCGTCTTTTTCAGGTTCTTCCCGATGGCACCATTCTCAACTCGATGTCTACCATGCGGAAAGACAACACCGGTTTTGATCTCAAGCAGGTGTTTGTCGGATCAGAAGGTAGCTTGGGGATCATCACAAAGGTGCGTCAGTTGCATGAACCACGCTCATTGTCTCGTGTGATATAAGCAGTTTAATTTTTGCGCGGTGGGCGGCTGCCTTTTTTGATCAGCGGGTATGATTCGTTTGCTGGAATCATTCCTCTATGCACTCCGTTTCATAACGCTGAACATTCAAGCCACGTTTCGAGTGTCTGACGAGGCAGGCGACAGCTATGGCCGCTCACCTCTCGATTCTGGTGGCGGCTGGACGGAAGGCAAAAGCAATCGGGTGTCGAGTCCCGCTGCCGCCACCTTTCGACCCCGAGACAGGTCATCGACCTGCGACCTGGCCGGTGGCGGTGATCCATGCACCACTCGCACCTCATCCGCCAGGTGGCGATGGCGTGTCCCCCGATGCCGAAACACATCAACGTGGCCATGGTGTATACGGACAGCTTCGACAAGGTGCTGCAGGTGATGCGCATGACCAAGGAGCACCTGGGAGAGCTCGTCTCCGCCTGCGAGTTCATGGACAACGTAAGGGCAAACAAGATCGGAGGCCGTTTGTAGTATGTCAGGACTGATATACGTGCTATGGTGTGACGTGGCCCGCCGCGGCGTCCCCATTAAGCTGGGCAGAGCTAGGAAATCAGTCTTGTTAAGTTTCAGATAGCGTCTGCCTTTTCATTGTTATCGTGATACTAGACCTGCGCATCCACAGGACTGAATGGTCATTGGCTTTTGTGGGGGAAATAGCCGGCTTCTCACGAGGTCGAGTTGAATTCCCTGGGAAAAGCCTAATGCTAGCATAATTCGGCACCAAATCGATGTCACGGTTCTATGCAACATGAGCAAGTTCATCGCTTCACCAGAGCACCCCATCTCACGTGAGTTTTTGCCTGCGTGATCCCGGGCTCCCCCTCCCCTCCCTCCCTCCCGCCCCGTCCCTTAACTGGCATATCGCTCGGTTCTCGGCACCAGGAGGCGGTGATGACGGTGAAGAAGAAGTACCTAAGCGTGTGGGGCGTGCCGAGCAAGCCGTACTACGTCCTGATCGAAACAGCCGGACAGTGTGACACCCACGACGAGGAGAAACTGAGGAGGCTCTTCAACGCACTCAAGGACAAACAGCTGATCATGGACGGCCAGATCGGACCGCTCAACTACGACGACCCCACCTTCGTCGAGGTCGGTGGGGGAGGCTCTGTGGCGGTGGCAGTCCCAGAGCTCGCTTGGTTGTTGTGGGCTGTTGGTTGTCGGGTGGTCCCTCTTGTCGTTGCTGCAGGTCCGGATGCTAGCAGTGGAGGGTCGGCCGCTGTCAGCCGTGATGCTCGAAATCGCGCCGTTGACGTATCCGTCAAGGCGATCTCGTTCTAGGCGGTCTTGTTGACGTTAAACCATCAGTGGCAATCATTTTCGTGGGTAGAAAGTGAAACCCATACTACTGAATGAAGATCTTCGGCATGCAATGCCGTTTGCTGCTCGACTCTCAAGATAGTTGTACCATTTTTACCGGACAGACAGGTTTAACAGTCGCGTCACAAAGTTAACCGATATATCTGCCCATTCGGCGCATCGGGCTGTTGCGCTTTACGTGCTGCCGGACCTGCCGCAGCGTCTGTGGAACATCAACGGCCGGATCCTGGCTGCTCTATCCCGTGCCGGCAACGTCTACCACTACGACGTGTCGCTGCCGCACTCTAAGCAGTATCCGCTCGTGGAGAAGCTGAGGACGGAGCTCGGCGACGATATTCGGGCGGTGAGAGGTGCAGCCGGTCATCAGCGGGCGCTGACGATCTGAGAGCACTTCCTTCGGCGTTCGAATGCGGTGTGGGTGTGGGAAAGAAGCGTGGCAGACACCGCTGCGTGTCGGATACATGTGTTCGCGGTCCACTCGAGGTCAGGCTGGCCTGTCTGAACGCCGCTGGAGTTTGCCATTCAAGTTCTGGTTACTGGGCTGCCGTAGGATTCGGACCAGCTCGCATTGATGTGGGAGGTGTTTCAGTTTAGCTTATGCGTTTTTGTAGACCTTATGTTGTTTATATGTGTTCCTGTTCGTGACACTAATTACGTGTTCGCAAATTTATCGGCTGAATCTCTTTAACTAGCTAGCTTATGGACAGTGGAACTGATACGATCGTGCGTCGAGTATTTGTATCAGAATCCGACCCAGCTTGTATGGACATGGACGGTTTGGCGGCGCGTGACTGCCGTCTCAAGTGTCGGCAGTTCCACCGGTGTCCCCCCACCCACCCCGGTGGCATCATCGCCCCGCCAGGTGGCCAGCTTCGGGCATCTGCTGGACGGTAATCTGCATCTCGCGCTGCTCTCGTCCGCCTTCTCGCCGCGCGCCGCCGACACCCTGGACCGGCTCATCACCGAGTACGTGACGGCCGCCGGCGGCGCCGTCTCCGCCGAGCTCGGCTGCGGCTTCAAGAGCCGGTAAGTGGTCCCAGAGAAGGCGGCGATGACGTCATTAGTGCGAGACAGAGGACGGGAGTGGTCGCGGGGAAGGTGGCGATGTCATCAGGCGGGGCAGAGGGTGGGAGTGGTCACATGGAAGGCGGCGATGACGTCAACCGTGCGAGGCAGAGGAAGGGAGTGGTCGCGGGGAAGGCGGCGATGACGTCATCGGTGCGAGGCAGAGGAAGGGAGTGGTCGCATGGAAGGCGGCGATGACGTCATCGGTGCGAGGCAGAGGGTGGGAGTGGTCGCGGGGAAGGCGGTGATGACGTCAACCGTGCGAGGCAGAGGGCAGGTGTCGAGTGGTGATTTGGCGGGATTCTGTGCCGGGGCCAGCGGTGTTGGCTTTGGTTATGGTGGCGTACGCTCCCATCAGGAAATAAGGAAGCGTGACAATGTTTTGTTATGTGTTTTCTATTTATGGTTTGTCTATTGCTCATTTTTTACATTGCCTAAGTACGTTTTTTCACATGTGTTGAATTGCGCATGACTTGTGGTGTTTCGTGTCGACGCACGCGTCTCTCGGCTGGTCTGTGCCAAAACTAGTGCACAACTTACATCTGTCAATGCCGATTCATATCTGGAGCTGCAAACGCACTCCGCTTCTTACGCGTCGCTGCATTACCGCACGGAGCGTGGCTGCGAACGTGAGCTTTTTTGGCATGAATAGATGTCGTGCAGTTTGATTTTTGTTAGCGCTCGTAGTCTGCTGTTCGCGGCGTATGCCAGTCTGTACCATCCGCTCAAAACGTCTGCTACCAATGCCGTTCCGTCGTCAGAAACCTTGGCGCCTCCTGCAAGGACAAGGCGGAGATGAAGCTGATGAGACAGATGAAGGCGATGCTGGACCCGCACGGCATCATGAACCCATACAAGGTGTTCCCGGATGTCATGTAACGCCCCCTACCACGTCTGCAAGCCTGCTGGCGCCTGGGAAGGCACGCACGCTCTGCGCGTATGCCTGAGGCGCCAGGCCGGATCCATGGGCCTGCGTTACCGGGGGCTGAAGTGAACGGAGTTTGGAACGCAGGGTGTTCTCTCTGCTGCGAGGCTGCTGGTTTCTGTTGATAAGTGACGAGTTGGCTTACTTCTGGCAGATGGAACTGCGCGATGTATTTGCAGATGCGACGAACTCTATTTTGATAAGAATGCGCTGTGTGAACGTGGTTGGAAGTTTCCAACATATAAGCGTTGGGATCGTCTTTACAATAAAGTGATAACGTGTGCCTTTGTCAGCATCTCTCAGCGTAGCCATCGACGGGTGCAGAACTACAACATGATTACCAGCAGCGTCTCACGCGCACATGGTTCGCACCTCTCCCTTATCAAATGTTGGGCTCGAACATCGCAAGAAAAATTAACTGGCGAGGGGTACAGCATTTGCCTTGCTTTTTAAGATGCAACGCGCCGAACGCCATTGAGTCACGAGAAAAGACAGGATGAAGATCTGCAGCTGCTGTTTCGCTCCTTCCCCACCCCCATGAAATTGCTGTTGGTGCATCTTCGAGGCCTGGCCCCACCCGTACAAAAGTCCTGTGCACCCCCTGCTTAGCAGCAATAGGCGATGTAGTGATACCCACCAAACACTAACCCAGGCTATTAAACGGTCCCAGGACGCAGAAGGGAACAACTGAAGGTAAGTTGGCCCGCAGTGTGTGGTGGCGGCGATAAAAGCAAAGTAACGACCGCCCTTCCGCTGAGTGGCCCAGCGACCCGGGGAATTCGACTAATGCCTGGAACGACACCAAGACATCTCTCGGTGAGAGGTACTCGTCCCGTCGAATGGGCCCAATCGCAGCGGCCGGCGTTGATGCTGTCCCCGCCCCCCCCCCCCCCCCCCTCTCTGGCTGACGGTGGGTGGCAGCGGCGGCGACTGGGTGGACTACTGTATGTCTGCAGGGCATAGTGGTAGCGAATAAAGCCGGGGAGGGGGACGCGACATCTCCGTTCACGCCAGCTGATAGGCTGGTCGTGCGGTGAGTGGAATGCATGTGCCACGCTGAAACGGTTGTATGCCGTATGGCCAGACGCAGAGCGCATTTTCTTGTGATGACGACCGACCCACCCGGAGTGTTTTTCGCCTAGAGGGGTGAGGAAATGCACACTTTTCGTGCTATCGCAGGAAGAGGGCTTGTCGTCTTCTCTATTACTTCGGTGATGTTTCTTTCTCCGCAGGCCAGACACATGTGACCGGGAAGTGTGCGGGTGGGGGAGGGTCTGGGTATCACACACGAAACAATCTCAAGGGCTATGTATTTCCGAAGCCGAGCGATACTTGGGATAGAAGAGCGTATCACATGGTTTGACGGGGCTACAAACATCCAGCCTCTACACTGCTTCGGAGGGACGGAGCCGGTGTTGCTAAAACAAACACTGAAGAATCACTTTAAAGACAAACAGCGACCAATCGTCTTTGTAGCTTTTAGATGCACGCCTTTTGAAGCAAGAAGAGCCTGGAATGCCGCGAAAGAATACATCCGTAATTAACGTTTGATAGCAGTTTCGCCAATTTACGTGACGTTAAAGTTTCATGCGGTGTAATTTATTAAAGCTATCTATTTCTAGCACTAGCGTAGAAACTTGAAGGATCACGAGCAACAGCAGGAGACGCTCAGCCGATGTTTATATCTTATGCACAACTTAGGCTCACGAGCATTTTTCGTAGACAAAATATGTCTTTCATAACCGCACCTGCATCGCCTGACATTCAGCTAATTAAAAAACGGGCATTCCGCTCACACTGATTTGAAGAAAGCACGTGCACGGATTGCGCTGCTGCTCAACCATCCCGGCATAATGGCGCCACGTCATTTCACCCCCCCCCCCTGATTACATCCAGTAAACACGCGCTGGATTACGCCTATCAGGTCACCATCTCACACAGAGCTGTCTAAAAACCACAAGCCGCTAGTGCCGCGACGGCTCGCACGAGTGGCACCTGGGGCGCCAGCGGTGCCGCCTGACCTTTGGCCTCGGCAGGATTCCTTGCCGCCGCCACAATCTGCTGACTGAAGTGGACAATGATAGAAGTGCCTCTGAAAGGACAGTGACGAGTCGTCATGCCTTACCGGCGAGTAAATACGAACAGCATCAGCACAACCGTATGAGTGATGCCTGACATGCAAACATGGATGGCCCATCCTTTTTAGTGTGAGTCACACGTGTTCGGCAGGTTAACGTGCACAGGAGGACTGGATCCGATTGATGATCTTCACCAATCCCACAATATGTCAACTGACTTACTGGCACCTTTCAAAGTCACAACGCATTTGATTCTGTCCGGCTCGTCGTCGCTCGCACGTATGGTTGCTACAACTTCCGTGCACCTTAGTTTTTTGTCTTCCCCATGATTTTGTTTTCATTTCGTATCGTTCCGACACATTATTCCTGCGCAGCCCGTGCAAGACTCTCCTCCTCAACAGCCGATCCCCTGCGTCGTCACACCGGCCGGGGGCGGTTGCATGGGCGCCAGCTGACAGTTATCGCCCCAACCCGCGCAGCTGCGGCCGCCGACGCCGCCAGCGGCGTCTGCGGTTCCCCTTCCGGCCCCGTCTTTGTCCGACCGATACGGGGGGGGGGGGGGGAAGGGAGGGGCGGCGTGGAGTAGAGCGGGGGTGGAGACTGGCCGGCCAGGCGCCAGTCGTGACCATGGCCCGGCGCATGGCGGCGGCGCTCTGCGTCCTGCTGGCGGCGGCGGCGGCGGTCGGCCGGGCCGCCGCGCCCCTCGGCTGCCTGGACCAGGACGGCGCGGCCGTCGACTGGTATGTGCTCTACAAGCTGCCACGGCTGAAGGACGCCGACGACGCGCTCGTGCAGGCCGGCATCGGCTATACGCACTTCTCGTCGGCGGCGACGACGGGCGCGCTCTGGACCCTGTCGGAGGTGGCGATCAACGACAGCAGCTCGGCGGCCGGCCGCACGCTGGCGCCCGTCTACGCCAAGTCCGAGCGCAAAAGCCTGCTGTACGTGTTTTACAACGACGAGAAGCCGGACGGGCCGACCTCGTTCGACAAGGGCCACACGAAGGGCGTGGTGGCGTTCGACGGAGACTCCGGCTTCTGGCTGGTGCACAGCGTGCCGCACTACCCGCCACCGCCGGGGCAGCCGTACGACTACCCGGACACCGGCGAGCGCTACGGCCAGAGCTTCCTCTGCGTCACGCTCGCTGGCAGCCAGGTGGAGACGGTGGCGCAGCAGCTGCTCTTCAACGAGCCCTTCATCTTCGCCAGCCAGCTGGCGGCCGACCTGGCCGCCCGGTACCCGCTGATGGAGCGCGTCGTCCAGGGTGACGTCCGCTCGCGGACGCCCTGGTTCAACATCGCGCCCCTGGCCACGCCTGGCGGCCAGCCGTTTGTCAGTTACGCCAAGGCGCGCGCCTTCGGCAAGGACCTGTACGCCGACTTGGCGGCGCCGGCGCTGCGCACGCCGCTGCTGACCGAGACCTGGATGAACGGTCCACACGACGAGCGCATCCCGTCCGACTGCGAGCTGACGTACCCCGTGCAGAACGTGCAGAACATCACGGTGGTGGCAGCGCGCGGCGCGCCGGCCGGCGGCCCCCGCTTCACCATCGCCTTCACCAGCACGCACGACCACAGCAAGTGGGCCGTCTCCTCGGAGGTGGCGCGACCCTGGGTCTGCGTGGGCGACATCAACCGCATGACGACGCAGGAGGAGCGTGGCGGCGGCACCGTCTGCCACAGCAGCTCGCTGCTGTGGCACCTCTACTCGCAGCTCGTGGAGCAGGTGGAGCCGTGCGCCGGCAAGGAGCCGGTGAACGTGTACCGGCGCCGGCCCTAGGGCGGCCCCGAGCGGTGCCTGCCGCCGGCAGACCGGCCGCCGTACTCCGCGGCTGGCTCCGGAAGCTGCAGCCGAATTACAGCTCAACCGGTCTCGTGCGACATGCCGGGGCGAGCTCGTGGTCTCGTGCGAGGCGCAGGGGCGAGCTCGTGGTCTCGTGCGAGGCGCCGGGGCGAGCTCGTGCTATTGCTGGCGGTGTTAACACGATCCAGGCAATTGAACCGACGCGCCCTGTGGTGCATTTCGCGGAGCCTCCGAGGCCATTGATTGATTTAGGAATGCTTCGGCGGCTCATTCAGTGATCGCCTGGTATGCTGACTGATGCCGTCAAGACAATTACGCCAGGAGAACCATGCGGTGTTGTTTACCCAACAGCTCCAAATCGACTGCGAGACAACCGAGCAAGGCAGTGAAAGCGATAGCTCTTGACCTAGCATGTTTAAACACTACATAAACAATGCCACACTTGATTCCGTCATGCTACAAGCACTGTGTTGTCTTTGATGTTCATCTTTCAGGTGACGTAGAGCTTTCACGTAATTATGACGTTTATTGTATCACTGTCGTCGAATCAGCAGAGTGATTCCGACAGGCCTCAATAAGCATCGCTAGATCGGTTGACAACCATGGTATTTGATGATGTTTTTAAATATACCATGGTGTTTGCTGAACTCACATAACATTGACACAAATCTTTTGTATTACGAGTAACCAGATCTTACGGGCCAGATATGATTAACGCCTGTGGGTAAGTGAGACTATAATTGACCCGTTCGCTAGGTTACTTGACGGCGGATTGAAATTTCGGATCATATGTAAGCACACGAAAAGCAACAGATGTATAAGGACCACTGTTTCAGGAGCACCGAGGAAATCTTACACACGCCGTCGACGTATTTGTCGTTACACTGGTCGTTATCGCCTATAACCAGAACATCGAGCTTCTCAAACCAAGAGGGATATCTCAAGACAACCTGACTAGTAAACATCAAACGTTACCATCAAAATGAGGCGCGTAGGCAGAAAAACGGCAGGCATATTGACGATCGGACAGACTGATGAATAAACAGACAGGTCAACTGACCGACAGGTCGGCAGCCAAATTGATGAACAGGCTGACATAATGACAGACCGTGACAAAGAAACAAACAGATCTTCATGTTGACGGACTGGCAAGTAGGCCGACAGATTGACTGCCCGATATGAGTCGTCGGTAGGACAGACAGGACGGGACAGACGGACAAGCCGACAAACAGGCCGGTAGATCGACATCCTGACCGACAGACACAGACAGACAAACAGACAGACAGACAGACAGAAAGACAGACATACAGACAGAAAGACAGACAGACAGACAGACAAACAAACATACATACAGGCAGACAGCCAGCCAGACAGACAAACAGACAGACAGACAGACAGACATACAGACAGACAGACAGGCAGGCAGGCAGACAGACAGACGAACAGAAAGACAGACAGACAAACAGACAGACAGACAGACAGACAGACAGACAGACAGACAGACAGACAAACTACTAGACACTCACCAGACGCGCGTCTCCTTGGTCCGGACGGCTTCGGCCCGGGCCCGGTCCTCTGACGTCACGATGCTGGGCCTGATCACGCGGTTCCGCGCCTTCTCGTGACTCGGACCGGTGGCCACGGTCTGCGGTCGATACTTGCCCCGAGGCACGGCCGCTGCCGAGCCAAAGGCCACAGGTGAGGCACGTGCCGGTGATGAGGCCTCGGAGCGGAGGGGGGGGGGGGGGAGGGGGAAAGAAGCATGCAGGACATTCCCTGATCGAAGGTGCGCTCAAGGAGAGACCGAGGTTGACATCAGGTCCCGCGTGTGAGGTTCTGACCCTGACAGGTGCAATGATATTTTGACCCGCTCCAACCCTTGTTGCATCTAACGAGTCCGACAGAGAAGTGCGGGACTTCAACAGCCACACAACCCCACGTAGCCACAACGAGGCTTCGAAACCGGTCGCAACCATCGTTTAGGTGATTGGTGAAAAACCGACATTGTCTCCACTGGTTCGGGGTTCTTCGTAGATGGTTATTTAAAACAGTTGATGAAAATGTGAACAGTTATCTGTGTTACAAAAGATGCCAGGTTTAGGTTTAAGCCAACACCAAGCTCCGGTGCCCATTCGGATATCAGCTATACCATCAGGTGTTAGTTGATCATTCACAAAAAGGTGCCCACATTTACCATTCAGGTGCCCGTTATATCATCAGAAGTATTCTCTTTTAAAGATTTGATCCGAATCCTTTCAGTGGATGGATTTCTGGGATCAGAGTTCACGGCAGAGTTTCATTCGACGCTAAGCAGCGCTTGTTGTGTAAGCCCTGACCGTTACCATTCGATGGCCCAACCCCAAGCAACGGCACAATTTAATGGCAAAATTAACCGTGCCGCAATCCTAAGCACAGTCCGTCCTGCCCTCTGACATCAACTAACCTTTAGCGCGACCGCTGCCACCGGCCGCGGACCATGCACGTCAAGGCCAAACAGCGAGCGCCTAAAGCGACTCGAACCCACCCCGCCACGGTGGGTGGATCGGAAGGCAGGCGCTCTAAGCAATTGAGCCTCTGAACCACTATTGACCACTGTACGGGCGTATTCTAATTATGAAGACGCTTTGTTCAGATTCATGCTTCCCTCCCGCACGAGGTTCTAGCTGCGCAGTTGTCCTGGCTATATCAAGCCACCACCACAGTACGGTGGCCAGGTGGTGCGTGTCTCAGACACGGGATATCGCCCCCTCCCCGGCAAGACGCCGACTTTTCTCACCAGGTTTCGGCAGGAGACATACCGCGTCGGTTACCATGCGCGGCCAGCACCGCCATTCAGCATTGATGGTCATGACCAAGTTCGATGGCTGTGACCGCAGTTTTAGATTGTCTTCGCTTTTTTCTGCGCAGCGAACTGCCTGTCGTGGCGAGTGCTTTGTACGTTGGGCGACTTATGCGATTACCGTGCTCATAAGGCCATTACTCTACTTAGCAGCTGAGCAAAATGCTGCCTTGGATGTCAAAAGGTTATGAGGTTCGGTACTGAGCAACTGATAACGAATCTACCCGAACGAACTCGCAGAAAACGAATTCGCCTACTCATCACCAGAAACCGGGCAGTAAAGTGCGTCTATATCCGCTCATGCGTCTCAATCGTCTAAATTTTACGAGAATTGACATTTTCAAAAGCTGTGTCAGCAGATAGGTGACAATTATAGTACCGTACCGGTGTCAGCTGAGCTGAGCGAGCTGTCCTCATTCCCGGATCGTCTTCCAACGCTGCCGTACAGCCTGTGTGGCGCCAGGAACTTTTTCCTGGGGTACGGCGCCGCGCTGTAGGCGGGCACCAGGTCCTCCCGCTGCACCATGTACTTCAGCATCCCCGAGCCCGACTCCCGTGCTTCCGTTTGCCAGCCGCCGACCGCTGTCTGCGTCTCCGACTCGCGCACGGCGGCCTTGCCCGCCGGTGGCGCCGTCTGCTGGGCGCGCTGGTGACGGCCCCCTCGCGGCCGCCGCTGAAGTCGAGCCGGTCGTGGCTGGACCAGGAGCCGGAGGCTGCGGCCGGCGCCCGGCGCGCTGAGCCAGGCGTGCGCCGACGACGTCTGCTTAAGCGGCGAGCGCAGCGTGCACTTTGCCAGCGGCAGCGCCGAGCGGCGCCGCTGCGCGAGTCCGCGCGCGCTTGGCTGCTCGCGCCGCTGCGACTCGGACGGCGACTTGCGCGCCAGGGGGCGCTGCGCGGGCGGCTCGGGACCGCGACCGTCGAAGCGCGTCACGCTCACGTGCCCGCCGGCGGCGACCACGGCCGGCCGCACGCACCGCTCCGCCACCACTACCTCCTCCTCGTCGTCGTCCTCCAGCGTGACGGTCTTTGGCCGGCGGAGGGCGGCGGCGGCGACGGCGCGCGCCGCCGGCCGGACGCGCCCTGCCGAGCGTGGCGTCACTGTCCGCGGCGCCGGCGCCCTCCGCCGGCCGGGCTGCGGATGACCACGCGGATCGGCTCGTCGGCGGGCCGACGAGTCGTCAGTGAAGTCGTCGTACAGCGATGAGAACTCGTCCTCGGCGCCGGAAACGAGCTGCAACGACTTGTCGGCGCGCTGCGCGCCGGTGCGGTCGTCGGTGCGCACCTTCTGGTCGTCGGTGAGGTTGTGGCGGCGCGGCGTGTCCCACGGAGCGTCCGTCCAGACGGTCTTGCGCTCGTCGCGCTGGCGCGGCGAGCCCCCAGGCGCGCTCCGAGCTGCCTGAGGTGGAGGCGGCGCCGCGGCCCCGAGGTGGGCGTGAGCGCGGGCCCGAGCGCGCGGCGCCGCCTCCGCTTCGCGCTGCGCGTTCAGCCGCTCGTTGACAGAGCGCAGGAGCTCGGTCACGGCCGGCGGCCGGCGGCGTGCGCCGCCGCTCGTCGCCACCACCGCCGGCGACGCCGGCAACGGCCGCGCGGCCCGCGCCGCGGCTACGTCCGCGGCGGCGGCGCCGGCGCCGGCCGCTGGATCTTCCCGACCCGGCTTCGCCGCCGGCGCCGTGGTCGGTTCGCGGCACGCCCACGGGCCGGCGCGCCGCCGGCCGCGGCCGCTCGCGCAGCGAGACGCCCGACCGCAGCACGGACAGGCCGGAGCGCGCGCCTGGCCGCGCTAGCTGGCTTAGTAGAGGGTGTCACCGCCGGCCGCACTGTCTTGTCCGTGCGCAGCGGCGAGCTCGACTCCACGCTGCTCGTTAGCGGCCGCTTGGACGGCGTGCGTAGCTCCAGAGGACGGATGCGCGCCTCCTGGGAGAGCGGATGGGCAACAGCGATGACATGCGATGCGATGACAACAGCGATGGGAGCGGAGACAAGTTGGCCTTTGGGCTCCTATTTCACCATACCAGATGGGCGATATAATATGCATTGAATGGGCTTACCCGCCGTAAAATTCCCGTAAGGAGTTAGCATCTGCCTGCAAGCCGGTTACGCCGGTATAGATGCCAGCCAATTAATATATGATCTCATGCACGCTCTCCAAACCAACCGCGAAAATTTGGCGATTTTGCACCATATAAATAACAGGCCAACATAAGCAACATAGACTATGGCAATGCACAGGCTCTCATCGACCCAGACCACTGGTGATGCCAGATGGCGTTACCTCCGGAAGCGGGACGGTCTGGGGCATGTCGATCCTGTTGGTGAGGATGTTGTACATGCCGGCGATTGTCATCGTACATCTGCCTTCAGAACGCGCTCCTCTATCAGCTGCGGTTGATGGAGAGGATGTCGGACATCTGGTGAATGGCCTGCGGCATCACGGGAAAAACATCCAGTTCTTCGACGCAGCAGTCGACAGTGCTATTCACCCGCCCTGAATGAAAATCGCGAGGTTTGTCCGGAAACACAAACATACCGACGTCTTGCGAGGCCCAGTTCGGTGTCGCAAGGCGCAACGCAAACGCGTCCCTAATGTAGAGGTACGGTTATTTACCTGCATCAAGAACATACTACACACTGGTGCAGTGAAACGTGCTCAGCAAACTGAGACCGGTGTTCAAATCTTGCACATTCCGTCAGAATTTCACTATTTCTATGTCGCGACAAGCAGGGCTTGAGGCGCGGTACCAATGACCTAGCAGTGACCAGCTCTACTGCTTGCCCGCTTCAATGCACACATAGCATGACAAGTACCACAGCAGCGCCGGCCGTGCCCTGCTAACCTGACATTGCCGTCTCGGCCGGTATAGATGCAGCAACACCAACACGTCAGTATCACCCCGTCGCCTACGTCACGTCTAGCGTCACACCACCAGCCGTCCGGCGGACGGAACGGGGCGCGGCCGTCCCGTCACGTGACCAGGGCAGCAGCTGCGTCTCGAGGAAGACTCCCGGGCAACCAGACAACCGCGCCGCTGTCCGCATCGACCCAACGGATGAAACATGCAAACGGCGTGTGTCGGTCGCACTGCTGTCGTCGCCTGCGCTTGGAGTGTGGCTGCCACATGTGGTCAGCCTATCAGGCCCGCGGTTGGAGTGTGGCTGCCACATGTGGCAAGCCTTTGAGGCCTGCGGTTGGAGTGTGGCTGCCACATGTGGCCGGCCTATGAGGCCTGCGGCTGGAGTGTGGCTGCCACATATAGCAAGCTTCTGACGTAGTGAGAGCCAGCGGAGAGGAGGACTGTGCGAGTACGCGTGTGGCCAATATCGCAGTTACTGTTGCCAATCTGATAACTGATTTGAGCCGTACATCGTGCGGACTGAGTCATGCACGTATCACCAAGATTCTGCTACTAGCCACTGGCCCAGATAACCACTCGATGTCGTTAAGCCCAGCCCCTTATTTGGTCGGCCCACTTATTTGGTATCCGCCGGTACAGAAAAAGTGTTCTGTTGTGACATCGCTGGAACTGACGTTGCTCTGGCGACTGCTTCCAACGAAAACCTGCGTTGCACATTTGTATCCAAGTTTGCCTTGGTGACAAAATATCGGGCATGTTTGGTGTCACATATCGAGCTTGTCTTGGTGACCACTTATTGAGCATATTTTGATGACGAAATATTGGGGATGTCTTGGTAACGAAATAAAGTGAGGAACGATTTGCCACGTCTGTTTGCGTATTAATTCCAAGAGACATGGTGGCTGCCATGCGTCATGTCAGCGGCGAACAATGTCTTACTGATCATGTGCCATTTCACAGGTAAAGAGGAACGCTCACACTGTTGTGTAGCTGATCGACAACAGGGGTCGATCGATGGGATGTGTATGCAGCTGATCGGGATGGGATGTGTAGTGTAGCTGATCGGGATGGGATGTGTAGTGTAGCTGATCGGGATGGGATGTGTAGTGTAGCTGATCGGGATGGGATGTGTTGTGTTGCGTTTCTTACTGTCATGTGCCATTTCACAGGTTAAAGGGGCTCTCACACTGTTGTCGTGTAGTTGATCGGGATGGGATGTGCTGTGCGTTTCTTACTGATCATGTGTCATTTCACAGGTTAAGAGGGGCTCTCACACTGTTGTCGTGTAGTTGATCGGGATGGGATGTGCTGTGTTGCGTTTCTTATGATCATGTGTCATTTCACAGGTTAAGAGGGGCTCTCACACTGTTGTCGTGTAGTTGATCGGGATGGGATGTGTTGTGTTGCGTTTTACGATCATGTGCCATTTCACAGGTTAAGAGGAGCGCTCACACTGTTGTCATGTAGTTGATCGGGATGGGATGTGTAGCGTAGTTGATCGAGATGGAATGTGTAGTGTAGCAGATCGGGATGGGATGCGTAGTGTAGCTGATTGGGATGGGATGTGTAGTATAGCTGATCGGATGGGATGTGTTGTGTAGCTGATCGGGATGGGAGGTGTTGTGTTGCGTTCGTCGCATTGTTATGAATTTCATGGTTTGGAGCTTTGCGTATTACAGGTTGAATAGCGATGCGAGTCTTCTTCCACATGAACCTCCCCTTGGTAAATAACCACTATACAGCAAAGATTGGACAGAAATAAAATTGTCCCGACTGTATGGTGTGGCCGTTGACTTTGTGGGGACGCAAAGACACTTATGAAATTTGAATCATATTTGTGATGCCAATTATTGGACATCAAGTTTTGCTTAAGTCTTGTTCGAGAGCAAACAAGGCCCAACTGGCGTGTGTGTCGCGTGTCCCTACGTTCACGTTACAGGGCTACTGCGTGACTGTATTTTGGATGGTTTGACCGGTCGCTTCCAGTCTCAAAGCAGCCTTTCGGCAGCGAGCTGGCCACGTTACCACCCTCCCTTCACGATTAATACGTCGGTCACGCTCTCGCGAAAAGCAGACTTAATTAGCTCGTCGTCGTGCGCGCGATCCACGCATTATTCACCAGCAGACAATGCCGCGGGAAATAATACACCTCCTAAAGAACAGAGCGCGGATGCGTTAGCCACTGACAGCGCAAACACAATGATGAGACGGGGAGCGCGGAGGTGAAAGCATATTGCTTGGCTTTTGGCTACGAACATTCACGTAATATGTCGGGTCTTGCCCTATTTTGCGCTAGAATTGTGAGACATACGTGTTGAGCGTAGTGCCCGCGAATCTGTTGAGGAGAGTGGGGCCTTCAGTTTATTTCTTCTTCTTTTTGTTTAGTGAAATTCTCAGAAAATGACGACATGCTTTTCTGATCAAAACTTTCATCCTTAGGCTTCCAGCCAGTGGAATGAAGATTCTGCACATCGGCACGCTATTATCATAACGGTTTTTGTCACAGCCCTTAGAGTTACAGCCAAAGACAAAATGCCAAATCGACCATGTTCGGCGTGCAGAATTTGGACGCTGAAAAGCACTCTTGGTACGCAAGTTCTATGTTTATTCTAAGCAAATACAAAAGGAGCACCCGACCCTTGTAAGCGCATCGCCTGCATATATCTTTCACTCGTAAACCAAAATAGTCATACCAAATCAATTTCGCTTTTAAGTTAGGAGATGAGCTCCGACCTCGCGTCAGAATCACACAGCTAGTTTCCTTTTCCTGTACAAAGGGAGGTAGGCATGCTTAAGGGGGCGAGTCCCAAAACGTTTACATATTCACCTTTACCAGACCAAACGGAAATATCGATAAAAACAGACTTTCAACCCCGGTAAGTCGGAAAAAGTGTAATGCTGATGATGATGGCGTAGTGTAGTGAGATAAGGACAGATAATACATTCTTTCTAAAAATAGAGACAGGCGATGGCTTGGTCATCGACCACAACACGCACACTCAACGTACATAGCAACCTAATGCTTTCGTATTGACTTTACACACGGTAACATAAAGTCGGCTTGTGGTAAGTGGTGCGGCATGTGTTAATAAGGTTGACAACA
>NW_023596545.1:12837737-12854914 GCF_011947565.3 Pollicipes pollicipes | reverse complement strand
ACTATGAGATTGATCAGCCTAAATAATCGGGTGTGCTATGAACGCTCAAAGTTGCCCTGGACCCTATACATTTTGGTACTCAACTTAAAGTAATTATCGGTATCGTCCCACCAAGGATGCTTTGACGTCTTCAATTTTGTGTAACTGTAGACAATTGCATGGCGGATCTTTCGGTGTAAAAAGTCAAATGGACGTTGCAAGCTTACTGATTTAGGACAGGTTCAAGTTAGACCGTGGCTGTCAGTCGAGACAATTTTTTGGGAATCGTTCATTCTGATGTGGGAACAGAGTGTTCGACGAAGTAATGCGTCTATGAAATAGTTTATTAGGCAAAAAGACAATTGAATCAGGATCACGTTAGGTGCGATTGAACTTGGATCTGGTATGAAGGTCAGACTGAGGTCAAAACCAGCCAGCTTTTTCACTAGAAAGCTTGCGTAATGGAGCAATTGCTGATGCTTCTTTCGAATGTATTTATAACAGGGGCGACACAGGCATCTTCCATGTACGTCGTAAGGGCCAGAGTCGGTCATTGACCTAAACTGACCCAGGTTAACGTTTGGATTTAAAACATAGCACCTAACGTAATCCTTTTACAAAAATTCAAATTTACAACACAAAATTTAAGCAATCTCGCAAGTCTTTGGTCATCATGACCTGCTAAAGATCAAATAAGGTCACTGACACAAAATGAACACAGCCGACCTTTTGCGTAGAATAGGTGCCAAGGTGCTTCGATTTTGACCCTGCTTTATACTTCACCCGAGGTTCGTGACCTAGAAATCTCGAATTTTGACACAAGTGAGTTCATATGCAGGACATCTGTCCTTGTGAATTTAAGGTGTCTAGCGCTTTTAGTTTTTTAACCTATCAGAGGGCTCAAATTCCTTTTATTGGCCAGTTTATATGCAAAGTTCGTTTTTGCATCCAAACAAAAGCAGAAGAGATGAATATTGCTACCATTACCCTTATTTGGCTGACCGTAGCGTACTTGTAAGGTGTTATATAATACCGTAATTTGGTCGCAAGGTGTTTGTTTCAGTGCTCTTGTAAGGTTACGCGGTGATACAGCGGCGTAAATATTCCATGCATCATGTACGTGCTATTGGCGCTGTGACTCTCTTTACCGGCTATGTCTGGTATGTGTGTTATGCATTCATATTCCGCCCCCGGCGCTTTTTGAAAAAATGCGTATATATTTTATCTACTGACGTAAGTTTTTTGTCGTGCTAGTCCCGAAAGGTCAACTTAGGATGGAGGGAATTTGTGTAGGGTTGGGCGGCAGGGTGTCAGAGTTACTTTGATTCGCTTCTTTTCATGTAACACCGCCATCCTCGAAATATATTTTCCGAAACGTTGGCGGCCTTGAGCCCTGAAAGCCCCTCCCCACACACCCGATCACAACGTGATAGTTTACGCGCCTATGCCTCACCTTGATGACAGTAAGTGTACCTAATGTGCCACAACTGAAGTTAAGCGTAAGGCCGAAATACGTGTATTTTCTGTTTTAACCGGCATAAAGTCTTCATGTCTCCACGTTGGCATGTAAATAACATCGCATGAGCTCTGTTAGTCATACAGGGTGCGTTTGTTTGCACGTACGCCTCCAGTCTTACACATAATTTGAGGTACAGCCGTTCTGGGTCCTTATGACTCTAATTGGCAGCTTTTGCTCGTTTCTAACTCTTAGCCGTCCTTGTGCACAGATGCTTTCAGCGACGATGAGAACGAGTTAATAGGTCGGACAGAAGGGACTGATGAGTGCTGTCGGCTCGTGCTTATCACTGCTACATTCAGCCCTGTTCATGTCATCATGAACCAACAACCACACACGGTGTACTGTTTTCCAAGTCTGGCCAAACATCATCTTGGCCATCATGAGTTGATCGTGGAGGAAGTTCATAGGACAGAGGCACGTATTCCTTCATATCGCCACTCGTGGCTCTATGGGCAGATGATGGTACTCTATCGCGGCGGCGGGTCTCAGGTTTCACGTGTCCTTTGTTTACTGCACGGCACCGTTTCACGTCAAGGCCTTAGTCTTTGGAGTGGGCTGCCGTTTTGATTATTCACCGCAATCACCTCGTTTCCGCAAGTTTTGGAGCACAAAGCTTTAACTCCAGGCATCTGGCCGTTCATCACTCCTCTTTGTACTTTGTTGGCTTTATGCACTCTCTCACGGCACCATTCTTTAAAAATGTCATAGTCCTGAACGTGAATATGCCGGAGACATGCTACTTGGCGATCATGGGCTTTACTGCTGCGCATGACATCGGTCCGGAACTGGTTAACGCGGCTGCAAACGCAGCTGAGAGGCGGCTGGTTGAAACCTGGTATCGGCAGACTTCTCGACCGGCTGATGCTCAGGTGATGGGAGTAACTGGGTGGTGGGGGGTCGTCATGTAACAGGAATGATGTCGTGCCAACAATCGACCAGGCATCAGAGTCCCAGGCATGGTCTGCCTTTAAATAGATCTCTAGTGGTCCACCTCGAGGGTGCGGCCTCGCTCTGAAAAGTCTTCGAAGTACGGGCCGCCTGGTCCGTGAAGTTAGGATAGAGCGGCTGTATGCATGCATGTTATGGAGGGCATCTTAGTTAATTGAATGACTGGGGCGATACACACACGCACATATATATATATATATATATATATATATATATATATATATATATATATAACAGTTTATGACCATGTGTGCAAATGACCTGTCGAATTTTCCACATGTGCGGAGAGTGTGTATGTGAACGGTATGAACGGCCGCTTTTATCTAAATTGAAATATTTCCCGACTAACTGGAACGAAGGTTTATAAGCTATATATATTATTGTAAGCTTACTTAAAGCTTATTGGCACATGGTCTCACATTAATACAATACGGTTTATTGGCTTCCGGAAAACTTACCCGGAGAAAACGTGCTCTATGGTGATTTATGGCGACTTGACGGCATTCTTTGAATAACTGTTATTCACCCATATCCCGGTCCAATTAGGGCTTGACGTCAGCGTGATCTACGCTTTATGATCTACGCTGCTTTGTCGAGGAAGTGTTGTCAACTCTTATTAACACATGCCGCACCACTTACCACAGCCGACTTTATGTTACCGTTGTTAAAGTCAAGACGAAAGCAGTTAGGTTGCTATGTAACGTTGAGTGTGCGTGTGTGTGGTCGATGACCAGAGCCAGTACGCCTGTCTCTATTTTTAGAAAAGAAATGTATTATCTGTTCTTATCTCACTACACTACGCCATCATCATCAGCATTACACTTTTTCCAGACTTACCGGGGTTGAAAGTCTGTTTTTATCGATATTTTCCGTTTGGTCTGGTAAAGGTGAAATATGTAAACGTTTTGGGAGACTCGCCCCCTTTAAGCATGCCTACCTCCCTTTGTACAGGAAAAGGAAACTAGCTGTGTGATTCTGACGCGAGGTCGGAGCTCATCTCCTAACTTACAAGCGAAATTGATTTGGTATGACTATTTTGGTTTACGAGTGAAAGATATTGATGCAGGCGATGCGCTTACAAGGGTCGGGTGCTCCTTTTGTATTTGCTTAGAATAAACATAGAACTTGCGTAGCCAAGAGTGCTTTTCAGCGTCAGCAAATTCTGCACGCCGGAACATGGTCGATTTGGCATTTTGTCTTTGGCTGTAACTCTAAGGGCTGTGACAAAAACCGTTATGATAAATAGCGTGCCGATGTGCAGAATCTTCATTCCACTGGATCTGGAAGCCTAAGGATGAAAGTTTTGATCAGAAAAAGCATGTCGTCATTTTCTGAGAATTTCACTAAACAAAAAAAAAGAAGAAGAAATAAACTGAAGGCCCCACTCCCTCAACAGATTCGCGGGCACTACGCTCAACACGTATGTCTCACAATTCTAGCGCAAAATAGGGCAAGACCCGACATATTACGTGAATGTTCGTAGCCAAAAGCCAAGCAATATGCTTTCACCTCCGCGCTCCCCGTCTCATCATTGTGTTTGCGCTGTCAGTGGCTAACGCATCCGCGCTCTGTTCTTTAGGAGGTGTATTATTTCCCGCGGCATTGTCTGCTGGTGAATAATGCGTGGATCGCGCGCACGACGACGAGCTAATTAAGTCTGCTTTTCGCGAGAGCGTGACCGACGTATTAATCGTGAAGGGAGGGTGGTAACGTGGCCAGCTCGCTGCCGAAAGGCTGCTTTGAGACTGGAAGCGACCGGTCAAACCATCCAAAATACAGTCACGCAGTAGCCTTGTAACGTGAACGTAGGGACACGCGACACATCACGCCAGTTGGACCTTGTTTGCTCTCGAACAAGACTTAAGCAAAACTTGATGTCCAATAAATTGGCATCACAAATATGATTCAAATTTCAATAAGTGTCTTTGCGTCCCCACAAAAAAGTCAACGGCCACACCATACAGTCGGGACAATTTTATTTCTGTCCAATCTTTGCTGTATAGTGGTTATTTACCAAGGGGAGGTTCATGTGGAAGAAGACTCGCATCGCTATTCAACCTGTAATACGCAAAGCTCCAAACCTCATGAAATTCATAACAATGCGAACGAACGCAACACAACACATCCCATCCCGATCAGCTACACAACACATCCCATCCGATCAGCTATACTACACATCCCATCCCAATCAGCTACACTACGCATCCCATCCCGATCTGCTACACTACACATTCCATCTCGATCAACTACGCTACACATCCCATCCCGATCAACTACATGACAACAGTGTGAGCGCTCCTCTTAACCTGTGAAATGGCACATGATCAGTAAGAAACGCAACACAACACATCCCATCCCGATCAACTACACGACAACAGTGTGAGAGCCCCTCTTAACCTGTGAAATGACACATGATCAATAAGAAACGCAACACAGCACATCCCATCCCGATCAACTACACGACAACAGTGTGAGAGCCCCTCTTAACCTGTGAAATGACACATGATCAGTAAGAAACGCAACACAGCACATCCCATCCCGATCAACTACACGACAACAGTGTGAGAGCCCCTCTTAACCTGTGAAATGGCACATGATCAGTAAGAAACGCAACACAACACATCCCATCCCGATCAGCTACACTACACATCCCATCCCGATCAGCTACACTACACATCCCATCCCGATCAGCTACACTACACATCCCATCCCGATCAGCTGCATTACACATCCCATCGATCGACCCCGCTGTTGTCGATCAGCTACACAACAGTGTGAGCGTTCCTCTTTACCTGTGAAATGGCACATGATCAGTAAGACATTGTTCGCCGCTGACATGACGCATGGCAGCCACCATGTCTCTTGGAATTAATACGCAAACAGACGTGGCAAATCGTTCCTCACTTTATTTCGTTACCAAGACATCCCCAATATTTCGTCATCAAAATATGCTCAATAAGTGGTCACCAAGACAAGCTCGATATGTGACACCAAACATGCCCGATATTTTGTCACCAAGGCAAACTTGGATACAAATGTGCAACGCAGGTTTTCGTTGGAAGCAGTCGCCAGAGCAACGTCAGTTCCAGCGATGTCACAACAGAACACTTTTTCTGTACCGGCGGATACCAAATAAGTGGGCCGACCAAATAAGGGGCTGGGCTTAACGACATCGAGTGGTTATCTGGGCCAGTGGCTAGTAGCAGAATCTTGGTGATACGTACATGACTCAGTCCGCACGATGTACGGCTCAAATCAGTTATCAGATTGGCAACAGTAACTGCGATATTGGCCACACGCGTACTCGCACAGTCCTCCTCTCCGCTGGCTCTCACTACGTCAGAAGCTTGCTACATGTGGCAGCCACACTCCAGCCGCAGGCCTCATAGGCCGGCCACATGTGGCAGCCACACTCCAACCGCAGGCCTCAAAGGCTTGCCACATGTGGCAGCCACACTCCAACCGCAGGCCTGATAGGCTGACCACATGTGGCAGCCACACTCCAAGCGCAGGCGACGACAGCAGTGCGACCGACACACGCCGTTTGCATGTTTCATCCGTTGGGTCGATGCGGACAGCGGCGCGGTTGTCTGGTTGCCCGGGAGTCCTCCTCGAGACGCAGCTGCTGCCCTGGTCACGTGACGGGACGGCCGCGCCCCGTTCCGTCCGCCGGACGGCTGGTGGTGTGACGCTAGACGTGACGTAGGCGACGGGGTGATACTGACGTGTTCGTGTTGCTGCATCTATACCGGCCGAGGACGGCAATGTCAGGTTAGCAGGGCACGGCCGGCGCTGCTGTGGTGCTTGTCATGCTATGTGTGCATTGAAGCGGGCAAGCAGTAGAGCTGGTCACTGCTAGGTCATTGGTACCGCGCCTCAAGCCCTGCTTGTCGCGACATAGAAATAGTGAAATTCTGACGGAATGTGCAAGATTTGAACACCGGTCTCAGTTTGCTGAGCACGTTTCACTGCACCAGTGTGTAGTATGTTCTTGATGCAGGTAAATAACCGTACCTCTACATTAGGGACGCGTTTGCGTTGCGCCTTGCGACACCGAACTGGGCCTCGCAAGACGTCGGTATGTTTGTGTTTCCGGACAAACCTCGCGATTTTCATTCAGGGCGGGTGAATAGCACTGTCGACTGCTGCGTCGAAGAACTGGATGTTTTTCCCGTGATGCCGCAGGCCATTCACCAGATGTCCGACATCCTCTCCATCAAACCGCAGCTGATAGAGGAGCGCGTTCTGAAGCAGATGTACGATGACATCGCCGGCATGTACAACATCCTCACCAACAGGATCGACATGCCCCAGACCGTCCCGCTTCCGGAGGTAACGCCATCTGGCATCACCAGTGGTCTGGGTCGATGAGAGCTGTGCATTGCCATAGTCTATGTTGCTTATGTTGGCCTGTTATTTATATGGTGCAAATCGCCAAATTTTCGCGGTTGGTTTGGAGAGCGTGCATGAGATCATATATTAATTGGCTGGCATCTATACCGGCGTAACCGGCTTGCAGGCAGATGCTAACTCCTTACGGGAATTTTACGGCGGGTAAGCCCATTCAATGCATTATTATATCGCCCATCTGGTATGGTGAAATAGGAGCCCAAAGGCCAACTTGTCTCCGCTCCCATCGCTGTTGTCATCGCATCGCATGTCATCGCTGTTGCCCATCCGCTCTCCCAGGAGGCGCGCATCCGTCCTCTGGAGCTACGCACGCCGTCCAAGCGGCCGCTAACGAGCAGCGTGGAGTCGAGCTCGCCGCTGCGCACGGACAAGACAGTGCGGCCGACGGTGACACCCTCTACTAAGCCAGCTAGCGCGGCCAGCGCGCGCTCCGGCCTGTCCGTGCTGCGGTCGGGCGTCTCGCTGCGCGAGCGGCCGCGGCCGGCGGCGCGCCGGCCCGTGGGCGTGCCGCGACCGACCACGGCGCCGGCGGCGAAGCCGGGTCGGGACGAGCCAGCGGCCGGCGCCGGCGCCGCCGCCGCAGGACGTAGCCGCGGCGCGGGCCGCGCGGCCGTTGCCGGCGTCGCCGGCGGTGGTGGCGACGAGCGGCGGCGCAGCGCCGCCGGCCGCCGGCCGTGACCGAGCTCCTGCGCTCTGTCAACGAGCGGCTGAACGCGCAGCGCGAAGGCGGAGGCGGCGCCGCGCGCTCGGGCCGCGCTCACGCCCACCTCGGGCCGCGGCGCCGCCTCCACCTCAGGCAGCTCGGAGCGCGCCTGGGGCTCGCCGCGCCAGCGCGACGAGCGCAAGACCGTCTGGACGGACGCTCCGTGGGACACGCCGCGCCGCCACAACCTCACCGACGACCAGAAGGTGCGCACCGACGACCGCACCGGCGCGCAGCGCGCCGACAAGTCGTTGCAGCTCGTTTCCGGCGCCGAGGACGAGTTCTCATCGCTGTACGACGACTTCACTGACGACTCGTCGGCCGCCGACGAGCCGATCCGCGTGGTCATCCGCAGCCGGCCGGCGGAGGGCGCCGGCGCCGCGGACAGTGACGCCACGCTCGGCAGGGCGCGTCCGGCCGGCGCGCGCGCCGTCGCCGCCGCCGCCCTCCGCCGGCCAAAGACCGTCACGCTGGAGGACGACGACGAGGAGGAGGTAGTGGTGGCGGAGCGGTGCGTGCGGCCGGCCGTGGTCGCCGCCGGCGGGCACGTGAGCGTGACGCGCTTCGACGGTCGCGGTCCCGGGCCGCCCGCGCAGCGCCCCCCTGGCGCGCAAGTCGCCGTCCGAGTCGCAGCGGCGCGAGCAGCCAAGCGCGCGCGGACTCGCGCAGCGGCGCCGCTCGGCGCTGCCGCTGGCAAAGTGCACGCTGCGCTCGCCGCTTAAGCAGACGTCGTCGGCGCACGCCTGGCTCAGCGCGCCGGGCGCCGGCCGCAGCTCCGGCTCCTGGTCCAGCCACGACCGGCTCGACTTCAGCGGCGGCCGCGAGGGGCGTCACCAGCGCGCCCAGCAGACGGCGCCACCGGCGGGCAAGGCCGCCGTGCGCGAGTCGGAGACGCAGACAGCGGTCGGCGGCTGGCAAACGGAAGCACGGGAGTCGGGCTCGGGGATGCTGAAGTACATGGTGCAGCGGGAGGACCTGGTGCCCGCCTACAGCGCGGCGCCGTACCCCAGGAAAAAGTTCCTGGCGCCACACAGGCTGTACGGCAGCGTTGGAAGACGATCCGGGAATGAGGACAGCTCGCTCAGCTCAGCTGACACCGGTACGGTACTATAATTGTCACCTATCTGCTGACACAGCTTTTGAAAATGTCAATTCTCGTAAAATTTAGACGATTGAGACGCATGAGCGGATATAGACGCACTTTACTGCCCGGTTTCTGGTGATGAGTAGGCGAATTCGTTTTCTGCGAGTTCGTTCGGGTAGATTCGTTATCAGTTGCTCAGTACCGAATCTCATAACCTTTTGACATCCAAGGCAGCATTTTGCTCAGCTGCTAAGTAGAGTAAAGGCCTAATGAGCACGGTAATCGCATAAGTCGCCCAACGTACAAAGCACTCGCCACGACAGGCAGTTCGCTGCACAGAAAAAAGCGAAGACAATCTAAAACTGCGGTCACAGCCATCGAACTTGGTCATGACCATCAATGCTGAATGGCGGTGCTGGCCGCGCATGGTAACCGACGCGGTATGCCTCCTGCCGAAACCTGGTGAGAAAGTCGGCGTCTTGCCGGGGAGGGGGCGATATCCCGTGTCTGAGACACGCACCACCTGGCCACCGTACTGTGGTGGTGGCTTGATATAGCCAGGACAACTGCGCAGCCAGAACCTCGTGCGGGAGGGAAGCATGAATCTGAACAAAGCGTCTTCATAATTAGAATACGCCCGTACAGTGGTCAATAGTGGTTCAGAGGCTCAATTGCTTAGAGCGCCTGCCTTCCGATCCACCCACCGTGGCGGGGTGGGTTCGAGTCGCTTTAGGCGCTCGCTGTTTGGCCTTGACGTGCATGGTCCGCGGCCGGTGGCAGCGGTCGCGCTAAAGGTTAGTTGATGTCAGAGGGCAGGACGGACTGTGCTTAGCATTGCGGCACGCTTAATTTTGCCATTAAATTGTGCCGTTGCTTGGGGTTGCGCCATCGAATGGTAACGGTCAGGGCTTACACAACAAGCGCTGCTTAGCGTCGAATGAAACTCTGCCGTGAACTCTGATCCCAGAAATCCATCCACTGAAAGGATTCGGATCAAATCTTTAAAAGAGAATACTTCTGATGATATAACGGGCACCTGAATGGTAAATGTGGGCACCTTTTTGTGAATGATCAACTAACACCTGATGGTATAGCTGATATCCGAATGGGCACCGGAGCTTGGTGTTGGCTTAAACCTAAACCTGGCATCTTTTGTAACACAGATAACTGTTCACATTTTCAACAACTGTTTTAAATAACCATCTACGAAGAACCCCGAACCAGTGGAGACAATGTCGGTTTTTCACCAATCACCTAAACGATGGTTGCGACCGGTTTCGAAGCCCCGTTGTAGCTACGTGAGGTTGTGTGGCTGTTGAAGTCCCGCACTTCTCTGTCGGACTCGTTAGATGCAACAAGGGTTGGAGCGGGTCAAAATATCATTGCACCTGTCAGGGTCAGAACCTCACACGCGGGACCTGATGTCAACCTCGGTCTCTCCTTGAGCGCACCTTCGATCAGGGAATGTCCTGCATGCTTCTTCCCCCCCCCCCCCCTCCGCTCCGAGGCCTCATCACAGGCACGTGCCTCACCTGTGGCCTTTGGCTCGGCAGCGGCCGTGCCTCGGGGCAAGTATCGACCGCAGACCGTGGCCACCGGTCCGAGTCACGAGAAGGCGCGGAACCGCGTGATCAGGCCCAGCATCGTGACGTCAGAGGACCGGGCCCGGGCCGAAGCCGTCCGGACCAAGGAGACGCGCGTCTGGTGAGTGTCTAGTAGTTTGTCTGTCTGTCTGTCTGTCTGTCTGTCTGTCTGTCTGTCTGTCTGTTTGTCTGTCTGTCTTTCTGTTCGTCTGTCTGTCTGTCTGCCTGCCTGCCTGTCTGTCTGTCTGTATGTCTGTCTGTCTGTCTGTCTGTTTGTCTGTCTGGCTGGCTGTCTGCCTGTATGTATGTTTGTTTGTCTGTCTGTCTGTCTGTCTTTCTGTCTGCATGTCTGTCTTTCTGTCTGTCTGTCTGTCTGTTTGTCTGTCTGTGTCTGTCGATCAGGATGTCGATCTACCGGCCTGTTTGTCGGCTTGTCCGTCTGTCCCGTCCTGTCTGTCCTACCGACGACTCATATCGGGCAGTCAATCTGTCGGCCTACTTGCCAGTCCGTCAACATGAAGATCTGTTTGTTTCTTTGTCGCGGTCTGCCATTATGTCAGCCTGTTCATCAATTTGGCTGCCGACCTGTCGGCCAGTTGACCTGTCTGTTTATTCATCAGTCTGTCCGATCGTCAATATGCCTGCCGTTCTTCTGCCTACGCGCCTCATTTTGATGGTAACGTTTGATGTTTACTAGTCAGGTTGTCTTGAGATATCCCTCTTGGTTTGAGAAGCTCGATGTTCTGATTATAGGCGATAACGACCAGCGTAACGACAAATACGTCGACGGCGTGTGTAAGATTTCCTCGGTGCTCCTGAAACAGTGGTCCTTATACATCTGTTGCTTTTCGTGTGCTTACATATGATCCGAAATCTCAATCCGCCGTCAAGTAACCTAGCGAACGGGTCAATTATAATCTCACTTACCCACAGGCGTTAATCATATCTGGCCCGTAAGATCTGGTTACTCGTAATACAAAAGATTTGTGTCAATGTTATGTGAGTTCAGCAAACACCATGGTATATTTAAAAACATCATCAAATACCATGGTTGTCGACCGATCTAGCGATGTTTATTGAGGCCTGTTGGAATCACTCTGCTGATTCGACGACAGTGATACAATAAACGTCATAATTACGTGAAAGCTCTACGTAACCTGAAAGATGAACATCAAAGACAACACAGTGCTTGTAGCATGACGGAATCAAGTGTGGCATTGTTTATGTAGTGTTTAAACATGCTAGGTCAAGAGCTATCGCTTTCACTGCCTTGCTCGGTTGTCTCGCAGTCGATTTGGAGCTGTTGGGTAAACAACACCGCATGGTTCTCCTGGCGTAATTGTCTTGACGGCATCAGTCAGCATACCAGGCGATCACTAAATGAGCCGCCGAAGCATTCCTAAATCAATCAATGGCCTCGGAGGCTCCGCGAAATGCACCACAGGGCGCGCCGGTTCAATTGCCTGGATCGTGTTAACACCGCCAGCAATAGCACGAGCTCGCCCCGGCGCCTCGCACGAGACCACGAGCTCGCCCCGGCGCCTCGCACGAGACCACGAGCTCGCCCCTGCGCCTCGCACGAGACCACGAGCTCGCCCCGGCATGTCGCACGAGACCGGTTGAGCTGTAACTCGGCTGCAGCTTCCGGAGCCAGCCGCGGAGTACGGCGGCCGGTCTGCCGGCGGCAGGCACCGCTCGGGGCCGCCCTAGGGCCGGCGCCGGTACACGTTCACCGGCTCCTTGCCGGCGCACGGCTCCACCCGCTCCACGAGCTGCGAGTAGAGGTGCCACAGCAGCGAGCTGCTGTGGCAGACGGTGCCGCCGCCACGCTCCTCCTGCGTCGTCATGCGGTTGATGTCGCCCACGCAGACCCAGGGTCGCGCCACCTCCGAGGAGACGGCCCACTTGCTGTGGTCGTGCGTGCTGGTGAAGGCGATGGTGAAGCGGCCGCCGGCCGGCGCGCCGCGCGCTGCCACCACCGTGATGTTCTGCACGTTCTGCACGGGGTACGTCAGCTCGCAGTCGGACGGGATGCGCTCGTCGTGTGGACCGTTCATCCAGGTCTCGGTCAGCAGCGGCGTGCGCAGCGCCGGCGCCGCCAAGTCGGCGTACAGGTCCTTGCCGAAGGCGCGCGCCTTGGCGTAACTGACAAACGGCTGGCCGCCAGGCGTGGCCAGGGGCGCGATGTTGAACCAGGGCGTCCGCGAGCGGACGTCACCCTGGACGACGCGCTCCATCAGCGGGTACCGGGCGGCCAGGTCGGCCGCCAGCTGGCTGGCGAAGATGAAGGGCTCGTTGAAGAGCAGCTGCTGCGCCACCGTCTCCACCTGGCTGCCGGCGAGCGTGACGCAGAGGAAGCTCTGGCCGTAGCGCTCGCCGGTGTCCGGGTAGTCGTACGGCTGCCCCGGCGGCGGCGGGTAGTGCGGCACGCTGTGCACCAGCCAGAAGCCGGAGTCTCCGTCGAACGCCACCACGCCCTTCGTGTGGCCCTTGTCGAACGAGGTCGGCCCGTCCGGCTTCTCGTCGTTGTAGAACACGTACAGCAGGCTTTTGCGCTCGGACTTGGCGTAGACGGGCGCCAGCGTGCGGCCGGCCGCCGAGCTGCTGTCGTTGATCGCCACCTCCGACAGGGTCCAGAGCGCGCCCGTCGTCGCCGCCGACGAGAAGTGCGTATAGCCGATGCCGGCCTGCACGAGCGCGTCGTCGGCGTCCTTCAGCCGTGGCAGCTTGTAGAGCACATACCAGTCGACGGCCGCGCCGTCCTGGTCCAGGCAGCCGAGGGGCGCGGCGGCCCGGCCGACCGCCGCCGCCGCCGCCAGCAGGACGCAGAGCGCCGCCGCCATGCGCCGGGCCATGGTCACGACTGGCGCCTGGCCGGCCAGTCTCCACCCCCGCTCTACTCCACGCCGCCCCTCCCTCCCCCCCCCCCCCTCCGTATCGGTCGGACAAAGACGGGGCCGGAAGGGGAACCGCAGACGCGGCTGGCGGCGTCGGCGGCCGCAGCTGCGCGGGTTGGGGCGATAACTGTCAGCTGGCGCCCATGCAACCGCCCCCGGCCGGTGTGACGACGCAGGGGATCGGCTGTTGAGGAGGAGAGTCTTGCACGGGCTGCGCAGGAATAATGTGTCGGAACGATACGACATGAAAACAAAATCATGGGGAAGACAAAAAACTAAGGTGCACGGAAGTTGTAGCAACCATACGTGCGAGCGACGACGAGCCGGACAGAATCAAATGCGTTGTGACTTTGAAAGGTGCCAGTAAGTCAGTTGACATATTGTGGGATTGGTGAAGATCATCAATCGGATCCAGTCCTCTTGTGCACATTAACCTGCCGAACACGTGTGACTCACACTAAAAAGGATGGGCCATCCATGTTTGCATGTCAGGCATCACTCATACGGTTGTGCTGATGCTGTTCGTATTTACTCGCCGGTAAGGCATGACGACTCGTCACTGTCCTTTCAGAGGCACTTCTATCATTGTCCACTTCAGTCAGCAGATTGTAGGCGGCGGCAAGGAATCCTGCCGAGGCCAAAGGTCAGGCGGCACCGCTGGCGCCCCAGGTGCCACTCGTGCGAGCCGTCGCGGCACTAGCGGCTTGTGGTTTTTAGACAGCTCTGTGTGAGATGGTGACCTGATAGGCGTAATCCAGCGCGTGTTTACTGGATGTAATCAGGGGGGGGGGGGGGAAATGACGTGGCGCCATTATGCCGGGATGGTTGAGCAGCAGCGCAATCCGTGCACGTGCTTTCTTCAAATCAGTGTGAGCGGAATGCCCGTTTTTTAATTAGCTGAATGTCAGGCGATGCAGGTGTGGTTATAAAAGACATGTTTTGTCTACGAAAAATGCTCGTGAGCCTAAGTTGTGCATAAGATATAAACATCGGCTGAGCGTCTCCTGCTGTCGCTCGTGATCCTTCAAGTTTCTACGCTAGTGCTAGAAATAGATAGCTTTAATAAATTACACCGCATGAAACTTTAACGTCACGTAAATTGGCGAAACTGCTATCAAACGTTAATTACGGATGTATACTTTCGCGGCATTCCAGGCTCTTCTTGCTTCAAAAGGCGTGCATCTAAAAGCTACAAAGACGATTGGTCGCTGTTTGTCTTTAAAGTGATTCTTCAGTGTTTGTTTTAGCAACACCGGCTCCATCCCTCCGAAGCAGTGTAGAGGCTGGATGTTTGTAGCCCCGTCAAACCATGTGATACGCTCTTCTATCCCAAGTGTCGCTCGGCTTCGGAAATACATAGTCCTTGAGATTGTTTCGTGTGTGCTACCCAGACCCTCCCCCACCCGCACACTTCCCGGTCACATGTGTCTGGCCTGCGGAGAAAGAAACATCACCGAAGTAATAGAGAAGACGACAAGCCCTCTTCCTGCGATAGCACGAAAAGTGTGCATTTCCTCACCCCTCTAGGCGAAAAACACTCCGGGTGGGTCGGTCGTCATCACAAGAAAATGCGCTCTGCGTCTGGCCATACGGCATACAACTGTTTCAGCGTGGCACATGCATTCCACTCACCGCACGACCAGCCTATCAGCTGGCGTGAACGGAGATGTCGCGTCCCCCTCCCCCGCTTTATTCGCTACCACTATGCCCTGCAGACATACAGTAGTCCACCCAGTCGCCGCCGCTGCCACCCACCGTCAGCCAGAGAGGGGGGGGGGGGGGGGGGGCGGGGACAGCATCAACGCCGGCCGCTGCGATTGGGCCCATTCGACGGGACGAGTACCTCTCACCGAGAGATGTCTTGGTGCCGTTCCAGGCATTAGTCGAATTCCCCGGGTCGCTGGGCCACTCAGCGGAAGGGCGGTCGTTACTTTGCTTTTATCGCCGCCACCACACACTGCGGGCCAACTTACCTTCAGTTGTTCCCTTCTGCGTCCTGGGACCGTTTAATAGCCTGGGTTAGTGTTTGGTGGGTATCACTACATCGCCTATTGCTGCTAAGCAGGGGGTGCACAGGACTTTTGTACGGGTGGGGCCAGGCCTCGAAGATGCACCAACAGCAATTTCATGGGGGTGGGGAAGGAGCGAAACAGCAGCTGCAGATCTTCATCCTGTCTTTTCTCGTGACTCAATGGCGTTCGGCGCGTTGCATCTTAAAAAGCAAGGCAAATGCTGTACCCCTCGCCAGTTAATTTTTCTTGCGATGTTCGAGCCCAACATTTGATAAGGGAGAGGTGCGAACCATGTGCGCGTGAGACGCTGCGGGTAATCATGTTGTAGTTCTGCACCCGTCGATGGCTACGCTGAGAGATGCTGACAAAGGCACACGTTATCACTTTATTGTAAAGACGATCCCAACGCTTATATGTTGGAAACTTCCAACCACGTTCACACAGCGCATTCTTATCAAAATAGAGTTCGTCGCATCTGCAAATACATCGCGCAGTTCCATCTGCCAAAAGTAAGCCAACTCGTCACTTATCAACAGAAACCAGCAGCCTCGCAGCAGAGAGAACACCCTGCGTTCCAAACTCCGTTCACTTCAGTCCCCGGTAACGCAGGCCCATGGATCCGGCCTGGCGCCTCAGGCATACGCGCAGGGCGTGCGTGCCTTCCCAGGCGCCAGCAGGCTTGCAGACGTGGTAGGGGGCGTTACATGACATCCGGGAACACCTTGTATGGGTTCATGATGCCGTGCGGGTCCAGCATCGCCTTCATCTGTCTCATCAGCTTCATCTCCGCCTTGTCCTTGCAGGAGGCGCCAAGGTTTCTGACGACGGAACGGCATTGGTAGCAGACGTTTTGAGCGGATGGTACAGACTGGCATACGCCGCGAACAGCAGACTACGAGCGCTAACAAAAATCAAACTGCACGACATCTATTCATGCCAAAAAAGCTCACGTTCGCAGCCACGCTCCGTGCGGTAATGCAGCGACGCGTAAGAAGCGGAGTGCGTTTGCAGCTCCAGACATGAATCGGCATTGACAGATGTAAGTTGTGCACTAGTTTTGGCACAGACCAGCCGAGAGACGCGTGCGTCGACACGAAACACCACAAGTCATGCGCAATTCAACACATGTGAAAAAACGTACTTAGGCAATGTAAAAAATGAGCAATAGACAAACCATAAATAGAAAATACATAACAAAACATTGTCACGCTTCCTTATTTCCTGATGGGAGCGTACGCCACCATAACCAAAGCCAACACCGCTGGCCCCGGCACAGAATCCCGCCAAACCACCACTCGACACCTGCCCTCTGCCTCGCACGGTTGACGTCATCACCGCCTTCCCCGCGACCACTCCCACCCTCTGCCTCGCACCGATGACGTCATCGCCGCCTTCCATGCGACCACTCCCTTCCTCTGCCTCGCACCGATGACGTCATCGCCGCCTTCCCCGCGACCACTCCCTTCCTCTGCCTCGCACGGTTGACGTCATCGCCGCCTTCCATGTGACCACTCCCACCCTCTGCCCCGCCTGATGACATCGCCGCCTTCCCCGCGACCACTCCCGTCCTCTGTCTCGCACTAATGACGTCATCGCCGCCTTCTCTGGGACCACTTACCGGCTCTTGAAGCCGCAGCCGAGCTCGGCGGAGACGGCGCCGCCGGCGGCCGTCACGTACTCGGTGATGAGCCGGTCCAGGGTGTCGGCGGTGCGCGGCGAGAAGGCGGACGAGAGCAGCGCGAGATGCAGATTACCGTCCAGCAGATGCCCGAAGCTGGCCACCTGGCGGGGCGGTGATGCCACCGGGGTGGGTGGGGGGACACCGGTGGAACTGCCGACACTTGAGACGGCAGTCACGCGCCGCCAAACCGTCCATGTCCATACAAGCTGGGTCGGATTCTGATACAAATACTCGACGCACGATCGTATCAGTTCTACTGTCCATCAGCTAGCTGGTTAAAGAGATTCAGCCGATAAATTTGCGAACACGTAATTAGTGTCACGAACAGGAACACATATAAACAACATAAGGTCTACAAAAA
>NW_023596545.1:12703889-12836737 GCF_011947565.3 Pollicipes pollicipes | reverse complement strand
AGGAGAGGGAGAGGAGAGAGAGAGAGAGAGAGGGAGAGGGGGAGAGGAGAGAGAGGGTATATATATATATATATATATATATATATATATATATATATATATATATATATATATATATATATATATATCCATATGTGTGTGTGTGTGTGTGTGTGTGTGTGTGTGTGTGTGTGTGTGTGTGTGTGTGTGTGTGTGTGTGTGTGTGTGTGTGTGTGTGTGTGTGTGTGTGTGTGTGCGTAAATACACTTAAAAGGACAGCATGGTCTTTCGAATGATTCTAGCGGATGAAATAACGCAGGGCTATTTCCATGTGTCCATAAAATGCAATAGAAACATGGCTGTTCGGCATAGGGGCGTAAACAAAAGCGCTGTGGTGAATAGAATATAAAAGACTTGAGATGACATGACGGCCTGGGAAATTCCAGGATAATAGCAAAAGCTTTCCTACCTTCAAAGCTATGAAACGTTCAGGCTTTGACGACACAACATTTCCAACCCAACATCCATTGTCCCTCCCACCAACCAAGCAGGTAGTGTATAAATCCCAGTGTTTCATTCCATGTTAATACATACTAGCTGGGCAGCTCACATTGTGAGCGGAAAGCTGATCACCCCAGAGATTATGGTCAAACCGTTTTGTGAATAGGAAATTTCCAAAATGAAATAAATGTGAGCAAATGTGATTTCGTTCCCATCCATGCGAATCAATTCTTTATCCGACTCTGCCGAATAGGCAATAGATGCGTATGCCAATCCGATTCAGGCAGCATAGAAACAATTCCAAATCGGACCAAATTCCGCTGGAGTCAAGCACAAGCGTGGTTGCAGCGGTTGCACGGGATCAGAAACGATGAGGTTCCATCCAGTTTTATACCTCTTTTCTTAGATTTCCTGTTCAGCGCTAGAAAACATGACGGAAAACCAAAGCCGGTGATTGAATATTTAGAGGGAAATGTACCGACCTTGGCGCACATTAGAACTATCTGTAATGAATGGCGGGACTAGTCATCACCGAGCATAACGCTAAAACATGCACTTGGGGCACAGCAAACCTGAAATAACTTGGACAGAGCTAAAAGATGCCGAGTTCAAGCCGCAATCAATGAACCTTACGTTGATAGCCGCCACATATGCAACATGAAATTGCACGTACATTGGCAAATCGCAACTCGTGCAACAGGTGTTTAACAGATCTAAAATGATTCCGCAGCGGGCTGCAGCTGGGCTTTTGCGACGCTGATGGGCCTCAACTTGTAATGTGAGGCAGCCTTCGGGTACACGGATCCCATTGCACTTCAGCGCAATGAACAACCATTTCTTATCGAAACAGCCTATCGTGAGCTCCTAAAACAAATATCATAAAAACAACTTAGTATCAATGCCTGCTCAACAAACGTTTAAACTCAAATGTATAAAACAAAAGTGACCAAGATCTACTTTTTGGTGTGTGAGCTGTGCAGGAGTCATGTGTAAAGGTTCGTGGCAGTCGCCGTTTCAAATAAGGAGTTCTAGGCGTTGTGGAGAATTTGAGAAAACTGGCTTTGCGTTCTAGTCGAGCACGTATATTAGGTATATATATATATATATATATATATATATATATATATATATATGTGTGTGTGTGTGTGTGTGTGTGTATAGATATGCACGTTTTGCGAAAAACTCCCGGTGGACTTGGCATTGATTCCTTTTTAACGTTTTCGCGATAAATCTGATGACAGTCTTCGGTTTTTCTTACCGTTCGCTTTAAATGGCACCAAAGCTCATGACACAACAATACAGATTGTTATATTGCATGGCTTGGTATTAGTCATATTTCTCAACCATTCATCCCTCATCGCACATTTCTCGAGCGACGATTCTAGACAAAGTCAATATAACGGCGTGTTAGCAAATTTCAAGTTATCTCGTGACTATTCTAACATGGAAGTCAAGCCTACATATATCAGCTTTTGTAATATCGGTATAGCGCAAACATACTACAGGCATATCACATTACAGATGCAAACATTCACGCATCATGTATACTCATCACTGACAGGTAATAACGTTCATTTGCGACACGCAAAACACTCCATGTTCCGGAGCTCTCCGCCCTAATAGTGGCCCTCCATACAGATGGAGGGTTCCACGAACATTTGTTTGCTTGTCAATGCGAGGATCCCATTGGCGGATATGTATCGCTTCTGGAGGGATGAGTTTTCGTCTCTGTGTGGAGTGTGCGATGATTTTTGTGCTGTTGAGGATTTGCGTGTCAGGTGGGTTTTGTCTTGGTCTCTGTGTGTGTGTGCGCGGGCCGCCGTTTTGTGGGTGCATGGTCAAACGTCTGAAGAGTTTCGTTGCGTGGCCAATATATGCACTATTAAGTCACAACGTACAGCCTTCTACGTTGTATTTATAGTAATTCAAGACGTTTTACGTCGCAGTATCTAAAACCGAAAAAACAGAACATTTCAACATGTACCACCTATTCTTTAAAAAAGCACAATGTCCCTGGCTACAAAGCTGACGAAAAGCCCTGCACAGCAATGTCTATCACATTTGTCAAACGAAGAATCCGAGTGGCGGTATCAAATTAAACTTTTATTGAGTTAAACATCCTCCATGATCATGAACAATAGCCCTCCACGTAATTCGGCTCCATTAAAAAAAGCATCATTTGTCACCACAAATGCGGCATAGAGACGATACACATAGAAAACATACATACATATCCGCGAATGGCACTCTCTCATTAGCAAACAAACAAATGCACGTGGAAACATCCATCTGCACGGAGGGCCACCGTTACGGCAGAGAGCGCAGGAGCATTGAGTATTTTGCGTGTCGCGGATAAACGCTGTTACCGGTCAATATTGAGTGTACTGCGTGAGTAAATGCTAATGTCTGTACTGTTATATGTCTGTGCTCTGTTTGCGCTACACCCGTTTTACAAAAATTGAGGTATGTGGGCATGAGATTCATGCTAAAAGGTCCCGAGAGAACATGAATTGTGCTTACATGCGAGAATATCGACTTTGAAACCATCAGTCAAGAAAATGGCCGATAAAGGATAAAACGTTAAGAAATATAGATCATAGCAGGCCATGCGATATAAAATCAATTACTTATTTGCAACATGAGCTTTGGTGTCATTTTGAGCGAACATCGAAAAGAATATCGAAAACTGTCATCAGTTTTGTCGGGAAACATCCAAAAACATCATCAATGCTGAGTCCACTTTGACTTTTAACAATGCGTGTATCAAAAATAATATATAAGCTCTATTATATACACTATAATAATATATATATAGTTATTATATATATTATAATAATATATATAGCTATAGTATATACCCAAGCTATATATATATATATATATATATATATATATATATATATACATAGGTATGTGAATTTCGAGAAAAAGTCGCTGCCCCTGCCCCAATGATAGAAGCCGCTGGGGTGCATGCGGTTTGCGATGTTGCCCGCATTCATCAGAAGAATCAACTGCAGCCTGCCACTCGAGGCGCCGTCGCCACAAAACATTCGAACTCGTGGCATGCGCCCTGAAAAACAGAGTCCAGCGAGAGCATAGCGGAACATCAAACATTTCAGGGCACAACGAATGTTATGAGCGCCATAATTGTCGCTTTTACGACAGCTCGATGCAACTTTTTGCTCTGGTTGCGTTGGTGATGACTTGGAGCTGTGGGGCGCGTTGACGGCGAAAGGTCATGAAGCGGAGGTCATGTCTCCCCACCTGAGCTTGCATTGGTGTTTTTTACAACCAAATAACATTGTTGTATTGCGGCCCATGTGCTTTATTGCGACGATTGCCAAAGGCGCACTTCGGAGTGCTGAACAGCAGCTCAGCCGATCGGCACTTGCGCAACGCACCGACGTGCTCAATGAATGATAGGAATACGCCTAATACCTCTTTTGGTTGACACATCCGCTGTCAACAATACATCTGGACGGCTAGCATATCAGCTCATTACAGTTGTGACGCAACTAATGGTGACCTGTATCCTAAATAACATCTGACTGGTCATTCATTTCGTTTTCCATTTGAAGTTCGGCTCCTGGAGGTGAGCTGTAGTAGACGTGGAAGACAGGGCGCATCCCCAGATCCACATTGAAATTTGGCGCCACGCCTAAGGCGTTACATGCAAAGGTTGAGTCCAAAATACACTCCAGTTCTTCCAATCATCAGCAAGTGAAGCCGCACTCGCGACTCTTTCAAAAGAAGCGACCGCTCGCCTACTCCGCCGAAGCTGATCAAAAGCGTTCGATTTTCGCATGTTGATGCACACCACAAGTCAGTTCGTACAAACCTAGTCATGATGCCGCGGTGACAAGGTTGCTCCGTTTTGAGTGCGCTGCTGCATACACAGGCCTTCAATTGCTGTGTGTGAGTTGCGTCAGCCACTGACCTGCCCTTGACCGGTGTATGATCCCTTAGTCACAGGCCTACCCTTGACCTACGCAACCCTGACCTGTGACCTAGTCTGCCTCTGACCTGTGTATCGTCCCATGACCTGTTATGTGTATCTTTCCCTGACTTGCCCATGTATATTTCCTCCGACCCGTCCCTGTGCATCTTCCCATGACCTGTTAATGTGTATCTTTCCCTGACTTGTCCGCGTGTATTTCCCCCGACCCGTCCCTGGGTATCTTTCCCTGGCCTGTCCCTGTCTACCTTTTCTTGACCTGTTCATAAGTATCTCCCCTTGCTTCTCCATGTGTATCTCCCCTGACCTGTCCCTGTGCGTCTCCTCTGATCTGTCCATATGTATCTCCCTGACCTGTTCATATGTATCTCCCCCGACCTGTCCCTGTGTATCTTTCCCTGACCTGTTCACTTGTGTTTCCCATGGCCTGTCCATATGTATCTCCCCTAACCTCTCAATGTGTATCTTCCCTTTCCTGTCCCCATGTATCTCCCCTGATTTGTCTGTATATCCCCCTGATCTATATCTCGCCTGACCTGCCTATATTCATCTCCCCTTGACCTGCCCCTGTGTATCTTCCTCTAGCCTGTCCATGATTGTCTTCCCCGGCCTGTCCCTGTGTATCTCCCCTGACTTGTCTGGTGTATCTCCCTTGAAGTGGCCCTGTGCATCTCCCTCTGACCTGTCTCTGCTACCTCCCTGCCTGTCCCATACCTATGTTCCCTGACAGCGGCAAGCTCCCTCCTGACCGGTGCATGAGGCCCCAGTCACAAATCTACCCATGATCTGCATGCGATCCTTCGGTCGTCTGTCTGCACCCTGACCTTATAAGTCTGCTACTGGCCTGGGCATGACCCACGGTCACAAGTCTGTCAGCGGCATAAGTACGCTGCCGTGCCGCGAGTCTGCCTTCGACCCGTGGGCGACCTCACTGCGACAGGCCTGATCCTTGACCTGCGTATGACGCCACGGTCGCCGGTTGGTCCCTGACCTGTGGATGATGCCGCGACCGTGCATGTAGGTGAGAGCCGAGACCAGCTGGCGGCAGAAGGGACGGGCCCGGCCCTCGGGGAACCGGCCCTCCCTCTGTGCCTTCACCAGCGACGACAGGTCACCGCCCGGCGCGTACTCCATCACCAGACAGTAGAGGTGACCCGACTGCGGAACAGGGCCGAGTCAGTGCGGAGTTTCGGTGGCGCGGAGTCGCGGGAAACAGGGCCAGATCAGGCGGGGAGACATGCGGCACAGGGCCAGGTCAGGCGGGGAGACCTGCGGCACAGGGCCAGGTTAGACGGGGAGTCTTGCGGCCAGGGTCAGACCAGGCGGGAGTCGTGCGGCACAGGGCCAGGTCAGGCGGGGAGTCGTGCGGCACAGGGTCAGACCAGGCGGGGAGTCATGTGGCACAGGGTCAGACCAGGCAGGGAGTCATGCGACCAGGGTCAGGCCAGGCCGGGGTCATGCGGCTCAGAGCCTGGCCGAATGTAAAGCTATACCCAGCTTTGCACAGTTGTTTGGCCTTGAGTGACAGACATCCGACGAGTTCGCCTGGCATAAACTGGTATGAGCAAATGATTAGAAATTTGCGTCCAACTATGACCTTACACGGACATGAATGTGTGCGGACCTATTGTGCAAGGTTGTATTGGTTTGCATCTGTCAAAGATTGTAAATACCGGAGCCGGATTATGCACCCAATAAAATACATTAGATTTTTTAAACTATGTGCGCGCCTAGTTAATACGCAAAAATCTGTTACAATAAAAGTCGGTTCAGAAAACGAATGACCTTTGTTAATGACAAAAAAATATGCACGTGGTTACATTTGGAGAGCGCTCGGCTGCAGCAAATAGATCAATACCATTGTCCATTAACAGAGACAGTCCGTGTGTGTGCATTACACAAAGATGTTCGCCTCTTGACGCACGCCTGTACTGTCTTTGATCTAAAACAGAACTTGTTTACAGCTAACGTTAAATCCACGCGACTGGAAGAGTCTGAGATATTACACTTTTAAATGTTCATACTAGGCAGCCAGGCAGGTGAATTGCATTTGGAAGCGATTTTCCACAACACGGTGCTGTAAAAACTTTCTTTATCCTCAACCAGAGTGTAAAGCAGCGTGTGTGGAAAGATCGGAGAAGGGGGGATTTTAAACACTCCTTAAAATCGCAAACTTGTCGATAATGGTCTCGCGGTCCGCCACCGGCCGAACAGGAACATTGCCATTCATTCTCGGCCGCGCACAATTGAGAGGCACCCTCGAGTTTTTGCTCCGGTGCAGCGCCCGCGGGATTGAATCAAAAAGTTCGGTCGCCGGTGAAAACCCATCGGACTTTGAAAACCGTCACACGGTCCCTTTCTCGTCCGACGAAATGACAAACTTTGCGAATGAGACGCTGCCAGAATACGAATCAGCGATTGGAAGCCGCCGACAACAGCCCTGGGGCGGCTGTTGACGTCGGCGGCGGACCGCGACGTGGCCGACGGAACGTGGGGGGGGGGGGGGGGGGGCAGGGGGTAGACGTCTGATCCCGACGCACAAATCCAGATGCACTAGCTCCAGACATGGCGCTGAAAACATAGGAAAACATCAGTTTTTGGTACATTGGAGTGACGCGTCTCATCTCTACATACGCTTTCTTAGTGCCGGTTTAAAATAGTGGCCGGCAGAATCAGGCGTTCCTTAGGGGGTGAAACCTATTGAAAACATCAGGGTGACGAACGAATCGCTGAAGCCAAGTCACCCAAGCTCACAACGAACTCTATGACGGATGAGTCTGGATGGCCGTTAGTAAATGCACGTGTCGCCTGTGCGGCGCCAGGACCCTGGGTCATCTGTCACATACCAGGTTGCAGTCATTCGGGAGCGGCCAAAAACATCTGTAAATCTTTCCGCAGCTGCCTTTTTCCACCCGCCTTTTCAATTCCACGTTTCGAGCGGTCTTTTTGCCCACGAGTAGGAGGGCTTCGGCAGTAAAGCATATCGGGATAAACTGTTATTGGATCTGTCAAAATGAATGCCGAAACTCATCTATTTGCGTCTAAAGCAGGCCTTAAACACGACTGCGCTCCAGTGCCGGAAAAAAGCGTGACAACAAAAACAGCACGGATCGAAGTGCCGGACAAAAACGAACAGCAGCAGCTGACAAATCGTCCTCTCTCGGCTGCGTGGACTCCCCTGCCTCAGATCCGTCCTCATCCGAGCTTCACAACTCGGCAGTACAGCCCCGGACCGGTTTTTGTCATGCCGGTGTGTCGAATGCGTTTTTGTCACCGCCAGCCTGCATGCTCGATCTGAATGATGGTGGGGGTTGAGGTGGGAGTGGGGAGGGGGGAGGTGGCGCCGGCGGCTGGGAATGCAAAGGGCCGAGCTCTTGAGTGACGCAGAACAGCAGTCGGCCGTCCTGGTGATATCCGAGTCCAAACAAACGGAGAGGTGATGACTGCAGGAACTGTGCCCGAACGTGTTCTGTCAACCCGCGCAGGACGACAGGCAGGGCCAGGGGACGCGAGAAGCAGAAGCGCGCGACGCCGGCGGCCGATTTGGATGCATCTATCACCAGCACAAAACGGACACTTGGCTGTCTAGAAAAGGGAAGCCACTGATGAAGCATAGCACAGTAACTTCTAACGTGAAATGACTTGCGAATAACTGATGTCTGTTTGCCTTTGCTTGTTCTAAGCGTTCTGGAAAATTCGGAAAATGGCAATTAAGACCTGATATTGTAGTAGAGCGGATATGTCAACCAGTTCATGCTGCCCAGACATCTTTTTCAAGTCCTTGTGGTTCACAAACGCCGCATCTCTTGTGGGTCCTGAAAATGACTCTTTGACCTGCCACATGCGTCGTGTATGGTCGCCCACTTTCAGAGTTAAAGCTAGCTTAAGACGTTTGCAAAGAAACGGTTCTTAACAAACCTTCTCTCTTGGATGTCGTTCTTGGTTTTGCCAAAGTATGACGTTTTTAAAAGTCTGTCTGACCTTGATAAAGTGACTGTCATTGATTGCCCAATACCAATTATCAGCTATGCACACGGGTGGCACTTTTAAAAGGTGGGATGAAGTGAGGGGCTCAACGGTAATGTTTACTTCTTGAGACTAGGCCTTTCCACACACGGCCTCATACCTAACTTTCAGTCTTATATCGCTAGCAGGCTACGTCATCCAACCCCCCCCCCCTGAAAATGTACACAACACGTCACCTCTGACCGCATGTAACGCACGTGAATGTAGGTTTTTGGAAGCAGGGGAGCGCTTCGTCCCTCTCTTGAACGGACTTCAGCTCATTACTGGTCGATTAATGCCATGAGCTGATGCTTTTTGCTGAAGCTGAGCTGACCAGGCCAACTGCCGATTAGGGGCTGATCCAGCAATGACATTGAAGTGCCAAAACGAGTGAATGACAGTCTCCCGTGCGAAACAGGCCCCGGCACCAGGCCTGGGCGTAAAATGCGGAGTGCATGCCTTCTTGTCTACCATATATTTTTGAATGTAGTCTGTACGAAACATTTTCCATTCAGTGCGTCGTGCATGAAAAGAGTTGAGGGGATGCAAAATTGAAATAAATAAACCAACAACCATCATTTACCCATTGTACTTTGTTCTCGCATTCTTTCCCGGGACTAATTTTATGAAACTAAGAGCGTTACAGTGTAAATGCCGTATAAAACCCGTATTTACGTGATCGTTCACTTATCCACACATCGAGAGTGTTTTAGTGTGACATTATTCCATGTAAGGTAATGTTACGAGCGGGAAAACCGTTTCGGAGAGAGGCAGCTATACTTGTACCACGCACGAAAGAAAATGCAATGCTGTTTTAGCATAGATGAGTGTGCCACGCGTCGCAAATTTCCTTTTCATCCATGATCAAAGCCATCGCAATTTCGCGGCAGCCATTTTGCGATTGAACCGTAGCCTCTTCGTGCCACTATGTAGATTGCAAGTCGCCGCTGTTCGCTTTAATCGGCTTCCATCTCAAACGCACAAGCGCAATGCCCTCGGGGAGCACTGCCGAAGCTCTATCGTGCTGAGCAGAACATTTGTCAGGGCCGGCGAAAAGCTCCGGACCGGGTTCAGCTCCACCGCGGCGTACAATGAACATGCCCTCTGGCTGGCGAGACGCCAGCCTGCGTGACCTCTAGCTGACCCAGTTGCGTGACTCAAAGCGTAGACTTGCGGCTAATTTAATTGCAATCCCACAAGATTGGGTTCAAAGGATCCGCAAAGGCCGAGGCCCGGCCCGTCTTTAACTGCCCGTCACACCAAGGGATAGGTAATTTAGTCATCCATTGTTAGGCGGTTTTAAGGCGACGTAAAATTCCTCTCCTACTCGTTTTTGTGTGCAGAGTTTACGATCAGCTACTGTGGACGCCCCGGTTTGAAAAGAGGTCTTCCCACATGAATTTATTTACAGTCAGGTCGTTCAGTTTTTGTTGCATCCCAATTTGGTGTCAACTGTTTCATAGATAACGATCAACGATAATGATTTGACAGCGTGGACGCCGATATGGCTCATGGACGTCCCATCAACATAAATCGTGCACGGCTGGTGGCTGAATGGGAGTTCACATGAAAGGGGTCTATGTGACTTGGGCTAATGATGTGCTGTCTAGTTTGTCATAAAAATGGTCATATCTTTGTTGATAAGGAGCACTACGTTCACATGTTACTCAATGTACGGAATTATCTACACATAGCTTCGTTAGGCAGCATCATCGAGGCTATTACAGACTACGGACCACCCTTCAAAATCACATGTAACTTTCTTAATTTGAGAGTTGCACTTCGCAATTATGTAAGTCACAAGTCCTCCTCGCGCGGGTGGCAGCGAGGAGCGTTACCACCTCATGTATAAACTGCCACCTCGGGCTGGTCCTTCTACCCTCATCTCTCACTGGCGGTGGCTGGTTCCTCGCCATCCCCAGCTCCTCCACTCCCTGTTCCGGCCCCATTCCGCCACAGGCAGCGCGTCCGCGCGTCTCCCTGCTCCCCTTCCGTGGTCACATCCCGGCGCGCCGCGGCGCCCGCACGACCCGCATAGCTCGCCCGGCGATCCCCAGATTCAAAGCGGCTCCCGTCCCCTACCGTCCGTCGTCGTGCGCACTGACGGCGCCACAAGCGCGGCCAATTCGTCCACGCAGCGCCGTCCACTGCCTCGTTCCGACCATCGATGGAACGGGCGTCCGTGCAATATATTTCCGCACGAGGTCTGGAATGGTTCCGGTCCGATGCGACCACGCCGCCCCGACTGGGGGCCAGCGCCGCCGCCGCCGCCGGGGGCCGCCGCCGGCTCTCCCCCTAAATGAAATACAGTCGAGCGTGCGGTAATGGTTTTGGCCGGGACGCGCCGCCCGCTTCTGACCATTGTCTCCTCGGTGATGGATGGCAGCGCCTTGATAAAAAGTCGCGGAAGCATTAATATCTCGAGACGGCCTGCAATAAAAGCCAGCTGCTCGACGGAAGCGAGTGGCGCCACTATTTTTTCGCAGCGGTTCGGTCGGCACCGCCGGGGGCACGTGTGCTGTCGATGACACCCCGTGACCGACGAAAAACGGGTGTATCAGTGCGCGTCCAAAGTCAGGCCGCCGCGGGGTACCCGACGTAGTTACAGGCGGCGTGCTCCGCACGGGGCCAGTGGTCATGCTCACCATGATGGTCTCGTACAGGCGCACGATGTTGGGGTGCAGCAGGCGCGACAGCACCTTCACCTCCCGGCCCAGGTTGCGGCGCACGTAGTCCTCCTTCACCTTGTCGACGTCGATGATTTTGATCGCCACCTGGAGCAGGGGGAGGTGCGGATCAGTGCCCGGCGGCCTGCCGCGTCCGACAGATGATCTGCTTGTTCGCCGTCGGGATCAGCTGCCGAATCAATCACCGATCTTGTGTTACATATGCTGATCTGCGCCTGGGCATCTAAAATAGGTCACGTTTTTGTCGCTCCATTTTTGCGTTTCGTTTTGGTGCTGTGAGATGAAGCATCGCCCCTGTTTGTTTTGAAGAGGTTGATGTACTAGCTTCTAGATGCCGTCATTAGCCCTGTTTACTTAGCCGCTTTGAAGCCTCAAGTCCACAACTTCTTATCACGTTTCCTCGCAAATCTTTTATCGGCGCGAGCGCGGCCGCCGGCAAAAAGTGAGCGATGCGAGAGCAAAGTCGTGTTTTCCCCTCATGGAGCCGGCGCGTTTTTTCGCCAACACCCAGGGGACCCGATGGGAGGCCGGAGCATGCACGGCGCGCTGGCCCATAGCGCGCGCTGCTCGGCGCGCCGGTGATGGATAATGCGGCGTTATCTTTCCGATGCGCCCGAGCGTGTCCGCCCTAAAACCATCTGCCCAGAGACAAAGAGCGCGCCCACCCGACGGCCGGGTACTAAGCGCCTTTCCGCCCGGCAGAAGCGTCGGTATCGGCGGCCGCGCTCAGGCGACGCGTCGTCGGAGACGGCCGGCGCGCCACGCCGGCCCGTCCCGGTCCGGGTCCGGGGTATGGCGAGGCCAGGTCCCCGGTCAGGGTCCGGGGTGTGGTGAGGCCCGGGCACGGTCCGGATCCGGGGTATGGTGAGGCCAGGTCCCGGTCCGGATCCGAGATATGGCGAGGCCAGGTCCCGGTCAGGGTCCGGGGTGTGGTGAGGCCAGGTCCCGGTCAGGGTCCGGGGTGTGGCGAGGCCAGGTCCCGGTCAGGGTCCGTGGTATGGCGTAATTCGGACCCGGTCCGGGTTCGGGGTGTGACGAGGCCAGGCCCCGGTCAGGGTCCGAGATATGGCGAGGCCAGGTCCCGGTCAGGGTCCGGGGTGTGGTGAGGCCAGGTCCCGGTCAGGGTCCGGGGTGTGGCGAGGCCAGGTCCCGGTCAGGGTCCGTGGTATGGCGTAATTCGGACCCGGTCCGGATCGGGGGTATGGCGAGGCCAGGTCCCGGTCAGGGTCCGGGATGTGGCGTAATTCGGACCCTGTCCGGGTCCGGGGTGTGACGAGGCCAGGTCCCGGTCAGGGTCCGGGTGTGACGAGGTCAGGTCCCGGTCAGGGTCCGGGATCTGGCGAGGCCCGGTCCCGGCGGCGGTCGCGGGTTAGGCCCGTTCGAAATCCCTCCGGCTGGCCGGTTTCGTGCTGGTTCAGAATCGGTTCAGAACGGGGGTCTGACTTTGTTCGGCCACGCGAGTCGGTTGAGAGCTAGTGCGGCATGGTCCTTGACGTGGTGCTAGGACACTCCGTGTCAAACCCACATGTCCCCGACGGGGGTGCCTTTACCCATGTACCAAATCGTAAGGAGATCGTTAGGTGAGAAGCTCTTTCCACCACAGCCGGTCAGCGTCGCTCTCCTTCCTTTGGCCCCGTCCATTGCTACGTCCGCCCTCGGCGGCGGCCGACTCGCCGCGGCGCCGTAAACCGCGCACGAGCTTGTTTGGGCGGGGTGTGATGGCTGCGAGCAGCGGGTATCGACTGGTGCCGGCTCGCGCCTGAGGGGGAGCGACTTTACGAGACAGCCGGGCCGACAACACCCGACAGCTCGCACCTGCAGCCGGACCGTAGCACGGGCGCTCGCGCCGTAAAATACTCATTGGAATGATCCGCAGGGTGTGCTGGGCTGAAAGTAACGCAGCATAGCACCTATTTTCGTTAGGTCGCTCTCTCGGAATAAGCGCGAGTTGTCTGGAGCGACTGCAGATGAGGTGTTGACGGACGTTCGTCGGTCGCACATCAAACGATTTTATAGCTTAGGAAATAGGGAAACGAAATGAGCTAAGTCGGAATTGATCTACGCCATTCTTGTTTTGTAACGGCGATAGATGTTTGATCGGAAAGCATGTTTTGATGACACCGAGAGCCGATAAGATACGATTTGTTTTGGCCCAGACTTAAATGCGTAGCCCTGGAATTCGATTAATTTATTTAGGGATATCCCCGGACATATCGTTGTTCTCTCATGATCTATCCAAGCATTTGCCACTTGGCAGACGAGCATAAATACACAAGAGCTGTTCAGAAAACATCAGTAGTGTCGCGGTTTTGTATTATGCATCATAATGGCAACTCTGTAAATGAACAATCCCGTTTTGGAACGAAATACCCGAAGATGAATCGCCGAACATGGAAAATATTTGCATTGCATCCACTTGAGTCAGCTTTGAGCCGTACTTGTGCCGTGTGCCATACCTGGGAGTCCCCACCTGGGATCCCAACGTGTTCCATCCGCGCATGCAACACAAATATGCCGAAGCTGTGGCGAAGGCGGATCCAACGTTCTGCTACGCCTTCGGGCCAGATTGGACAAGAAAATGCTGTAAAGATCAAAGGTAGCACATGCTGCTGCTGAGAAGAACGCCATACGTAAAAGCCACGCGGGTTCAAATTCTTTGCTAGACTGATGTTTCAGTGCGCACCATGTGTCAGGGACACAAATAACCACTGATTTGCGTGATCAGCTTAGCAGGGCGGGCAATTTGCGGAGCGTTGCCGTTGGCACGGACAGTGACTGGGTAGTTTGAGCCACCTGTCTTCTTAACAACGGTCCTCTTGACTGAGAAGGTTGCAACGACAAGGTGGTGTGTTGTCTGAGCAGTACTACTTCACATTTTGACACGAACGACCCTCTTAATGTAAGGCCAATTTCAAATCGATGAATATACAGGGATGCGCATTGCCTCCATAGCATGTCAACCAGTGTATTGTGTTGACTTAGTGGGCTGTCAGCGGAACTGGAACGACAAATGGACACTAGTCTGAGCAGGGCCAAGCGGTGAGCTTGTTCACAATGCTATCAACATTAACCTACAAAAACTAAACGTGTTTTTATATCATAACATCAGAGAAGGATTGGTCAAAGTTTTGCGGTTCTTTTCGAAGAAGCAACAATAGGTCCTTCAGCTAGTTCCAAACTTATCGAAGCTAGTCTTGAACAACAACTTCACTTTCGAACGACATATTTTCGCCGTGGTGCGATGTTGACAAGCAACGTTGGCTGGTGTTCCAAGTTCTCGCGCCCACTAACCAAAAAATACAAACTTAAGGTGGATACGATTGTTTCCCCGCTTGCAACTTTATATGGTACAGCTTGGACGGGTACGACCCGGCGACCCAACGCAAGCACACAAAAAACAGTCAGCCGTAGTGGCAAGATGGTTAAGGCGTTGTCATGATAATGTTACAACTAAAGTTAAACACACGGAAATAGTCCGGCATTGCCCTGAGCTGAACTGAAACGGCCCTGGCATGTACCTCATTAAGACTTACGAGTAGCTTTCGTGCATCGCATGCAGAACGAACTCTCACCTACAGGGCTCAGAGATTTGCCGTCGTTCCTCGAGAATGCATCCGCCGAAAAAAACCGAAGCTGAACGCTGTGCCGTGTGCGCCTCGAATCCACACCTATCGCGCACGAAGATGCTCCGTGCGGCAGCCGAGGAGAGTGGGCTGCCGGCGGGCGTGCCCGCCGTCGAGACCGCGGCCGAGTTTCACGTGCAGGTGCGGTGGATGCTGAGCCGTAATCAGCAAAAGTTTTGCCGCACTCACCCTGATAGTGTGTTGTTATATTTGTGCTCCCGAAGGTTCTAAGCTTGCAAATGAACTTGCGTATATAAGGGCTCTTGCCATGAAGGCCATGGTACTGCTCTACACATTCAAGTACATGATGAAAATAATGATGATTACAATCACCAAAATCGACCGATTCGTGTGCATTTCGAGACGCTGACAGGTGACATTCAGTGAACTTGGAAGCAACTATCAGCGCTTGACCATGAAGTTTGTATTGATTGTTTTTAACAACATGCCATTTTCAGACACACACACACACATACACACACACGCGCGCACCACAGAAACCAGCCACTGATTATACTAGAGGTCTCCACAATCAACATTTCAACAAAGCCACTTACAAACAGTAACGACGGTATTAGGATTCCCCTCGGTCTGGTTTCCAGCGCACTTCATGCCGACGTTTTTGTACTATTGTCTTACTTGATCAGATGCCTAGCTCGCTTCCCTCGCGTTTCTATTGAAGCCTGATCCATTTGAAGAGCACCACTGTAGCAGCGGGGCTCAGGGGTAACAGCTCCCCCTAACATCGGCATGACTTCGTATCAACCTTATGGCTGCGTGGAAAGAAGCGGAAGAGGCATGGCAAACATCACTTGCCCCCCCCCCCCCCGCGCGCCAACCTCACAGAAGATCCGCCGCCACCATTACACCAGCCCTTGACAGTCTGGCTGCCTGAGCTGCCGACGTCGTCCTGCCCCGCTGCCCGGCCCAAAGTCCGGGCCCGGGCCCGCTTCTGGGGCCGGCAGCGCGGCGTCTTCATTATGTGCGGCCGCTCTCCGCGGGTCAGAGGTGGCCGTATGCGCTTGACCCGCGCCGGCCGCACTGAATCACCGCCCCTGCAGATGAAGAGGCCGCCGGCGCGGCGGGACGCTGAAAGTGGGCCTGTGTGCCGCACGCACGCCGCCCGCCGCTCCCACAACAGGCGTGTCTTCCGACAGTTTGACTTACGGCCCATTCGAGAGAAAATACGGCGATAAAGGGGTCCGCCGCAAGAGAGACGCTAAGAAGGCCTTCTGCCGCATTGGTTACCCACCTGGCGGCAATAAATCCTTGGCAACAATTATCCGCGCGTGATATCGGCTGAGCTGGCGCGGCGTTGGACGCCGGCCCGGCTTTCGGGGCCGGCTCGCCTGCGTCAATAACAAGTTGTTTTGGCGATCTCAAAATAATCGCTCCCTGCGGCAGACACATTTATCGTCGCCGATTCGTCTTCTGGCTTCGACGCTTCCAAAATTCTGGACCTCGCCCGTCGGTCCAGCCCATACATAGATCTTTCACCGACAGTGCATTTGCACGCCCCCCATTGAGAACCGCCGATTCGGCGGCCAGGAAAAAACAACATAAGCGATTTTCCTATTTCTGAACGCCAAATCGCCTGGGGAAATGGTCCGCGGGCCCAAACAGATGGACCTCATCTGGGGGCTGACGTTAACGGCAAGCGTCTCCGCCCCCTGCCACGGCCCGGGAAATATCTCCGTCCGTCCTCACGACGTATGGACTGACGACGACGACCTCCTCGTCCTCCGTCGCGCCGCCGCGGCTCGCTCGCGACGGTGACCGGCCGGGGCTGGACACACGCGCCCCACTCACTCCGAGATGTCGCAGCGACTCGGGGTCGCGCCGGCCAACTATGTGATCATGCGGGAGACGCGGGAGCCTGCTCATGCGGAACGGTGCAAATCGATGGTAAGCCTGGTGATTCCTCCGACCGTTTGGTGCTGGCTCCTGCATCTGAGGACTTGGCCGCACTTGATTCTTACGCTCTTGGACGTATCGCTGGAAGCAAGTGCATGTCACAATACATTTAGCGTTCAGCTGTTCAAGATTGCAAATATGCCTCTGGAGACTATTTCCTTCCTTCGACTCATCCTGTTCCTCCCCTCTTTCAATATGTCCTGCCTCCTCCCTCTTCCTGTCACTCACCCTTCTCTTTTTATCCCGCTTGTTGTCAGTGAGTTTTTGTGTTTCTCCACTTTGTCCGGACTTTTCCAACAAACTAATAAAGAATGATTCAAACGACTCTGACTGGCTCCACCTCATCATTACTAGTTTGCAAACATGATGCAGCACTTCCGAATCACAATGAATTTGTTTACAAATTGCTTCATATCGTACGGTAGTCGGGCAAAAACCCGTGGGAACAAGGGCGTTGTGAAACGGCAAGAGTTACCCCCGCAAAAACTGGCCTAGCCTCATTAGCTGATGGGGCATTGTGCACCATTATGCCACCATTCAAACCTTCCGCCCGCGCTGGGTGGGACACGAACGCTAAGAAAAATAGTTTACAGCGCCAAATTGTAGCCGAACTAACGGTTAACGAGGCTAATGCGGCGCGCGCAGTTTGTGGAGCGCGACGCTCTGATTCGTCGGCCGGGCAAAAACGTGGGCCGGCCGTGAACACGGCAGGTGCCCGATCTGCCGTCACTGGACATGCACGTGACCAGCGGCGAGCGAGCTGCGTGATCGGCCGGGCCGGCTGCGCGGTCGGCCCGGCCGGGATCCACGACGGCCCTCAGACGGCGCGCCCGTGCCTGGCTCGGCAGTTCGGCACTCATTGAAGAGGCGGTCAGGACCTCGTGGGGGACTAAATGTCGTGGTCACTGTCAGACTGAAAAAAATGCAATTATATCACTCGTTTTGCTCATCTAAATGCGTTGGTACGATCGACAGTTGGCAGGTTCATTACGCCAGTGCTAGTGCTGTACGTTTGTTTTCTTCAAGATATCATTTGGATTCTATTTCGGTGTAAAATTACTGCGCACACGCATGCAGCACCAAGCCGGGTCAACTCATTAGGCGCATGAGCGGAGGTAAGGCATTTCACACACGCTTTCACTCCTCACTAAAACAGAAGCCTGGAGTGCGTCGCATCGCAGCCCGATGGTCCGGCATCCACACCAAACCCTGTGGCGGGGTAGACGGCACCTTACCCTGCAGCGGCGGCCGGCGCCCCAGCCGCGGCACGGACCGGCAGGAGCCCACGGGCCTGCCGAGCCGTTGAATGGCCGCCGGCTCTATCGCGGCGCGGCGCGGCGGTGGGGCGCATTCAGGGCGGGGCCATCGGTCAAACCGGGGGCGGTTTTATCTCGCCCGGGGTCAATACGTCCGACAAGCGGTACCCGGCCTCGGAACACCACCGCTGGGCAGACGGCGAGCCAGGCGGCATGGAAGCCGCATCCGCTCGAAAGCAATCTCGCGCGCCGAACAGGAAGCCCGCCCCAGATAATGAGGGCGACCATGGTCAACGGCTTTGTGGCAGAATGACGGCGGCGTGGGCGGCAGCCGTCGAGTCGCCTGCCAGTCTGAGGTGAGAAGGGCATACCCGATGAACTCCATAAACACCAGGATCTATCAGCGAGGGGCGTGGTGTCTTGCGTTTGTAGGCACTAGATAGGCATCAGCTGCACATCTAGCGCGTTTGTGGCTTATTGCCAGTGTATCTTTTCGGAACATCGCACACGGTCCAGCGCGACCTGACAGCGCGGATGACCGAGTGCTCACTGAGTTAGCATACGCTTGCCTTCTCCATCTCACATTCCCTCTTGAACGTGTTTTCGGCATCGTCGCGCGGCCTGGCAATGCGTTCTGAGCCTCAGCGTGCTGGATGGAAGCAATCTGCTTGGCGCTGCGAGTACAGGAAATCCTACGCGAATGCCTCCAGACTGATTCTGCCTTTCGTTTCGAACGCGATAGCCAAAGCAGCTTGGTCAAAAGTTGCATCAGTATGCGAGAGCGCCCTGGCGAAATACGTGATTGTGATTACGAATATGCTTCCTCTAACGTCGAAAATACGTAGTAAACCGTATTTTTGACTGGAAAGTCAAGAATTGGTGACAGAACAAACATTTTGAAAGGAAGAGGAAGGTAAAAACTCATTCTCGATATGGTTCCTGAGGTTTGTTATGCTGTAATGGTTTAATGCATTGCGCCTCTGCGCGATCCCTCGCCTCTGATAGCAAGTAGATGAATCCATCCAAAAGCATGGACATGTCGCCATATGTGGGATAAAACACGAAAATTGTGCTGACATACCAGTATGATGAGCTAGGGGTTCATATTTTGAAGATGGTTAACATTCTATGTACCACCACACGATTATACTGAAGGCCGATTATGATCAGAATAGAAACACTGAAATCATGATGCCAAAAATCAATAGTTCAGAGGGTTTTTAGCTTTTGTGAAGTAGACATAAGCTAACATAACAAACATAGGATCAATATGCATAAATATACAGGACGTCAGCGGTCGAAAAATGTACGAATGCTCGCACACAAAACATGTTCAGCTATTGGCTACTTTATGGACCGTGCAATAAAAGGAATGCTACCCGTCCACGATGCCTCGCAAATGGTTGCCAGTCATGCATACTGGAGCCCTCGCCGGCATCCACGGGCGTGCGATGCCCTATAAAATGAACAGCTTCGCGCAGTTTGTGCTGTCAGGAACCTCTATTACCGTTCCTCCCTCCGTGGGGAAAAGATGCGTCGGACGCCTTTTCGCAATTAGGTTGATTATTCCGCTGTTACAGCAACGTGAAATGAGCCAATGTGATGCTCCCGTAAAATTACCGTCATCGAGGGTGTTCACGAAAATCGATACCGTTGACGAGGTGACAATATTATGCATTATTGACGAGCCAGCATCGGATCTATAGTACGCCTCGAGGGCGGCGGCATGTCTAGTGTAATAAACTACCACCAACTACGGCCGTGCATGAATATTCATTTCACGTCATGGCGTACTTGGTGGTTGGTCGATTCAGTTGGCAGTGAGCCAGTTCATGTTTTTCCAATCTTGATTTGAGTGGGCAGTGCAAGTCTGAATTCTGTGTCGCATTTCCGACCTATATGCATTCAGGTCATTTAGACTACGATTCAGTTAATTTAAATAACGAGCCATGCGTATGCAAGCATACCTTAAAATTTATATTTTCGGGCAACATCTTATCTTGCTAATATAGTTGTGACGTTTACTCCCTCAACATCTCAACATCTGATGTAATCACTTAATGTCGTTGTAACCATTATATTAAAGAACACTATGAGCCTGCCGAAGCCTGTGATCATACTCTCAAATAATAGGAGACCAGACGCGGGCTCTGCCATCTTTAAAACATATTGCGTGCTGTAAATGTGCACATAACACAAAACGTGAAACATAATGGAAGCTGCAAATGCAGCATATGATATCGAGTCCGCGTCCTAGATGGGTGGAGACGGGTGGATGCAGATGAATGGAAAATGGGATGTGTGTAGATGAGATGTGTAGATGGGATGGGTAAGCCTACGTGCCCCAGAACCTGTACATCGATCCGACTGGCATTTGCACATGTGTGTGTGTGTGTGTGTGTGTGTGTGTGTGTGTGTGTGTGTGTGTGTGTGTGTGTGTGTGTGTGTGTGTGTGTGTGTGTGTGTGTGTGTGTGTGTGTGTGTGTGTGTGTGTGTGTGTGTGTGTGTGTGTGTGTCTGTGTGTTAGGAAGGGAGAGAGCAAAGCGCCTCCAAAATGATGCGTAGTTTTACTCATGACGTTGCTTTACTTGCGTACGTTGCTTTATTTAATAATTTATATGGTTTGTATGTAATAAGAATGATTTATATAATTTATTTATGCACGTTGCTTTATTTGAATATGAGTGATCAAAAACCTACAGAAGAGATTGTGGCACAACCACACAGCTGATCACGGTCGTTCTGATCTCGGAGCCGGCGGCGCATCGAGCTGCTGCTGTACGTTATCAGGTTCTTCGCCAACCGCCTATACATTCAATTCCCGTTCTAGTTCGATACCACCACGACTTGACAAGTCATCTGACATATTCCATCTCCGTCCCTCGAACGCGAATGTCGCACCTTATCCTCACAGGAGCCCACCGGCGGGCCGCGGGGGAGCAGCCGGCCGCGGTCCGTACCCCGGCAGACCATCCCCGGCCGGGACCAGTGTCTGGTCCCGAGGCCAGTGCGTGCGGCGCCGGCGCCGGCGGGCCCGAGGGAGGCGCGGCCGGTCCCTTCGGCGCGCACCGGCCTCTGACTAGTGCAGATCCGTGTCCCGATAGCACCCGCCCCCGCGGGGCACGCACCACGGCGGCTGATGCGACAAGCCTTTTTCGGATGGCGCCGCCGCGGGCTGAGTCATGCGACCGCGGGATCTTCCGTGGGGCAGGCGCCAGCGAGCAGCGCGTGTCACGTGGTTCTGCATAGCGCGGGTGGGGCCGGTCATGGACTGTGACGCTTCTGCGCCGTATGCTCTAATGATGTCATTCGAAAAACACAAAAAGAAGATAAACCGAAGACCGATGAAGACCGATTTGGGTCAGGGTATACATTGCTACCTGATGTTAAAAAACATCATTGTACGTCAATCGTCGTCTTTAAGGCAGAACATATCGTAATAAATCGTAAAACAGGTCATCTAAACTCTTACCTTGGAACTTAAATAACTACGATAGCGAACATCCGAGCGCCGCAAACACGCAGCAGCCGCGACCCCGACACCATTGCTACGCGTAATCGCAACATTACTGCCGATCAAGAACCATAAAAATGTACGGGGCCAAGGTAACAAGAATCCAGTGAAATATATTTCTTGCGTATTCAAGCAGTCTTCCGTATGGTTTGTAGATTGGTCGACATGGTGGTCAAACATGACATTTTTTGGGTGGGAATGAAAAGCAAAACGAGAATATGGCGGCTAAACAAAACTTCATAGTACGGTACATATATATGGCATGGAACATGGATGCCAATGGGACACTGAGTTGAAGGGGATAGGGTTGGGAGGTTAGGTTAGGTTAGGTTAGGTTAGGTTAGGTTAGGTTAGGTTAGGTTAGGTTAGGTTAGGTTAGACTAGGTTTAGGTTAGGTTAGGTTAGGTTAGGCTAGGTTTGGTTAGGTTAGGTTAGGTTAGGTTAGGCTAGTTTAGGCTATGTTCTGGACTATTCTGGTCTGTCCGTTTCATAAACGTACCTAGACGCGATAAAAAAACGTTTCTCGTTGCATTATTATTGTTGACTTGGTCCCGTACATTTTTTATGGTGCTTGACAGCAGAAATATTGTAATTACGCAAGGACAACGCAGAAAAGGCGCAGGGGAGTCGAGGCGGTGGGGTGCGTGTGGCGCATGGGAGCTCGCTATCGTAGTTATTAAAATTCGAAGGTAGGAGCATGAATCTACCTGTCTTAGGATTCTTTACGATATGTTCCGCCTTAAATACGACGAGTGGTGTACAATGATTTTGTCTAACGTTAGGTAACAATGTATACCTACACCGATAAACCGCATTGGGAGCGGATATTCTTCTCCTCCAGCAAATATTCTAGCCACATTAATACACAATCCTATCGCACCACATGCGACTTCGACCGAGCGCGCCCTGCACGCGTCGTTAATTAGGTCAGCATTCGTTCTGGTGAGCACGCAGCGCGCTTAAGGGTAGGTAGATGTTCAATACCTCCTTATTTTACTGACTTATAATTTACCTTATTAGCTGCCGTGGTTTATTTTGGTAGACATCAATCAAAATTTGTGTTGCCCTGTTTTTCAATAATTTGCATGTTCAGATACGAAGCATGCCGCAAAGCATGGGGTTTTTGAGAACGTCCTTTGAAAATGCTCCGGTTTATGCTGTTTTGGCGGTTTTAATGCAAATACCATTAACGAAGTACTCTTGGGTGAATGGGTCTGCTGTTGAAGAATCTATGTAGCACAACAAGTATGGCTGACAAGTGTTTACAAAACCTGAAAAATAAGTAAGTTCAGCCGCTGCTGATAAATGAAAGCCTTGACGGTTTTTCAACGAGTTTGGGACACAATGTCCACATGCACATCTTGACCTGGAAAATTTTGGAATTTGTCACATCTTACATCACGAATTTTTACTTTGAAACAACGTGTATCGTCATGTTCAGGCCCAAGGCACTTCTAAAGGTGTGTGGTGACAGCATCGCGGCATAAAATGTCGATGTCGGTGAAAATAAAAATGGTGGAAAAGTACTACAGCCTTCGGCAAACACGGTAAAAAAATCGTGCAGTGAGTCTTTTTTCCAACCTTAATGGTGGCGGCCGGTGGCCAAAACATTCAGGAATCTCTGGAATAAAGGTTCAAGCGGATAATGAATGGCTTATGCCCCTGCTCGGATCTCGCACCGGCTCCAGCTTTGGCCCTGAATCCAGCTCCGACTACGATTACGGCTTCAGCTCCGAATCCAGCTTCAGTCTTAACACGGGCTCATGTCTCGGTTCGACTCCAGCAGAGGGCCCGGATCCAACTCCAGGTCCGGCTCCGGCTCCCGCCCCGGCACCAACCTGAGCTCCGGCTACTGCTACGGCTCCGGCTCCGGCTCCCGCCCCGGTACCGACCCCAGCTCCGGCTCCTGCTCCGGCTCCGGCTCCGGCTCCCGCCCCGGCACCGACCCCAGCTCTGGTTCCTGCTCCTCTGCGGCTTGGGCCGCCGATCCGATTGCCCGGCGGCTGCCGGCGGCCATATCGGGTTCGCAGCGCCGTAGGATACACCGCTCCCGCGGCTTATGGGATTACTGCGAACACGAAGGCACAGCTCGGCTCTCCAGGCCCCTCGAACACGGCAGCGCGATATGACCTGTATCTGGAGGGGGGAGGGATGGGGGGGGGGGGCGCTGCGACCACTGCCGGATTGATTTCGCCTGACCCTCTGACTTGCATGCGTTCAGCTTGGTCTCGCTATCTTGTTGTTTGAAACGTCGCCCTTTTATCTTTTTCTGTCAGTCGGGCTAAACCGAGCCGATTCCTCAGATCGTTTTAAACCCGTAACTTGTTGATTTCCTTTGAACGTTGCTCCCCTTCAGCGCTAAGATAAATGCTAATTTGATTTCTCCCCTAACCCATCTTGAAGTCATCACCTTTCGCCACCTGCGTGAATCCCACAGCCATCCCGCCACCTTATGGGTCCATCCACTTACCTGGTGGCGCTGCGAACGGCTTCGATCCTTCATTCCATCGTTTCAGTTCGCGCGTAACGCCTCGCACAACGCTCGCCCATCAGCCCAAACAATTTTTACCTGATAACCAGTCACATCTTGCAGCAATGGCGGCGGCGCCGGGCTGCCGGAAATCACAGCCGATGTGTTTGATTTTCCGACCGGCCGTCACCAATATCTGGCAAAAATTGCTTCTTAGATCGACGAAAATGATTAAAAATAGACGTCGGCATCGCAGCCGCCCCGAGTGAATGGGTTGTAAAACTGCCAACGAGCTATAAACCGAGATTAGATTTGATCCGTTTGTGTGGGACGATCATTGTCGGTCGGCCTGCGGAGGAGACGAATTCCGTTTAACGGGGCCCGCCACCGGCGTTACCACTCACACGACTGTAATAACAGCCAAGTGCTAATGCGCCGGCGTCGTAAGCCGCGGCACCACGCGCCGGGCGGGCGTCGTAAGCAGCGCCGGCGCCGCGGGCGGAGATGTCGTAAGTAGCCAGCGCCGCGCGGCGCCCGCCGCCTCTAGTGTTTTCTTCTGCTGCGCCTGGAAAACAGTCCGACCGATCCGCCATATTGGAGCGGCGTGGGTTGTTAGCGGCGGGAGTTGCACTTCTTGCATCAGAGACTAATTGGGTAGCATGGGACCTCGTTACGATCGTTTCTGAATGGCAGTTGTAAAGCTCAGTGTAATTCCCTGCGCGGTTGTCGTGGGCCGACGCTTCCAGTCTCACAGTTCCGCTAAGGGGATTGTTTGTCAGACGGTGGAACGAGACTGGTGGCGTTTTTTCTCAAAATATAAAACATGCCCTTGGTCTTGATTACCGGTGGACATATAGGAATGTGGGCGCCTACAAAGTAAGTCATTGAGTATCAGTATGCCCCATGTCTTAAAGGGTTACCTGGAGGATAAAAAGCTTACTGCATGCGTACACATCAGATGAGCGTGCCGATTCGGACTGCGAAGCCTGGTTGCTCTGAGTTGTGCTATGAAAGTTCAGATTCTCCAGTCGAAATGAATATCTGTTTGCGGAATCATTTCACCGGACGCTTCAGTACACCGCTGTCAGGAAATGTTCGGCAGGATTTGCTTTGGTTTCATCCATTTGCGGTTGAATGTTTGTTCGGCGGACCCAGTACCTAACGACTCATTTGATTTTGCAGTGCATTATTGGATGCTTTTTATATACTTTCTCGATAACACGCGTTTTCATTTTGTTTTAATCTACCGAAATCCACATAGAGAGTCTTCTGCACGTGACGTGAATTCGCTTTCAATAACAGCGTCAACGCCTAGCCACAATCCATTGCGGTAAATTGATTGGGCCTTTCAATCATGTGCGATTGGCCGCCAGCCTGCGCAGGATGATGACACGGCATCCTGCGCAGGTTGCTGGTACGGCATACTGCGCAGGGTGGTGGCACGGCATCCTGCGCAGGGTGATAGTAGCATGGCATCCTGCGCAAAGTGATGGCACGGCATTCAGCGCAGGGTAATCGCATGGCATCCTGCTCAGGGTAATGGCGCGGCGTCCGGCGCTGGCCATGGTGGGGCGACCGTACTTGAAGTAAACTAATGCTGTTACAGTGTTGACCGACTTTTCCACCTTAAGATACCGTCAAAATTATCTGCTTGATTTTGTGCTCAATGTCACTGAGCTGCTTCTGCTATTTACCATTATTTATGCACAGTACTTAGCTGGCTTCGAACATTCATTGCAGGGGAATGTATTTTTGTGATGGTTTCTTAAGGTTGCATTATCAGGTGGCAAACTCACATTGTGTGGAAGGCGATGCCTATCGAATGCGTGCAAAGGGCTTTCCATATGTACGTGCGTTTGTGATTGCTGGTCTTCAGCGCTGTGAGTTTTTTTCCGAAATGACCATCATCACACAGAGGCCGCCGCGGCGAAACGATGACTTGACTCACCCGCCACCAAATACGCAGACTGCCCCCACCGAAATCTGCCAGTTCGTCTCCAACATTTCTAAAAGCCCCGCATTCTCTTTCGCCAGCGCTTTACAGTCCACGTATAAAGTCAGCGGTGCCCCGTATCTGAGCCGCGCGGGCGGCTGTCCGGCGTCTGGCGGCCGGCGGCTGGGCCGGCGTCGTTCGCGGCGCCCGCCCGGAGTCTGCGCGCCCAGCCGCCGGCCGCCGCCGCCGCGCCTGCCAACAGGGCGGCTAGCTTGAGGTAGGCCCCGCCGTAATCAATACCGAACCTGGTGGAAATAAACAGCCGGATTTGACGGTCGCCACCCAGCGACGGAGAGAGCGAGGGGAAGCGGGGCGGGAGCGAGGGCGATTATGGAGGGAGGCAGAGAGAGCGGCAGGAGTGTCGATGGGGTGGCCGTGCCCGGGTTTAAATGTGTGCTTGCCCTTAGATTGCGTGGATGCGTGAATACAAATGAATGGAGGGGGAAAAGCAGATTGCGTTATGTGTGTTCGCTTGCTGGCTTGTGCGTGTGCGTGAGCCGAGGTGAGGGGACAAACACGGCCGGAGAAGAGCAAGGAGAGAGAGAGAGTGAGAGAGAGAGAGAGAGAGAGAGAGAGAGAGAGAGAGAGAGAGGGAGAGAGAGAGAGAGAGAGGGAGAGAGAGAAAGAGAGAGAGAGAGAGAGAGAGAGAGAGAGAGAGAGAGAGAGAGAGAGAGAGAGAGAGAGAGAGAGAGAGAGAGAGAGAGAGAGGAGAGAGAGAGAGAGAGAGAGAGAGAGAGAGAGAGAGAGAGAGAGAGAGAGAGAGAGAGAGAGAGAGAGAGAGAGAGAGAGAGAGAGAGAGAGAGAGAGAGAGAGAGAGAGAGAGAGAGAGAGAGAGAGAGAGAGGAGCGGAAAAGGACGGGGACACGTCTGAAGAGCTTATCGGCGGACGTTTGAAATGGTCAAGGGCCGGAAGTTCTGAAACGACGGCAGAATTTCGGCGATGGAAACGTCAGATGCACGAGTGTTGACGTCATCCCCCGTCCACAGAAGAGGGTGGGGAGAGCAAATTATGGCTTCTCCTTTTCATCGGATGCACGGACAAGAGACGCTGTCAGCAGTCTTCCCCAGGCGTTTCGGGGATTCTGCTTTGAATAGATATTCTGCTGAAATTGCCACGGAAGGCCTCGACTCAGCCCACAGCGCGGATTATTCAAATTATGTTGTTGTTGAAGCGATATCAGGCAGGAGAATTACAGGATTGATCTTGTCATCAAAGCCAGCTTGAGATCAATGCGCTGACTGCAAGGCTCGCGTTAGCGGACAAAGCAGGCGCAAGAGAAATGAATTTCTGCGTCGGTCCTTGATATTTTACTTGCACAAATACGTTCTTTATACCCTAGCTCTTAAGCTTTTTAAAAATAGCATGATAACATGGTATGCGATAGGACTACACCCGCCAGTTGGGATCTCCTGCCCTGAATTGCCAGCAGGCTACAGGATTTACTATCTTCAATTCTAGTTGTAAACTGGTCCGCAGGCTGCGAGTGTCAATGTTTAAATTCGCTGGACGGCCGCCTTTTATCGTCGAAAAGAGGGCTCGCAGCCCCCCCCCCCCCCCGTGCTATCTTGGAAACTAAACGTGACAGAGCCAAAAGAAACACGTTATTCAATAGGTCACGTGAAGTGCGTCAGATTGGTGTCATTGAACATAAGCGTATGTGACTTTTGGTGCGTCGAATCAAACCAACCAGGTACGTTTGGTGAATCGTTCTCTTTAATTTTGCTCCTTTGTTTCTTTTCTGCCCCCTTTACTTTCATTCTGTCAGCGGAACAATGCAGGCTATTGCAATGAGAAAAATGACACTACCTTTGGCATTGTGAAATACAATGTCTTATATCGTGGGGCATTTGGAGACACTACACCGTTGGTGGCAAGTACCACCTCTTTTAGTTCATCATAGCTTCACAACAAGCCATTCAGCATGGACGGTACTGACTTGCTTATGTGTAACCTCTGGTACTCTGACTTACTTCCCTACAGTAGCTCATCAGTGAGTGTGACCTATGACGCGTGAAGTCATGGCTTTCAGGTCAAGCCTTGTGTACAAACCCCACTCAGTTATTTTGAGAAATAAGCGTGGCACGATAGCGAAAACATGACGCTCAATGGTGTTGGTCAAATGCATGCTGTCTCGATTGCAGTGACCGAAGATATGTCGACCTAGTTCACCGAGGGTAGCTAAACATACCTGAAAATAGTCCTCCATTTGGCCCACTCGCGTCAGCTCCACCTCGGAAGCTCTGAGGACCATTTTCTTAAATTATGCTTGTTTGCACGTGATATAATCAACAAATGCCCGGCACGCACAATTCCTAAGTAAAAAAGAGTTGAGCTGACAGCGGATCTCTAGTTAACCAGGAGGCTTCGGCTAGAGGTCTGTTCCGACGGCTTAGTTTGTTGGAGCGCTTGCTTCCCGATCCACACACGTGGCGGGTTAGGCTCGAGTCGCTTCACACGTTCGCTACTTGGCCTTCACAGGTATAGCCTGTGACCGGTGGCAGCGGTCGCGCTCTTAAGGTCAGGCGACCACAGAGGCCATGACGGACAGTGCCGAATATTGTGGCACGCAAATTTTCGCCGCCAGGTTAAGCCGTTGACTTGAATTTGTTCGGTTGGATGGCAGGGTTTAAGGCTCATACAACAGGCGCTGCTTAGCGTGTGCTCTGATGCCAGAATTCCATCCATTTAAAAGTTTCCGATTAAATTTTAAAAAGGAAGCTGTCAAATAATCATTAAAATGCATCGTTGAAATCCTTCTCATTTCCGGCAATGTTCTAGGCCACGGGTGGGGGACTCGGGTGGGTCATAGTCACCATGTCATGGATCTATGGTACTGAGCACCGCTGGAACCGTCGACATTCTACAAAACACATTGCAATGGTCGCTTAACATCTTGCTTTAACCAGCACGTCATAGTGCATTGAATATCGATTATTTTCAGTTTGAGTATGCGAGTGCTTCTTTTAGAATGGCAGCATTGTGCAGAGCAATAAGATGTAGCAAACGGACCATAGGGGGGAGGGGGGGGGGGGGTCCTTTATAGCGCTTATCCTACGGCAAAGCTCAACTGACAAACTCGCTAAACCAAGGATTTGATTCGTTCGTTGTTCGGAATCCTGCGTTACGGAACTGATTTGAAACAAGCTCGCATCACTCAAATTTGGCGCGATTTCTTTGAGCTGATTCTGATTTTGAACAAAACCGAGCACCACCCTCTGCAATATCCGCACATGCAACTATTCCGACCGACAATTGTCGCTGGAGTGCCACTTTCGCGTCCGTTACAGGCCGCGTCAGTTTTGGCATTCATTGGTGGCGTACAGACCGAGACGTTCTCTGGGGGAATCACAGGCAGTTTTCGCCACCGTGAACCCAGAAGTCGAGGAAAATACGTCTGTCGAAGCGGTTTCCGTTGTGCCGGTGGGTGTCACAACGGACGACGCAACGGCGCTATTGCTTTACTTTTGTCGTCTGTGTGGAAATTGAAACTTCCCTTGTTTTGAAGGCAACGACGTTTCAGGCGAACCCATTTCAAGATTGATTCGCTCAATTTCGCTGGCTGGCTGTCTGCTTACTCGATTGTGTCTTGACAGGGAAAAGGGTTGGATACCGGAAGAGGGTGCTGCCCGAGTTAACATGGTTTAAGACACTCGGCAATGGTCCAAGGCAGTTTCCCAAGAGTCGTTGTGCCTGGTAATGTGATACAACGGCGCAGGTCTACGTAACTTTCGCTGCTAAAATCTCTATCAAACGTTCGAGATGCTGTGTTAAGCTAGCTGACAGTAAATCACAAGTAAATAGTTGATATTAAATGTGCAACCAACCGATACGAGAGTATCAAACCAATATCTAGAATCGCGTGGTTTTCAATACGCTTGGAACTCACCTCGAAGAAAAGCAACACGCTAAAACCTACAATCGAACCAACAAGCACGAGCACAAAACGTTCGGTTGTTTCCTTTACTTTGACAACGTGCTTAGCATGGTGCATATCGATTTATGTATAACACGTATACATATGCACAGAACATGCACAGAACCTCTAGAAATCTGCGCACTGTTTTCTTCGAGGAAAGACCTAAGCGTACCGCAAACCACGAACAAGAAATGCCTCTGGAACAGGCACTGAAACAGGGCTTGACATTTGTTGCCATCAACATGCACGTGCCGATCGTTACAGGAGTACCGCCAGCGGGCAACATACGCTACTCGCGCGGCCAACACATGTCAAGGTCCATGCTACGAAATATGTAACAGGGTGCGCACTGAGCATCGGTGACGCACCGAGGTTAACTTCGCTCACATATCAAGCCCCAACAACTGTAAAATATTCATTCCATGTGCATGCAAGTCGGCAGTAGCCCGGCAGTGCTGCCCACTAGTAATGCGAGACGTGATTTTGCTGACGACAGGCGCCACACTATCGACTGGCCGCCGCTGAAAGCACGCCTGTTCGGACGCGCACATATTGTTAGATCCTGTCGTTTGCTGCTCGCGGCGTGAGAGACGGAGAGGACGTCCCCCTGTAATATGCGCGCAGGGATCCTGTCTCCCTGCGCCACACGTCACCAGCAATGACACCGGCGCGGGGGGGGGGGGGGGGAGGGCGACGCAGCCGAGCGTCCAATTCTCTAAGTAGCTAGGTGGGCATCGGACGGGACCCTCCTGGGGACACGGGGACGGGAGAGTGGGGCAAGAGGCGGAGCCGTGCATCCTCTGGGAGCGGCCGTAAATCTCTCATAGATCGAGGCGGGCCGCATGCGATTTGCAGCGGCGGCGGCAGCCTGGAGGAGACGGGCTGGCACCGCCACATATGAATGGCATCCCAGGCGCCCATCCATCTTCGGTTCACAAAGCATTTGGTCTGGACTGGGGCCGAGGGCATTGGAATGGGGAAGTGGTTGCGGCAATGGGACGTCTGGGGAAACACGGAGCTCTCATAGCGCCCCAGAAGGTGAATAATTCGTCTAAATATCGACCGTGCTGGCAGCTACGGAGGCCATATCTTCTGTCCAGTCCAGTTAATACCAGTACAGTTGGTTGGTTCCTTTGCCCCGTCTCTCTCTCTCTCTCTCTCTCTCTCTCTCTCTCTCTCTCTCTCTCTCTCTCTCTCTCTCTCTCTCTCTCTCTCTCTCTCTCTCTCTCTCTCTCTCTCTCTCTCTCTCTCTCTCTCTCTCTCTCTCTCTCTCTCTCTTTTTCTTTGTTTCTCGATTTCCTTTCACGTCTATCTACGTTCGCCATCTATTCCTCTCACTGCTCTTTCTCTGCCTCTCTCCTCCTTCCCTCCCACCGTCTACCTCCCCCGCCCCAATCACGGCATCGATCGCATCCTCTCAGCATGAATATCCACCTCTCCGTTTGCACGCGCGGCGCATGCAGCCGCACGCCGATGCGTCCACGTCCCCACAAATAGCAGGTATTTCCGCGAGCTCTGCCTCATTTCCCGGCCGCCTCCGCCCGGCTCGCGTGTCGCCGGCCCCGCCGGCGGCCCCCCCGGCCGGCCGACGGCGCCGTCCGCTGTTTGCACTATTACATGCACGACAGGAGAAGTCCGGCACACACGCGACCCCGGCCGGCCTGTCGTGTCGGTCGACAGCTGGAGACACGCCGACACGGCCAAAAAACGCGCCCAATCCGAGACGGCCGCGCGCCGCCGCGCTTTACCGGTTATTGGACGGACGCGTGACTTCCCCGGCTCAGATGATATCACGGCCACAGCGCATGCGCAGATTCATCCGAAAATCAGCTAAGCTCTCGTATCATTGGTTTTGTGTTATGTGTTGCTGAGGCCATGCCTGAAGCTATGGATGTCCTAAAGCTACACCCTGAAGGAATGTCCTGCATGTCTCGCATGGAATGATAAGTATTGTTAAGAGTTGTGCTCTGACGAAAAGGGCATTTCACATCTGAACTTGTTACCCGTATAAATTCATAAAATGCATGCAGTCATTCGTTTAACGTTTTTGCACCGCGAACGGAAAACATGGAACAAGTATACAAGTACTTACGTCATATACGGGTTATCTGTCCGCTGTTGCATGTAACTCGAGACTGGCAAAGTTGTCCACAATAAAAGCTGCACTCTTCTGTCACCGTTCTTTGCAGAAACACCTCGACTTAAGCTCTCCATCCTTCTGCCCAGGACTATGTCACAGCGCTGAGAAGTTATCATATACCGTGATAAAAAGCGGATAGCAATCCCAATTTCAACACTCGAAAATCTCATTTTTTTGACACAGTGCAGCTACAACAAATGCAGTCTATTTAGTGTCAAAGCCCCCAGAATTTGTAAGTTTCGGATTGAATTCATAACCTGCGTATGAAAAGATGTGGTGTGGAATGCTGTGCTGTTGGGCAGACAATGCATCCGGCACTGTTTCGACAAACAAGTAGCACGCTGTAAATCATGGAGACAAAAGCTCTGTTACGATAGAGCTGTGGCATATCTGACTTTATCATGCTAAAGCATGTCGTAAATTTTGTTTTCGAACACAAGAATCAGAAAATAAATTCAGAAATCACCATACCAATCACATTTGACCCTCCGTCGAAGGCTATATTTCTATCGCCTCCTGAAATTTAATGTATTGTGTCTCTTAGCCGTATCAATACTGGACCAACTCTGGCATTTTCAAGGTTTTTGGCTCCGAAAAACCATAGCAGTCAAACCTGCACATACAAAAATGCCAATGATAAGGTTCACGCAAAGCAAAATTCATGCAAAGAAGTCAATATTTACAAGTCGAATACACAACACAAACCACTGCATTGTACCAAAGAACTGACTCGTGCTCTTACCAAGGACGGCCAACGCCATAAGTGGCATCTAGAGCACCGCAATGCTTCTCGTCCACGGCATGCAGGAACATCTGCTGAGTCAGCGATATTACCAACGTGTCCTGATCGCTCGCTGCTGCATTGGGAACTTCTGTAGAAAGAAATATACCACACAGCACCAAGCTAATCAACAACGCTGTGTGTTTAGCTTTTTGCAGGCGTACTAGGGTCACACTCTAAATTGTTAGATAGCCTCATCCATGCATCCATTTAGTGTATTAAGTCTTAAGCAACTCCTAGATGTTCGCCCACTCGCTCTTCAGCTGACTACGCAATGGAACGATGCACGCGTGCGCACAGATCAATAATTTTCTGAAACTCTCAACGCAGACATCCTTTCGTTAAACTAGTCAGTAAAGAAACAATTATGCCAGCGTTGTTTAGTAACCCGGAAGTTTATAAATTAGGCGAAATGCATCCATTAAACAAGGCGTTATTGCTAAGGCAGACCTTTCATTGTCCGTGCATTTCACATTGTCCTGTGTTTTAGCGAACCCTTCCCACGTTAAGTGCTCTGGCAATGCCTTTCATTATTCAGCAGGCATTTGCAATTCTCCAAAGCCGCCATAAAGTTTGTCTGCAGCACTGCACGGTAGGACTGCAGCAAAATACTCACAAACGTAAGCACATTGTCATTTACGTGGACGGTGGAAAGCGTCGATGGGGCACCACATCAGGTGCTTTCTCGACACAGCGTAGATATCATCGCTGGTAACCCAGTACAGCGTGACTGGCGTGGTATTCTTCCTGTGCAGCCCCAACAGCCCGGCACGGCACGTGATAGCTACCAACTGAACGGCCGATTGTCTGTCCCTAAACGCGCATCCAGGATTTTCGTAGGGGATTTTTTTTGGGGAGGGGAGCTCTTCGAAGAAGTGCCACCGGTATTCAGGGAGCGTCACTAAAAGTTTCAATCTAATTTCACTAAACGGGAGACAGGCATGAAAGACGGAATTGTTTATTATGCCATGCTGGACAAGCTTTGTCTGCAATAATCTAGTGCTACTCTCCCACGTTGCTCGCTGGTCAAAAAGTTCCCCCTTGACCTGACAGACGAAGGGAACTTGCTTGAGCAATGGAAGGATGACGTCACAGGTTGCCAGCCTACAATTTAGAAACCACTATCTAGCGCATCATTTTCACCGAACGCATAATTACGCCACGTACGTTTTCGCTGATTGGAACTGGAAGTGAAAGCTCGACACTATATGGGATACGTGCGTTCCTCATCCGCGCCAAGCGTCGCCCATTCATCCGGGGTAAAAGGCGGCGCTCTAGTTGCATCTTATGGTGTCTCCTTTTTTGGCTTCCTTTTTGATGATTTGGATATTGTTCATATGCCTGCGAACCACAAGACTGTGGGCGCGACGGTAAGCTGCGTTTGCACATGCGGCACACAGTGGCGTCCCATGACAAGGAGTGCCGTATTATAACGGCGTGTTATAAGGAGCGCCTCAATCGGATGAAGAGTGCAGGTGCTGGTGCATTTCCAGGTGCTGGAGGGGAAAGGGGGGGGGGGGTTAGGGGTCCCTTGGATGTGCCACTACCTATCCCTGAACCCACTGTACGCCTACAGCCACCCCTTGAGCACGATTCCCGGCAGCGAGGACGGCTACTTCAGCGTCACCCGAAAGCGACACGGTTTGGAGCTGGCCACGCCAGGCACCCAATAGGTGAAACAGCGCCGGTGGGAGCATCGAGTGCTGCTATGTAGCAAGGGCTTAATTTGGAGGCCTTCGTCCCAGAGGCCTATTCCCAGAAGGCATTCGTTCAGAAAGCCCACGTGCCAACAGCCTGTCTTTAGAAAGGCTATTTCAGACGGCATATTTTCCCGAGGCTTACTTTTAGGAGGCTTCACACTCAGAATTTAAGGCCAACTTTCCGAAATTCTCTTTTCTCTTCACACAAGGCTTATTTCAGAAAGCTTCTTCCACAAGGCCTGGTTCAGAATGGCTTTTTCCACGAGGCCTACGGCTACAGGGCTTATTTTCATAATGGCCATGTTTAGAAAGCCTACATTCAGAAACACCGCATTCAGAATAACTGTATTCTGAAGGCCTGGATGCGCAACGTCTGTATTTGGAAGATCTTCTTCTAGAAGCCATGTGTGTAGCACACCTCGCTCAAGACATAGGCCAAAAAGTGTGCCTCTACAAACATACGTCCTTCATGTGCACGTGCGTGCTGGATCCACCACAGGGGGGGGGGGGGGGGGGACGAGGCGTCCGCGGCTCATCCAAGTCTCCAAACTTCCTACATTACGCCAATGACGTTGCATGACGAGAAACTCCTCTCTGATAACCGACGTCTCCTAACTTCCAGCCTCGCAAGCTCTATGTATGAAGATCCCTGAACGAGTGATTCGGAAAGTAGGCCCTCAGTTCCCGTGCAGTGAGGCTCTCTGAACACAATTTTTCTAAAAGCATGTCTTCTGAGCGCATGTCTGATGTAAGTAGACTTTCTGACCACGGGCTTTCTGACAGTAAGGCATGGGAGCGTGGGTCTTCTAAACTTGATGCTTCTGAGCGTAGAACATGTGAAATAAGTCTTCCGAAACCAGGCCTCGTGGATGAAGATCTTCTGGGTAAAGCCCCCCCCCCCCCTTACCTAGTTTCTCTGAGTGTTAAGACTCTTGAGAACATGCCGTAAGGAAACATGTCTTTTGAAAATGGGTCTTTTGAAGGTGGACCTGATCAATATAGGCTGCCCGAAAAATAACTCAAGGGCGTCTGATTAAAAAATAGGTAAGTAGGCCTTTTGACGCAAGGCCCTGTAAATATTGATCTCATAAAGTTCGCCTACTCACGATAGCCTTGCTGGAAGAAGGCCCTCTGAAAAAGTTCGCATGCACGTTTGTCTTCCTGAACATGCACCTGAAAAAGGCCTTCTGAGCTTACCGCCGAGGGCATCAAGTCTACAGCTGTGGCCTCACTGCTCTGCCGGCCACCCGGGCACAGCGGCAGGGGGGGGGGGGGGGAGATTGCCGAGAAGTCGTGAGCGCCCGTCTGTGCGTCCGCGCGTCGGAACGGCCGCGTCAGGAGGGACAGACGGGCGCTGGCGGGGCGTCGTGTGAGTGCTGACCTGGGCCGCCGGACCCGGGCCCGCCGCGGGACGTTCGCCGGCGGTCACACCCAGCTGGTCGATAGCGCGGACGCCGCTGGGACGCTGACACCCCGGACGTCCGGTGTCAAACCGCTGACACCTTCGGCTTCCGGTGCCGGACCGCTGATACCCAAGACATCCGGTGTCGGACCGCTGACACTCCAGGCGTTCTGTGTCAAGCTGCTGACACCCAAGGCGTCCGGTGTCGGACCGCTGATACCCGAGACGTCCGGTGTCGGATCGCTGACACCCAAGACATCCGGTGTCGGACCGCTGACACTCCAGGCGTTCTGTGTCAAGCTGCTGACACCCAAGGCGTTCGGTGTCGGATCGCTGATACCCAAGGCGTCCGGTGTCGGACCGCTGACACCCAAGGCGTCCGATGTCGGGCTGCTGACACCCAAGACGTCCGGTGTCGGACCGCTGACACCCAAGGCGTCCGATGTCGGAGCGGACGCGGGGAGGTGATGCGGTGGTCGAACCGCGGCTGTTGATGTTCTCCTCGTATTTTCTAGGTGGGATGACTTCACCACGATGGATGGTTTTTCCGAACAGCGGGCCGGTCAAAGCAATGACAGTGCGACGAAAAACAGCGCCAAGGCACGTCGTGCCGTAGGTGAGAACAAGTACGCTGTCATGTTTGTATTTTGAGATCTCATGCAAGTTGTTTAGCGACGCTGTTATCAAGCCGGTAAGGGATTGGTAACATCAATTTTTAAATTAATAATACTCAGAAGGGTTTGGTAACAGCGTAATTTTTAAATCATGGAAATTATTGTCGTAATTTTTCCTTAGGAATGAAGCGCGCAAAAGTTCTCATGATGTAAACGTGAGATGAACGTGACGTGATCTTATATCGTGCAACGCAGACTTTTCCAGCTGGGGGTAGTTCATCTTCCAATTCATAGATGGCGCAACCTGTACCACTTTGATCGGACACATTTTTCCATGTGCCCGGTCGCACGCAGCGTACTATGCTGTAGTGTTGAGATGCAGTGCATCGCATTTTAAACCTGCTAGGAAATGCTGTTAATTTGCTTTAAGCCCGGCGCGAACGAATAAATGGATCCTTTACTTTGAGAGCTTTACTTTACAAGAGCTTTACAACTTTGTTATAACGAGCACCTTCGTGGGATATACATCTCGAGCATTTAGGCTTACCTCCCCACACTTAAGATGTCGATCAGTTCAGCAGATGCTTACCACCAGTGAAAGCGGGAAGGGTTCGAAATATTCCAACAGCTGTGAAAATCCGTCGTCCAAACTTACACCCTTGATGCACGGGTCCGATGGAAGCGGCGTGAGCTCACTGCTTCATGATCTGGTGTGTCCTCTTGCATCCCGCACGAATTCTCTTAGTTGTGCTGGTCTGTTGCCCCTTGCTGTTCAACTCGTCTTTTGGTGACATATCATGGATGGCCCCTTCTTACACCGTCACTAATGTACCCTTTCAGTCACTCAGCTGTTCAGAGCCGGGAGTCAGCCAACATCTAGCGCCAATGGACGGCGCAGACTTCAGTGTCCAACGTGGCTTCGGGCACCGCATAAATCCCTCCTTATGCCATGGACAGCTGCACAACCACGACAGTAAGCCTGTAAACACCTGTCGAACCCGAGGGCCACATCCATCAGCACGCTGTCCGGGCGTCACTCGAGCACCGACCCTCAGCAACACCCCTGGGCGGAGATCCCGCTCTCTGGTGACACGCTCCCCTCGCAGGCGCCACCCTCTCCCTCCCCACCAGGGTTCAGACTCATGTGTCAGCCCCCTCGGTCGCTCCCCCCTCTCCCCGGGACTACCGCGGGCGCCGCCGCTCCAAGATTTGTCGGTGCCTCTCCTCTCCAGAAATTCCTGCCACTCGACAGATTGGGTCGTCATACGAGTCGTATTTCCACCGCGAATGCTGAGCTGGCCAACTCCGAATGTCCTATAGAAACAGACTGATTATACCTAATCTGGGCCGTCCCGGGCGATGCCGACGGATTCTCAGTATTGTGCTTCAGTTCAGAAGCAATTCTGGCCGGCCGAGATAAAGTGGGACCAGGAATGTGCGCCCGGGATATAGGTCGATGCTTTGATCTCTCCCTCCCTCTCTCTCTCTCTCTCTCTCTCTCTCTCTCTCTCTCTCTCTCTCTCTCTCTCTCTCTCTCTCTCTCTCTCTCTCTCTCTCTCTCTCTCTCAAATTATTCACCCGCTCTTTTCGTTCTCTTCACTAACTCTTAGTTAACTAAAAAGCAATCTTTTGCGCGTTCTGAACAATCTAATTACACACTTCCGCAACACAAACATCACGTGTCGCTGGTCTTAAATAAGCTGTGATGTCTGAGGGTGCATGCCTCCGGGATATCTTTTAGCAGAGCATTGTCGGTGGTGGTGATTTTTTAATGGAAGCTCGCACATTAACGTACGCATGCACGCATGTATGACCATACGTGCGTGATCTCGTACGCATGACCATGTACATGTTGATACACGCATTTACGTATTACATTGAACAGCAGTATATTTGCACTGCTACGCACAGCACAAAATTACATGGTAAATTGAGCATGAGCAGGAAGTGTAAAATGACGCGGGAAGAGCGTGAGAGCTTTTAACTGGTTCATGATGGACGTAAGTCGTTACTCAGCTGCTACCATTGCCTAATTCCCGCCCCTCCTCACAGCTGGTAAGAATGCTGCTTCTTATTTAATTCACAGTCTTGCCGTTCAAATTTTAGAATCTGATCGTTATGTTAGATGTATGAACTATTTAGGGCCGCTTCACGCTCCCTCAGTCCCATAGTAGCGTGGTCGCAAAATAACGCGCTTGCTCTTCTAGCGTACCCCGCTGTGGATGTTTTGGGTTGGAGGGGTTTCAATTGCTGGGCTATCTGGTGTCCTCCATACCTTCTACCGTCGCCTCGGGTGACGCGGCGGTGTCTACGCTGTTCGTCATGCCAAACAGCGCTAGAGACGTCGGTGTCATGGGATTGGGCATTTGGTAGGCATAGGGCGTCTCGAGAGCGCTCAAGTGTTACAGCATCCAACATTATGCATAATTCCACTGAAGCACTGGTCTTCGTCTAAATCATCCACATCAGCAAATCTTATGCATATGTATACTGCTCTCTTGCATAATTATTCCGCCACGCTGCGTTAAAATGCATGGAACTTTGGAGGACAGCTCAGTAGCGCTAGGAGATGCGGCCCAGCGGCTTCCGTTCGAAGTGAGACACCGTGTTCACAGCCCGGTCGTTAGCCGGCGTTACGTTCATGGGTCCTCGCATTTACTGCTTCGTCTCGGGTTGTTTAAGGGGTTCAGGCATGAGGTGAGATGGAGTAGGATGGGGTGGGTTCGGGAGAGGAGGCGGAGCTGAGGTGAGATGGAGTAGGGTGGGGTGCGGTTTAGAGGGGGGGGGGGAGGAAACAGAGCAAGAGTGAGATGGAGCGGAGCGGGGTGGGGTGGAGTGGGGAGGGAGGGAACGGAGTTGAGGTGGGATGCAGGAGGTTGGGTTGAGATCGGGAGATAGGGAACAGAGCTGGGGTGAGCTGGACCAGGGCGGGATGGGAATGGAAATGGGCGGGGGAGGGGGGATGGAGACGTAGCTCAGACAGTTGCTTGAAGTAAGCTTGGTGTTTAAGGCATAGCGTTCGCAGTTGTGCACGGAACAACCATCCACATTACTGCAGGATGATGAGCATGAACCACTTAGGAGCACATCGCACAATTATTGGCATCGCTGACACGAAGATGACCAGCACCGCAACATTGTCGCGCTAGGCACTTCTGCGGGTACTGTCACGAGTCAGCGCTTTCTTCATCTAGTTTTGCTTACGTCCATTCTTTCTTGTTGAGATGGTGTATAAAGAGCAGGTCGCTTGCCTCTAGCGACCCCTTAGGCGGCGTGCCTGTGCAGGCCTCCAGTTACAGCGCGACACAGAGTTCAACGGACAGCCCAGCCTCTCCCAGAAGCCGTGCGGTCCCCAGTGACCCTCTAAAGGTCGTAACTGGGGTACTCCGGGGACCGCCTTCACAACCCTCAGATGATTCCTTGGTCGGGCAGCGAGCGCTGAGAGGCCGTGCGGATCCAGAAGCTCCGTCAGGTAAAGCATGCTCATTAAAGACCCGGCTGCAGTGCTGGAGAATAGACACTCCGTGTGGAGACGGTCAGCCGTCGCGGGCCGGTCTCGCGTGACAGATAAAGCACAGTCCACTCTGCTCCGTGGAGAAACCCAACCACCAGTGGCACGGCGGTCGAAGGAGGCCCGCGGACCAGCCCTGCAGGTAGCCCAGCACTAGAGGATCACAGGAAGACGTGGCAGAGCACTGGGCGGGGACGCGGTGTAGGGGGCTGCGAAGACATGATCCCACCTCGCCGACCCCTCACCTAACGCCTGGCGCCTCTGGCAGGGGGCCGCAGAAAAAAAAACAGCTGGCTTCCGCCTGCCGCGGCCGCCGCACGGCAGATGATAAACGCACGCAAAAAGAGCCAGTTGCACCCCACTTGACGCCCTATTAAAATGCCTATGAAACAAGGCGGACGTTTTATGCGCGCTTCTTGCCGGCTGGTAAATCACATCTATAGCGACGCTCCTCCTGTGTCTTCAATCACACGCTGGGTTCCATCTCCAGGGAAGGCCAGAAATAAAGTCGAGGGCGTGACATGTACGCCTCGGTTGACGCGGAGGCCCCCCAGGTTACAGCAAAAACTGACTGAGAGATGACAAGGCAGCATTGTATTTTTTATTTGACTGAGCACAAATTTATGCCTTCCTCCACCAGACGGCGCGTCGCCCCCTCCCCCCATCGACGCTACGTGGATGTGTTTCCGCCGTCGGCTCGGTGTTTTCGAACCGGCGGGAAAACGCTCTAAGCCGCCCGTTCCGAACATGCAAATCAATCTCTGTCTGAAATTGCTCAGAAGCGCCGGCTTCGGTGGCGGCAAACTGTTGGGCTGCACGGCGGCTCTGGCCCTCGACGGAATTCGAGCACTTTATCGCCTTTTCTAAGCAATGACAACAGGATTGGATAAACAGGCGGCGAATGGCGGCAAATATTGCCCAGTCGAAATCCCGGAAATGTCGAACGTCAAACAGTCTGGCGCAGAGAGGGGCGATCATAGGCATTGCTCATACGCTGCACCGTTGCTGGTTGTTGGCAGCTCCCCGGCTACTTGCATGATTGGCGACGGGGTGGCATGCGCTAGGCGGGGAGCAGTGCGAAGTTATTCGCAAGTTGTTAGCTATGGCTCACCATGCTAGACGCCGTCCTGACATTTAATGATGCTGGTTCAGACCGTCAGTGCTTTTCGTTGAGTGTTCCGTTCATGGTAACAACTTTGGCTCTTTCATCATCAAACTTTTTGACTCTCAGAAATGGTTCCATGCTGATAAGAATGGACGAGCCCATGAAGGCTAATCGCGAGGAAGCTGCAAGATGATCCAACAGCGGCGCCGATGAAAAGAATGAAAAGTGTCAGAAAAATGCTAACCGTGCTGATTTGAATATTGCACAGGCACAAAGCAGCTACTTTCGAGAAGACAAATGACGGGCATAACTTAAGCACAGTTGGCAACAGCCCTGACACCTTCAAAATACGAATTGTAGGCTTTTGGGATGCGCGGCGACTGGGAACACCCAGACCACCGCTCAGTGGAAACAACATCAGCGCCAGAATTACGGACCGACCGTATTTACATAATGTTATGGCTAATGTGGATATCCCATGTGCTCTGAGCGAGGCGGAGGTAGCACGTGCGTCCTGGTAGCTCAGTTGGTTGGAGCGCCAGCCTTTCGAACCACCATCCGTGGCGGGGTGGGTTCGATTCGCTCCAAGCGGCTGCTGTTTGCTATTGGCAGATATGGCTCGCGGCCGGTGGAAGCGCTCGCGCTAAAGGTCGGGTGACGTCAGAGGTCAGGGTGCACCGTGCCAAGCATTGCTGCATGTTACACTTCCGCCACCAAAAACGCATGATCCGAGCTGGGGATCAGGACTCACACAAACACTGTTTAGCGTGAGCTCTGTTATCATAAACACATTCATTCCAAAGGTTCGGAGTACATCTAAAAAATAAACCGTGCCGCTTTTCAGCGGTACGGTTTCCGGTTTCAGCGGTAATCCAGCCGCCATCATCGTTCTCTGGAGCGCTTCCAAGGACCGCAGATGCCCATGCTGACCCGTGTCTGTAGGACACCACAGCACTCTTCCAAAAGCCGTCGTAAGCTCCACTCCGTCTCCGACCGTTGGGCTGCCAGTGGACCGGGCCCTCAGCAGAGGCAGTGCGGCGGTGCTGCCCCAGGTCCGCCCACCCCCGTCTCAGAGCAGCGCCAGCGACCGCCAGCGACCGACTCAGCCCGACATCATGCCGGCCGAATTTGAAAGAGCTTCGCCGCCGGCCTCAAGGGAACTGATTGCCTGTTTACGGTGAAACCATTGCCCGTGAAGGTGACTCATTTCCACTGCAGGTCGCGGATGCCAGACGTCAGCTGCAGAACACGGGCACACTTGTGTACGCAAACACGTCGGTTCAGATCCCGCAAACACTTCAGCAGATGGCTCTCGCACTCCGTCTCGCAATGACATGCGTTTATGGTGTGCTCGCACTTCTGTTTGTGTAGTCGCATTAGAAACGAGTGCCAAAATATCTCGCTCCGTCCGGCAGTAGCGCATCGCCGTCGGAGGAGGGTCCGGCAGGTCTGCATGCTGTCCAAACAGTCTCCAGCAGCACTACATCCTACTCGAGCACTGCTGGGCATCATCAACGTCATCATCCCAGCGTTGTTGAACAAAGCACATTTCAATCGTAGTGAATGTGTGCACACGCCACGAAGACGCCAATAAGTGGTGCGTTGTGCCACTTTGTAACCAGCAGGCGATTAGCCGTTAAGTAGCTGGTACCGATCAGTAACTCCACTGCTCAGTTTCGACAAGAGTTTTGGGCAGTGGACCCTGAGATCGACTTCATGTGTCGGCAGGACTGGCAGCAGGCGTCCAGCTCAATCCAGCGCTGATTGGAGTCCATCGTTGGCCACTGCCGTCAAACTAGGCGTCTGACAGCTGACGGCAGCACATATCAGCGCATTATTGACTTCCCAGCTCACCCCGCACGTTTGAATGCAGCGTCGCATCACTAAACCGATTGTCATAGACGTCAGGTTTTTACACTACCCACAAGCTTTAACTTGATTCACTTGACTTGGCCGCCAGGGCACATATCTGTGGGGCTCCTTACTCTGACCAGACAGCTTCCAGCTTTAATTGTTACTTAGTGTAATTTTATGCAGGACGCTCTTTCTTCCTAGATTCCCAGCAAAAGAAGATGCAAATGCGATGCTTTTTGCATGAATGAGTCCGAGTCGCAAAACACCAGCTCAACATGGCCTACTCGTCAAGGAGGTTCTACGACAGCGCAAGCGGATGTTCTGCCTTTTATCTCTCTCACCATCTCCTCAATCTCTCCCTCTCATTTCTCTCCCTCTCTCCGTTTCACTCGCATGTTGTCGCGATGCCCATATTGCTGTGCCCCTGTTCTTTTCTTCCGTTACAACGTCCATTCGATTTTTTGCATCTCTAGCACTTTACATTATCATTTCCCCGACTACACTCATTTCAGCTCTATGTAGCCAACACGCTGCTAAAACCACCGACCGCAACCAAACAGCTGCACAAAGTGCGCCACATGCGTTGAGAAAGAAAAAAACAGCACCGGGACATCAGAGCTGCATTGGGAAGGAGAAGGGGAGGGGGAGGGGGAGGGGCGACCAGGTGCCCTAACCCTCCCGTCTGAAGGCGGGTCGTACCGCTCCGGTTTCCCAGCTGATGGCCGGATAAGCACGCGTTCGGCGGGCGGCGCGACTCGCGGGACGCGGCCGCGTCGAGCCCGGCGACAGCCGGCGCCGACGTCGGCGGGGCGCCGCCGTAGCCCGGGCGTCAGGCACCCTTCGGAGGCGAGAGCGCCGCATCCAGCTGCCGCCTGGCACGGAGGAGCCTGACTGGCGTTGGCGTGCCGCCGGCTGCCCAGGACGGGGACGCCGCGGTGCCGATCAGAGGCGGCGAGCGGCGCCCGCGAACGGGACGCTGCCGTCCGGCGGCCTCGGAACTCGCGGACGCCGCCTCCGCCGCCCTTCTAATGAACCCAAATCCGAATTACCCTCACCGTCGACAGTGAACGGTGCGCCAAACAAACAGCAAGGCTCTAATGGCTCAGACGGTGGAAATTAATTAATCTTGTTTATTGTCGCAACGCATTCCTGCGCGCTTTTCTGGCTTTCGGATTCTTCAACTTGGATTTCTAACTTTTGATACACTGGCAGAACTTCTGCAGAATAATTCAGCCTCCCGTATCTCCAGGGAGCCTCTCGGGATCGCTTTTGAAACCTCGTTTTGGCTGCAGTTACTCCATTAAAAACGCAGACCTTTGTTAAAGCTCACTGTATACACGAATGTGAAGCATACATGAGCAAGTAAACAGGCACATCAAATGGAAGGTAGCTCGACTAGCACAAATCTATCCTCATTATCATCCGGTTTTTAGACCGCATGCGTTTTATGGTCTAGTTGGTTGGCCAGTCCGGCCAAACATCACAAGCTGTGCTGGGGGGCTGATAAACCTGTTAAGAGTGGAGCAGACCTGGCGTCTCCCTATCGTTTTTCTGGCTGCTTAAAGCTCAGCACATCTCTATATAGAATGAAGCCGGCTGCCCACGACACAATTTAGGAAAACGTTCGACTCCTCCAGGCATTCTGCATCAGAATTACCATAGCGCCCCATTAAGCTCGCATGGGGCTGCTGCGTAGCGTCGGCGAAGGCTGCTGCAAAACAAATGTCGATCACAGTTCACCCCATTACGTCCTTACATCACGACCGGGGCGCAATATATCCCCTTCATGCGTATCTCCCGAGTTCCCAAAGGGGACTGAAGATGTGCACCATCTCATAACTCACGAACGCAGCTGGGGTGAGGGAGAGGGGCCAGCCAAAGGGACGTGAGAGAGAGAGAGAGAGGGAAAGAGGGGAAGAGAAGGAGAAAAAGAGAGCGAAAACGAGAAAAGCGAAAGAAAGAAAGAGCGAGAAAATGATAAGAGAGAGAGGCCGGGGAGAAATAGAGAGAGAGAGAGAGAGAGAGAGAGAGAGAGAGAGAGAGAGAGAGAGAGAGAGAGAGAGAGAGAGAGAGAGAGAGAGAGAGAGAGGGGAGGGAGAGAGAGAGGGAGAGAGAGACGCAGGGCTCGGATGAGAACGCTCGGGGATTTTCCTGAGCGAACAGGACGACGAGCAACCGAGTACATTAACAAGGTCGTCTGCTTTCCCACCGAATGGGAGGGTAAACACGGCCAGAAATATGCCGAGGCTGAAGCTATTTAGAAGGCTAATGTCTCAAGGGACCTGATGTAATTAGATTTGCAGATCAAAGCAGTCGGCGGGTGACAGTCGGACAGGGAGACACCATCTGCCGAAGAACGGTCGCGATTGTCCAGAGAGCGGCGCTTGGTGCCGTCTCCAGGCTGCGCCACGGCGCTGGAGTACCTCCCTGCTGTGCTATCCCGCGGACGTTGGCTTATTCTCCAGGACGGATACCATATTGGGGCTACATTACGATGCATAGGAAAATGTCAGGCCTCGAGGGACAAGTCGGTGAAGTTGACCTCGAAGTTCCGACAGACCTGTATTGGTGGCGCCGCCAGTTGAAGGGCAAGCACATGCTGGCAGACGAGTATAAGCAATGGTTGATCTGTTGCGCATGTGTTTATCGGCCTATGAACAAGTGAAACATTGCCGATTAACATATTTTTAGATGTGAAAAAATCATAAATATAGCTTTTGACAATGGAGTCTGTATTCTATCTGAAGTACGGCAGCCCTCTTTATAATGAACTTCTACGCCTGAAGGCCTTAGAACAAGCCCAAAGAAACGAAGCCGAGGACTGGCCTAACGCACTCACAAACCTAGGCAAGAAACAGGGTGTGAACTGTACCCTCGAGGGCAGCTACGAGACTGCACGGGCTGCACCCCACTCTGAGAAGGAGCTCAGCACCGCCCTGCGCGGCACGGGTGGATGACCTGACCCTGATGAGCCGGCCAGGTGGGCGCCCTGCTCATCCCGAGCGCCGGTAAACCTGCATGGTTCCCTCCGGAGCGCGACCTGTGGCCGATCTTGAGGCACCCCGCGCCGTGCGGCACGGCGCGCGCCGCGGCGGAGCGCAACACGGCTTAATTAACAGACGGACGGCAGCCAGCGTAATCCAACGGCGAGAGCGAGTTCATTAGGCTCGGAGCCGCTTGCTCGACCAGAGCTCGACCGCCTTATGCAAATACCTTTCGACCGTCACTGCGCGCGGGAAGTCACCGCGCGCGGCTGCACCGTCGGCGCGGACCTCGCGCCAGGCCGGCCGCCGCCCCGAGGCGCCGGAGCTTGATGTGAGCGCACGTGGACACGGTGTCCCAGGTGGCCCTTGTGTAAAGTGGCATGCGTTGGCGTTATGTGGATGGAACGCGTGTCTGACGAAACTGAGGCAGACACCTTTGGAAGCCCATGCAAATGGGTTTTATGAACGCATTGACGTGTCCATCCTTCAAGAGGGGCAGGCAAGGGGTTTTACAGATGAACCGTTACCTTGCTGGTTCATAAAATGCATTGTTACGTGAAAATTCATTGGCCACTGGCCCCACTAGACTTTTAGAACGGCTGCAACTTCACGTCACGTAGACACCAGGCCGGGTAAATCCCCGGTTGTGTAGCTTTGTCACAGCTAGCTAGTTTACATTCCCGTGCTATTTTAATGAGAAATCCATCCTTACGTTAAGCAGCATGGTTGACCCAGTAGGAAAATCACGCTTGATAAACTAACCAATTTGCAAATGGTGTCCCAATGCTTGAAATAGTTTTGTATTATGTACGATCTGTGCTGCTAAAAGATACATCAATCTGCATTCAATGGTTTCACAGACATTGCCTTCTGGGGTGCCTAAGAGTGTAGCCAATAAGACTTGACGTCAAATTTGTATTTCTAGTTATTCCACATCAATTCCCATCAAGTTTATATTTACAGGCTCTCAAAGTTATAAGCTATTCCATAGCTCTTGCGCTGCATGGGGTCACATGGGCCATCACTCACCCAGCCTACGGCTTCAGGCATGGCCTCTGGAAAAAATCTGCTCTGGGAAATAATGTTTGGAGAATGTTGTCTGTCAACACCAGTAACCACGGGGGAGGGGGTAGAGCGCGCACTCAGAGTATATATAAGAGTATATCATGGTATGTAAATATATTCAAAGAATAAAATGACATACTCAGAGTATATACATATAAATGTATATATATATATATATATATATATATGTTTGTGTGTATACTCAGAATATATAAAATGCCCAGAAGGACCACTTATATTTCGAAAACCAAGAAAGCTGAAGCCGCGTAAAAACGGCATTATGAGCATCTCGCTTAACTGTGGCAATTATATGTGACTGAGCAATGTTAGTTGTGGCCTTTGACAGACCATAGGCTTCAAGTGAGCACTTGATAGACACCAAACATCATCTAAAAAACTAAACATGCTACGACAATGTGAAAACGGCGACAAATATATCATGCCAACTCTATCCGATGGGCACCAATGGGCATTGGCAGGCGTGACCTATGATATGTCAGGTCAGGTCAAGGAATAAACGCTGCGGTTGCCCGCCCAACGATATCAAGAACGAACAAGCCACTGTGGGCAGTTTGCATAGGAATGTCGATATCAAGCGTTGTGCTTTATTGTAGGTACGCGTTGCTATGAATGGCATATGCGATGCGACCTGACGATGTTACTTGAATACAGTCTTGTTTGTTGATCACTGTATAAGGTGCGAGGATGTGTTTCAAAATTGATCTCTATGATGATATCCTAGGGTATCAAAGCGCTGACTAAATGCCATATACAAATGGTAGCAACTGCGTTTTTGCCATTATATATATATATATATATATATATATATATATATATATATATATAGTATATACATCGACAACCTTGACACAAAATGCAGTGACCTAACGGCGGCCGGTAATCCGAAACGTGTTTGCATTAATAACAAGCAAGCGATGATTAACGCCACGCATAATCATAGAGCGCACAAACGTTGGTTCAATACGATATGATAAAACATGCTAACGGATGCATAATGCCCACCCGCGGACGCCGGGCTGTATTTTGCGACAAAGTGGCTGTGGCCAGGGAACATTTGCCGTCATTAGCACTTAATGACAAGGACCATTGGCAGCTGCTTCATGCCTGATGATAAAGCACGCGACAGTTATGTAGAAATTACAGATCACCCTCGTCAGGTGTGTTTATCTTGCTCCTTAGGTGGATTACTTGTTCAGTGGATAAGGCGTTCGATCCGAATTATTGATTATTAGAGCCGGTAACCTAAGCGAAAAGTTGACACTTATCAACCATACAACCTAAGCTACTTGCTCACTGCATAACAGCGCAATGATTCGCGATTGAAATGGGTTTAGCGATGAGAAGCGAAGCCGTTGGACATACGAACTCTGAGCCAGCGGCATGTCCTAGATCTGAAAGATATGACGGCAGTAAGCCCATGCCGTAAGGTACTTCATCACAGAAAATTATCCAGCATTGATGACGAGGCCGCATGGAACTGGGGGCACGCTGCGCAACATTTACCGACTCATTTATTTTAAATCGCTGAAATAGGTACTGCTTCCCAGCCCTGCACCATACGCGATGCCGCTGAGGAATATGACGCGCTAATATCTGAGTTTCACTGTGTGGAAACGGTGCTGGATGGGACGTTATTGCCCGGCGCCTGTCCGCTTGAGGGATTCAAAGTCGGTAACGAAGATGAATACCATGCTTCCGACGTCGACTGGGCCTCCCTGAGTGCTCGGCTATTTCTATACAAGCGGCGGACAGGAGCGTCGCTCAGCGTCAGACAGGAGCTCGCGTCTGCGCCGGTAGACAGCAGACACTGATGCCGACAGCAGAAGACATCCGGCTCCGTGCGAGCAGCGGCGTTCAATGGACGCTGCTGCTGCCGCTGACGGCTGCAGGCGGTAGTGTCTGAGCCAAGAAGACGGTCAGTACACACTGCTACTCCGGGGCGCCACTTTTAATACTTCCGGGAGGGTTGAGCTCCTCACCCATCTGAGGCCCCTCAATGCATAGGGGCAAAAAGAGAATACTGGGCCGAAAAGCAACAAAGTTTTCATGCACAGTAGCGCAATAAGTGCTTGGACACATAATCATTGGTATCATGTCCATTTTGTACCAAATGGTATCCTGTTGCTACCTCATGCTTTGGCCATCCAACCCCTTGCATGGTAGGGCAGTCCGCAAATGGTTCACAAGTGTCGCACATGGCAAGGTTTGAATTGGGATACCGAACAATCGCTGCAATGCGTAACAACTTTTAAAAGTACAGGGTGGCACAGCTAAACGTCAACCCGTGTTTCTCTCAACGGTGACAAGCGCACTCGTCGTACAATCGCGACTGTGTTGGTATTCGACCGCCAACTGAATGGAAAACACAATCAACAAAAGCTGGAATCATCAGTGATTCTACATCCGTCGAATCGCGGTGACAAAGGGGCTCCAGATTGGTGGCCAAGGATCCGTGACAGCAGGATCTTTAGCAGGTAGTCGATTGCGAAGTCGTTTGGCCACAGAAATGCGCTCCATTCTGAATTCGCCGATATTTTTGGGTGAAAATTATGATGATTAAGCACGTGAGATGTACATTCACGTGGCCGAAACCCGGGGAAAATCAGGTTTTGGGGAAGGCTAGGTCCACTTCATCGACTTAGCCCCACCGCTCTGTAACCCATGTTAGAAAGTGACACCCCTGCTGCTGCAGACAGCCGAAGACAGCAGTGTCAGAGTCATGGCAACAATCAGTAGACACCGCTGCAAACAGCTGGAGACAGCAGTGTCAGAGGAGTCATGACAACAATCAGTGGGCACTGCTGCTGACAGATGGAGATACTGGAGTTGGCGTCCGCCATGGTAATCTGTACTCAGTGGACACTGCTGCTGCTGCTACTGCCGCTGATAGCTGAATACAGCAGTGTCCAAGCCAGTCCCAGCAGTCAGTAACACCGCAGCTGATGGCTTACTGCCGAAGACGGCAATGGCGGTGTCAGTCGAAGACATGCGAAGACGACTTTCTGTTTATGGCACCGGTTGACACGCAACGGGAAATGTAACGTGCTGGAGCACCACCATGCTATTTTCAACCGCAGCCAGTACAGCAGCTCTCACTCAGTTGCTTCGTCAGTTGCACAGTCGCAGCCTCATATTCCAGCACCAGGCAGCATCGCGTCTTTCAGGCAGGCTTGTGCGCGGACCTGATCAGCAACGTAGGCTTCAGCTTGTGCGGTCCCATTCGCGTGTTAACGTACGCTTGGTGCCGGCATACCGAGGCCCTGCAGTTTGCTCAACATGTGTGCGAAGTGGATACCGATCGTTTACGGCTTTCTGCCGTGACGGAGAGACCCGCCGAGGCCGTTTGTCTAGGTGCTGGACTCTCCTTCCGTAATTGAATTTGTCACGCGCGCTCCAGACCCCCCTGCGAGCGGCTTTCACACATCTAATGCTTCTGTCATGTCCGGAAAAACCCGACGGAGGTGTGCCGTCGCTTTTTACCGGCGGCCTGTTTTTGTCAACGCTCGTCTTATTATTTCCTAAATTTGCCCGGCGCACATCCTTCGTCGTGCGGCGGCCTTCAGCGCAGCCGACTCATGGCCATCCCGACCGCCCGGCCCTGCAGACACGCCGTCGCACGCAGGCCTGCAATGAGTGCCGGGCTGCACTGGACCGGCTGCCAGGATTGAAATCGGACCGAACAGATAAATCTGCGGCTGGTGTTTTGTTGATGTTAATGGCGACCCGCCGTGACCCCGCTCCACGCGCTCGTGACCGGGGCGCAGACCGGCAGATGAGGCCACGGCCAGAAAAACGGCCCTGCCGGCCGTCCGTAAAGGTAACGTATGGCCGTCCGCGGTCGTCCAGAGGGCGGCGGGCGCGGCCCACCGGAGCGCCGCCCCCCGGCGCGTGTACCGGACTTCACGGCGGGGCGCCCCGGGGGCCTGCAGTGGCCTCAATCAACGGTCCCTGCGCGGCTCGGAAGCCCCGCACAGCCCGGACCGGGTTAAAGCCATTCAGTCGACGCCATTCAGCAGTTAAGTTCCATTAACATGCATGCGGAAAGTAGTTCAGTTAGCATACGCACAGTTCAAACTACGCACTTACTCGTGTATCAAGCGTACGTGCTAGTACTTTTGTTAACTTATGAGGAGCACGAACGCAAAGCAGTTGAAACGCCGCGACTGGGAAGACTGGATCTGGCCCGGGGCAGGCCTCCACCGAGGCCCGGTGGCCTCCGAGCCGCGAGGATCCGCCCCAGGACCTGCCGCTCCCACAGACGGTCTCCTGGGGCCTCGCTTCGCCGGGAGAGTCCCGTTATTGATTTTCTGATTGATTTATGATCTGGGACGGTGCCGGACCAACCCCGGGCAAAGATCGCGCCGGCGTAAATCACATCGCCGCCGCCGGGCACCGATGGGGAGCGCCCCGCTTCTGAAAGCGGCGTCTCTCACGCCTCCGGCTGCTGTCAGTGATGTGGTACAGATAGCGGCGGCGGCGGCGCCTGCAGTGTAAGGGCGCCGCCGTGACGCCGTTGCTAATGAATCACTCGCCGTTGGAATTGCGATGTTGCCGCTGCCGCCGCACTGCGAGGGGAGTTGGCAGGCGGCGAAGGCTCGTCAGCCTGCATTTTTCATCAGGTGGCCCTGAGACCTGCTCGGCCGTCTTCGGCCCGACTGCTGCATGATCACATCGGCAGTCTGTACTGGGAGGCAAGCATGGTAATCCACGAAAAGGCATTCATTTTGCGAAATGTATGTCTGGTAATCGGCGTGCACGGTGTAGAGGAAGCGACCGACTTAAGCCTCTACACCTGTTGTTCTGGCGGCGACGGCGGTGTTTGTGAAACATTAGGTCGAACCGTGCAAGGCTGTGAGATCCAAAGTAATAGCTACGCTCAACTCCAAAGGATAAATGCTTTGTTTGTCTTCTGGAAGACAAAATACGGATATCACAAGCAATGCTTCGAGCGACTGCATGCCCTGCTTCTGTCACACAGGTCTTCCAATCATTCAGCTTTACCTCCATAACGTTTTCATCGCTTTGGGCGCATCCGATGGCAGCCGGCACTGGCCGGGCAACGGCGGAGCTCACGTGAGGAGAGTGCGGGTAGGGCGGGGGGGGGGGGGGGGCGGTTAGGCTATCATGATATGCAGCCGCTGCTGGATCGGGAGATGGATTTTGGTTGGATCGGTCGAACCGGCATCAGACGGATTTCCATCCGCGCTGTGCCGTTCACTATCCCATCACAGACACATTCCTTGACGTTGTGATACGGCGCATCATCCGACAAGCAATGAGCAGCTAATCAAGTCATAACGCAGCGCAGTGTCCGTGTCAGGTAGGCTCCATTTATCCGACAGACAAGGGGCTGCAGCGGCGGCCAATTAGCGTCAGGCTCGCGCGCGTGGCGGCCATCCCTCCCGGCTGCAAATTTGACAGCTCATGCGGTCGCGCAGCTGCGCCTCTTCAGACCTGCGAATGGCTGCAGCTCGGGAGCCGGCGGCCACGAACGCGTGCGTTCGCTCAGTGCCGGCTGCGCTGGAGAGCCGGCAGACGGGCGGACGGGCTTCAGGGCGCGATGTCGTCCGATACCAGCGGGCGGTGCCGCCGTCACCAGCCGTTCGCAGCGCCAGCAGCCGTGCGTGTGGGCCCGGCTGGTCTACTGGCACCGCGCGGCGTCCGGCAGCGACGGCCGGCAGCTGGCACGCCTGGTCCACGCAGCTGAGCAGTTCTCGCGACTTTCCTCTTTCCGTCGGCACTTCGGCGCCGGCCTCCCAGAAGACCTCGGTGTCTGCGGCCGTCCGAAATGGTGATGGTCCGAGCACTCGGCGCTCCTTAAACCCGAACATTCGTCGATCTTTAAGCCCGCTCGAGGCGAGCTCCCGCCGACCCGCTCTCGGCGTGTCGTCGCCGCCGCGCGGCCCAGTGTCGCCGGCGTCGGCGGCCTCGCCTGCCGTCGACTCCGGCGGCAGTCCGTCTCCGTAGGGCGGACGTGATTCCGATGCAAAACGCGGCCGGGCCGGCGCCCGCCTCATCTGTTGATCTGCTCCAGTCAGCCGAGCTGCGCCGTCAGGCTTTTTACGGCCCGTCATTGTCGCACAGAGGCAATAATATGCAAAACACGGGACGGCGCCGCCGGCCGCCCGGCGCCGCCGCTCCCCCGCGTCGCAAACGACGCGCCGGCGGCGGCGGCGGCGTCCGACACCCCATCCGAAAACCGCCGGAAAGTAAAACTGTCAATGAAATGATGATCGATGCCGGGCCGGCGAGCTATCGTCGAAAGATTGGCGACTGATTCGCCGTTACGACTGGGCGCCGCGGCGGCGCCGACGATCGCGCGGCGCGCCACGACGCGCAACGACTCTGTGTACGCGGCCGCGGCGAATTATGACGCAGCTCGACGCGGCTACGACGCTGTAAAGAAAACACGCCACAGCCGGCCGGTGCGCCGTCTCCGGCGAGGGCAGCGTGTTTTCGGCAGGGCGGGGCCGGCGAGGCGGCGCGCTTGGAGCGAGGCCAGGCCTAGGGACGCGGCGGCGCCGTGTGACCCGTGAGAGAGCAGCGTCTCTGATCTCAGCTGCGGTCGATCTCTGGCCCGGAGCGAGCCAGCTTAGCCGCCGCCGGCGACGGAGGGGCAGGCACCACCGGAACGCGGCGACGACAGAACGTGCCAACGAGGACGGGCGGTGCGGCCGCCCGAGAGGCCGGTTTTGCATACACGGCCGCCGGCTCGGCCACTGGAAACGTCGGCATCGCGGCGACGGGTCTGGTGCCGGGCAGAGCATCGAGGCTGCGTCGCTGACGACGGCGCGCCCTGTGACCGCAGCTAATATGCGGTCAGGATGGTACCAGCGCGATGTCTAGATTCAGGACAAAGAAGCGACATTGGTAGCCATGATCAACAGGGAAACAATTTCGCATTTCGGAGACCCGATTGAATGCAAGCGCATCGCCTGTTTTCAAGGACCGCGCAAGTTCGTCCCAGGAGCATTGTCCGTCCCTGTAGCTCAACTGATCAGAGGTCCTGCCTCCCAACCAATCCGTGTTGGGGTAGGTGGGTTCGAGTCGCTACGCCGCTCGCTTTTTGCCCCTGGCTGAAATGGCCTATGACCGGTTGTAGCTGCCGCTCAAGGTCAGATTAGGTCGGAGCGCGGGACGAACCGTGCCGAGCTTTGCGACACGTTAAACCTTCGCAGCAACATTCTATCGTTGAACTGGAATGTCACCACCCGATGTTGGGGTCAGGGTTAACACAACAAGCACTGCTCAGCGTTAGCTCTGACTCCGGAAATCCATCCAACCAAAATCTTCGAACTATTAAAAACAACAACAAAAACAAAGAACAATTGTGAATGTTTTTCAAAAAGTGTTTTTTCCATATATTTCCCATTTGCTCTTCATGCTCCACTCCTCTCGGAATCAGTTCCTAACAAACGAGACAAGCATGGCCGAATGAGCAAAGCTAGAGGCTGCGAACACACAGTTGCTTGCTGTAACAATCAGAATGGGACCCTCTTCACGTGGTGGCCAATATCACCAGCAAACAAGAAGTTCTGCAATAAGTCTCTTCCATCTGCGACGTTCCATGCATCCGAGCGGCAGCCGGCGCCACGCGTGGGGGGTCAGCAGGCCCTGACCCGAAGCGCCGTCCGCGGTCGCCCCGCAGAACGGAGCCCGGCCGTCGGCGGCGGCCATTCCGTCGTCCTGGCGTGGCGGCCGGCCGGTCAGCGCCGGGCCACTCCATTTCGGCCGTCCGCGCCGCCGCCAGCCCATTAGCTGCTAAACTGCGTGCAACTGTGCGCGATGGTCGGCCGGGCGCGCCTCCGGGGCCGCCGGCCGGAGCCTCAGGCCGGGCCGGACCGGTGCCAGGCCTGGGGCGGACCCGGCCCCGGGCCCTGGGTCAGGCCGGGCTGGGTCTGAGGTCCAGGGTCCTAACTCCGGGGTCCGGATCCAGGCCGGATCGGGTCCGGAACCAGCGCCAGAGCCGGACCCGTCTGCACAGCCGCGGCCTGGGCGTGCCAGCAGAAGTCGGAACGACGCAGTACGGGTGGCAGGCGGGCAGTGACCGGAAGGAACGACAAACGCACTCGGCGTGAATGAAGATGAAGGCTTAGACGGGATTTGAGAAAGCAGGCCAAGCGCTTTGCTTTCGGCGTCTCCAGAGGCACTGCGCTTGATGGTTCATAAGGTTCATGCCTTTGTTGCAGACGGGGCTGGATTTCAGCACAGGTCGAGATCATGTAATGGAGTAGCACTGAACTTGAGTCTTCAATTATAGCGTTTGATTGAATATCTGGTTAGGTTCATTGCCTCTGAGCCATAAAATGCAATTGGGAGTGGTGAAGTAAGCCTTCTCGAAATCCGCGCGGCACGCATGTTCCTGATGGCTTGAAAATACGGGTCTTTGTTCCAGCCAATATTGAGCTTCTCCATCTGCCGTACTTTTGTAACCGAGGCAATGAATTATTATCATGCGTGCGGCTGATCGAAATCTGCTGTCAAATCCAATAGAACTGTCGCGGAAATCATGCTTACAAATTGGGAAACTTCTCCAACTGGCCCGCGATATTAGTGATTGATCATAGATATAGACGGCGATAAATTACATAGCCGTGTTTTGAGGAACCTTTAGAATCTCCACGTTTTTTGTACTAAAGCCAGTGATTTTTGTGCGCATTTCTTGAGACAAGTGACCGATTCAGGCGTCCAAAATGCGCCTCCACAAGCGGCTTACGAGCAAGCACGCAAACGCACTGAGGCAGTTTAAACAGCTAAGTTCGAGAAAACACCACGCGACACTTCGGAGCGAGACGATGATCAGACATGACTGGACTCGGCGAGGGCGAGGATGGTCAGACAAATAAACGGTCACGCTTGGATAAATCTCCCTCTTCGCTGGCAAGATTGCCACTTGTAATGCTGCACCGACAATGTGGACTGCCAGTCGGCTCTGCTCTCCACGTTTCCAGCGCTTTGCATTATCCGGCGGCGCTTATCGGCCGGATGTGTACCAAACACAATCCAATCCAAGCCAATCTCTCCAGCGAGAGCACGAAACAAACCCAGCAGCCGGCGCGAAAGCCACGGTCTGGCCGGCGGCAGCGGGTGAGAGCCGGCGTTCCTCCCGGTCGGGCCTCGGCCACTTCCGCGTCGGTCGGCCCTCGTGTATCCCCGCCGGCGTCGCCTGCAGTCCGAACTGACTAGCTCGGCTCCTCCCGGCTGCTTGGCGCGGGCGGGTGTTGACGGCGGACGTGCTCCGACCGGCCAAACCGGGGCACGCGTCCGGCTGAGGGCCCGCCCGCGCGCCGCCCGCCGCCCCACCCGTCCCAAAGTCGCTGCCGTCGCGTTCTTTGATGTCGCCGCCCGTCGGTAACGACGGCCGGGCGCACGTGACATCGGTGCGACGGTGCCGGCGGGCGTGTGATCAGGCCGGCGGTGAAACAGGGCGCATCAACCGCCCGGCACGTCTGCGCGGCCGTCGGACGGCACCGGACCGGCGGCCGCCTGTCGTCGTCGACGGCGGAGGGTCTGGAGGGCCTCTCCGGCGACGGCTCCGGTCGGGGCCGCTGTCGGGCCGGACGGCGCTCCTCGCCGGCTGGCGGAGCTGAGGATGTTCAGGGAGACCGGCGGCCGTGCGGGGCTGTTCGTGGGGACGGCCAGACGCGGTGGCAGGCGAAGATTTGTCGTGCTTGCCGTCCAGCGTTCTGTGGGGGTGCTTGTAGCTGTGTTGTGAAACAATTGAAATTGGGATTTCAACAATTGGAGGATGAGTAAGTCCTTTTAGGCCGAAATTAATTTTGCACGAGCGTACTCAGATCAGATGTGTCAGATACAGCTGACAGTGTTATTGATCTCCCAAATCTTTTCTGAATACCTTCTCTGATATTTTTCTTGAAGTAACAATTTTCACTTAATTCTTTTTCAGTCTTACTGACCAGCATCATTAAGAAATATTCCGTCCAACAATATTTGTTCTGATCTAGTCCACCTGCGCCGAGACTGTTTATTTAATAGGCCTTTCGGCCAATTCCGAGCTGTAATCAATCTTACGAAAACCCATAAGTCTTACTTTGATCAAAGTTTTGAAAATTTTGAATGTGATTATCCGAATACCTTATTATCCGCTGCTAGGATGATCACAACTCGATGCGATCTACATATACGAGTTTAGGCCTATGATATAAGTGCTATCCCCTTAGCTGCATCAAAGCAGGGCAGCACAGCAAGGCTGCATAGACCGAGTAATAGTATTCTTCCCTCAAACAAATGTGGAAGGACTCCTTCTCGGAAGGCGCCTATTATCAACTAGGAGGCGTTGGTCTGGGTAAGAAAGCATCCTCCATGTTCAGGAGGCCCCATTTTCGGAACATCGGGCCCCTTGCATGCATCCGATAGCCGCGATTTCAGATTAGGATGGTCTGTTTTGTGATAAGGAGGCTAGGCTAGACTTGGTACCTAGTGCCACTAGATTGGCTAGATTTGGCACCCCTTCGTGGATTGGAAGTACCCTGTTCAGGGTATCAGAAGGCCTGTCGATGCATCAGGAGGCCTTATTTAAGTTTGTCGGCACCCTTTTCTGTGTTACCAGAAGGTCATCATTCTGTTTTTTAATTGCCAACATTTTGTTTTACTTCAGTATGATGCGTGAAACAGTCTGGTATAGGAGCACATGCCCTCGGCACCCCTCCCCATAAATACGGCATTGCCCAGAACGCTCTCCTGTAAGGAGGCCCCAGTTGTCCAGGAGGCCCCCTTGAAAATCCTTCCCCCCTTCCCCCAACTCAAAATCCGAGGCGCTGCCACTCCATCAAAGCCTTACTCATCAGACACTGGGATGGATTATTTACGACCGTTCAGACATACGTGCCGCGATCGGGTGCCAGATATCGCACGGATGGCGACGGCCATGTTTGAAGTTCTTTTGTTTGTGTTGTGTAATTGATTCCTGCTGGCTCGATTGTTGCGGCTGGAGGAGCAAGTGTACCGTTATCAGCTTTCAAAGGGGGCCACAGGTGGTGGCGACCTTAGTAGTGGCGACCTTAGGTGGGATTGTGTTGCTTTCAAGTGAAAAATCAGCAAAACGATACGTGTATTTCTTTGCCAGGTTTACGTGCATTTTTTGGTGTCACGTAGCTACAGTAATAGGTATTCTGGCACATTCGATGTAGAGAGTCCTGTGATAGCCTTGAAAGTTTAACCACTTTCCGTTTAACCTGAACGTAAAATTTCAGAAGCTTTCCGCCGCAACCAACATGGAACATCCCTGGCTTTATGCTAAGCTACGTCCTTCTTCACCGTCTCGCGAACTGTTGACCGTCTATCTCCGAAACCACGTCCGCAGTCATTGAATTGCGCCGTCCCGAACCAGCTTAAAGCCAGCTCGTTTATGCACCAGTCGTCCCGGTCCCACACTTTGATTTTCGATAACAGGGCAAACCGACAAATCCGCTGGAGCGCACATATAAGCCTCCGAAACAGAAACGCTGACAGTGTTTTTCGTTTCAGCTCTCCGCTGCAGCTTGGAGTGGAACTTTCAGGCGCAGAAAAAGCTTTCACTTCCACTCGTAATCTATGGAGGTTCTTTAGGGATTAGGGATTGTTTACCGAACTTTCGCCCCGGAATGAGCAGCGGTCGGACCACCGCGGCCTGTTCCCGCCGCGGTAAGGCGCGCGTCGCGGCGTGAGCGAGACTCCTCCAGCGGCGACACACAGCCCGTCCGCCACGGCGCGCCGCCATTTCCATTTCCATGCATTCGAGATCCGGCGTCGGCGGCGCCGGAGCGCAGCCGGCCGCCGACCGCGGTGCTAGATCCGATCGCAGCGAGCCTCCAGGCTGAGCCGATCCGGCCACGGCTCAGGTCGTGGCCGGCCCCGGCTCGAGCGCCCGGATACGCCGACGGCGTGCTGGCGTCGGCAGCGGCGCGACGCCGACACTTGCGCTCGCCGGGGAGGCGGCCCGCCAGCGCCGGGGGCCACGCTCGGAGACGCGTGGGCTGACCCAAGCAGCTTTGACCACCTAGGTCAATGTGTAAGATGCTGTCCTGGATTTTGCCTCCCAGGCTGTGCGAATGGCGCGCATAAATCAGCTGACGTTGCGTTAGTGTACACGAGCCCGTGATGCGCGCAAAGCACTGGCGGCAAACCACGCCGACCACATGGCTTGCGCAGTGTTGACAGGAAGCGGATCTCCGCGGTGGACAGAGATGCGCACGAACGCGCCGCTGCATCGCTCTCCACCGGGGAGGCGCCCGCAGCGCCAGCTGGCGCGTGCTGAGGCGGCCGCGCGGCACGGGACCCTCCGGTCCGAGGGGAGCGGCGTGGGCCGGGGCGCTGCATCCGGCGCCGGTCGGCCGCTCAGATGGGGGCGCCGATAGCGCCCTGTCGGAGCTTCATGCTGATTCGATTTGAGCTGATGCCGATCTCTCGCGAGAAGTTTCCAGATTGGTTCCGCTGCCGTCTGATGGAATGTCCAGCCGGCAGAACAGGGGCTAGCAGAATGTCCTATCTGTGCTATCTGCCAGACGAACTGAAGGGAAGTGCTGCACATTCGACGCAGTCTGGACGTAATGAACTGCATTTTGACAAGCTCGGAGACAGAAATGGGCAAGTTTCGTCACGACTCTTTTCCATTATTTAAACATGGGTCAAAAATGTCACAAGACAGGTTGAAGTCTTGACAGCAAACGCCGTGATGTTAGGAGAAATCTGCCTCAAATGACGATGAATGACTCCTGGTGCCAACACAAAGCGAGTCAACTCCACAGAAGCCAATCGCGTCGAGCTGCACGTCTACCGAAACATCCTGCTGCGCTTGACACGTCAATAAACCTCACCAACACAGCCAGCGGATCGGCGCAGGCGGTGTTGCAGCGACGGCCATAGTTTGCTCGACCCTGTGTGCTGCCACCGGCCGGCATGCTCATCAAAATTCCCTGGCAGCCCTGCCGGGTGTCGCTGGGGCCTGGGTAACACCGGGGCGGGCCCGCCGGCGGCGCCCTCCCGAAGCCGCACGCCCGTCGCGACCCGGCCCTGGGCGGGTCGATCTCTGCTCGCGGCAGGCGCACCGGTCCGTCCCGCGGGATCAGGAAGGTACCGCGGCCGTCGCCGGACCATCGGCGCGGTCAGCCCGCCCGCCGTCCGGCCGTATAAATCAGCCATCTAGCGCGCCGTCGGATCGCGGTATAAAACCGGCGCGCCGCGCCCGTCGCCGCCACCGTTCACGGACATTGAAAAGCGATCAGGCGCCGCCGGAGCGCGGCGGGGTGGTGGCCGGCCGACCTGACCCGCCCCCCGCCGACCCCCGGCCGGCCGGGTCGTGCCCTTCACGTGGGTTCGACCTCTTCATCAGACGGGATCGGACAGCCAATAACAATAGATCTGGCGGCGGCCGGCGGCACGTCGGCCGACGCCGGTCTGGATGCATGAGCACGCCGGTCGACGCGCCGGGCCACGCGCGTGTTTACCGCACGTAAGTCAAACGCGAGTGCTCCGACGGCCGCGCGTAAACAACCGCCCGTCGAAGCCGCGCCTCCGAACGGGGAGTTGGCGGCGGCGCGCGGCGGCGGCTTCCATGGCGCGGCCGGCTGGCGGGGCGGCGAGGCGCGGCGCGACTCGGACGGAAGCGGCGGAGACGGTCGGAGACGGAGAGGAGTGTAGGAGACACGCGACTTCGGGAACCGGTGGGGGGCGGTGAACGGGGAGACAGACGAAGGTGAGAGTGGGGAGACACATTGACTTGGGGGCCTGACGAAAACAGGAAAGTGGGTAACCACATGCGGGCGAGAGTTAGTGGAAGTGGCGAAACACACTGCCTCCAAACGCCGCTTCGGGAGACGACGGGAGATAGGAGACAAACGGAGGCGGGAGACGACTGTAGCGAGGAGACGCACCACCACTACGACCATGGCACAATCGTGCCCAGGAAATGCTGCTTTCGCGTGCGCCGGCGGGAGACGCGGGAGACGCTCCGCTGCGGTAGTCGGCGCCGACGACGGACCTGGAACGGTGCCAGCGGCCTGTCCGGTGCTGGAGCCTGCCAGTCGGCGGTGGCTCGATGTCCCTTATCGCGTCGGCCGTCGGGCGACTTCAAACGCAGACGCAGCCGACCGTCGAAAGCGACAGCGGAGATAAAGTCCGAGGGATGTTGGCGGAGCGGGGGCGGGGGCGGGAGAAAAGGGAGGCGAGGAACGCTTCACAGCATGGGAGGTCGCTGCGATGGTCGCCAGAGTTCGTCCGGCCCTGGTTCCGGCGTTGGTGAGGCGAAAGTGCATCGCACCACATACAGGGTTTCTGCTGACTACGGGTTTGTATTCACCGTGGCAAACTTGACTGCTTTAAACCCCGCGGACCTTCCTCCTCTCATTCGCCCATCCCACCCGTTCAGTTCCCTTCCCGCGCAGTTCTCTCTGCCCGTCCAGCTCTCGAAACTCCTCCACCCTCGTCGATTCAAACGGTTGTGTTCCCGTCTGGTTCCGATTGAAACGTCTGCCGATGCGGTCCAAGTGAGATTGAGAAATCGGCACGGGGCGCCGGGCGGTGGGAAGTGGTCTGCGTCAAAGGCAGGCTCCGACGGGCCCGCTCTGACGAGGGCGCCTCCCACCGAGATAGATGCGATGAAAATCCGTGGCCTGGTCGTGATGTCTGCCTTGAAGTCACCTTTGGTGAAAAGGTTTTGTGGTGCATGTAAAATGAGTGCCGCAAGGAAAATGGATGTCCAAGGGTGATAAACAGTAAAGTTTTGGCACCGAATAAGCTTCTGACCGCTGTGTAGCAGGGTCAAGCACTCAATATTCTTCGGAAACAATTGCGTTGTTTATTTACTGGAATGCAATGTATTTCAGTCATCATGACTCGTGACATGATTCAATCGGAATGGCCACGCTGCAACTGCGTCGACAGCAATGATTAATTCCCAATCACACATACCAGTACGCTATCTGTTGGTGGTGCATGTAAGAGACACTTGCTATATGGGGTTCGATTGTTTTTAATTTTTTTATCGTAATCACATATATAAAACTCAATGATCAGCCAATGGGCGGCATCAGTGTCTCCGGATCCTCATCCAAATCATACCTGGCCGCCACACAGTAGTCGAAGGGCCTGACGGAACCAACCTGGCCCAAATCAACCTGGCACTCCCCGCTGCAGCCCAGCGACGGACCCGACATCTCCGCCTCGGCATGAGGAGGCGTGACTCATCGCTGCGTCAAGATCGCCTCCGATCGGCTGTGCTGGTGCGGCTCGGCCGTGCCGCCGCCGGCGCCATGCTTATAAGGGCTCGCTGTGTTATGATCGGATTACAGCTGGCTTAGGTCAGAGTTTATACGGGCGGAGACCGATCTCCGGGGGTTAGTCTCCTGCTCATTCAGGCGGCGAGAGCCCTCGTCCGGCCGCGCTCCTGATCCTGGTGCCCGGCCGGCCGCCTGGTGAGCGGCGGTGGGCTCGAAAAATACCGACCGGTGCAGCTGCCGGCTCTAGTCTGCATTAGGCGGTTGCAGTCTGCATCCGACGATTACAGTTTGCATCAGACGGTTGCAGTCTGCATCCTACAATTACAGTCTGCATCAGACGGTTGCAGTCTGCGTCAGACGGTTGCAGCCTGGGTCAGACGGCGGCATATCTCGCACCCAAACACAGGGACCAAAGAAAGCCGATGGGCTTACAAGAAACATTTACCTCGCAAGATTCGAAGCTCAATATGCGCTTTGCAATAAACCTACGCCAATGGCTTTTGATCCCTGCAAATCGTGTAGGCAAATCGTAGATAGGGAAGAGTTGAATGAGTTGCATGATTTCCACGTGGCATCAGGTGATCTTTTCCAACCCCATGTGATGTCATATTTGAATCACTCAGATGACGCACAGCGGCTACCTCTGCGAGTGGTGCATGTTGTGTCAGCTGTGCATGGGGTATGCTGTATCAACTGTATCAAAGGTGCCGATAATATGCCATTGACTGAATTGATGTCAATGATTAACTAACATGATTGTCATGCCTTATTGCCATTCATGACGTAAGTCGGCAATTACATGGTCTATGTAGTCTCATAATATCTACCTGAACAACCGAAACCGAGCTGACAGTAGTTGTAAAACAAACGCTGAGTGATAAAAGGACAAACGTGTGCGTTTTGCTGCAATCGCGAGGAATTGCGAAATAGCACAGGCAAGCGCATTTGGTCTACATGTCGTAACACATCCAGCTTGCTTGCGATGCAACTTACTCGACATGATGACGAGCATGACATAAGCACAGCCTCCAAATGGATGCGTTCCTCAAGTAAGGACTAGTGTCAACGCCAGGGCACACGAGCGTATCCGACATGGGTATGATCTGATGACGTTTGGCTCCGCAGGTGGTCAGCAGGCAAGGTGTTCGCGACATCTTTATCACCCACCTGGTTCAGTTTATTCGTGATCACCACCAAATGCGTGAAGTAGGTCATAACCCCGGGTAAGCTCTTCTGGCCTGGCAAGCAAGTTGTGAGAGCCTTGCTTCATGGTTGTGTGCGTGTGTTATGTTTTTATACTTGTATGAGCAATGATATCTACCATCCTGGTGGTACAGAATAAACTATGTTGTTATTATTATTATTGTTATTATTATTATTATTGTTGCTCCCACCATGTGGCACAATTTACCCCAGAGCAAGGCAAGTCGTCTCATTTGAAAGAGCTCATTAAGAAGTTATTTGCAAAAGCCGAAGACGTGCTCTCCAAAGCTTTACCGCTTCACATAGAGCTGAACGCTTTAGCTGTATGCAGTTAAAAGTCAAGTCTTAACCTCATCATTAAAGCGGGAGAGAGCTCAGAGCAAAAACTGATGCAACTCTCCCCACCCTCCCTATGGGGGGTGCATAGGTAGAGATATACAAAGTCGCAACAGTAGCATAGCATAGTCAGCGGTGAGGCACCTGCCCTAATACGGCAGAGCGCGAAATCCATAACACAGCTGCAGTGACAAGAGGAGCAGTCATCAAATCTAAGCCATCATAATAGGCATGGTGAGTATGCCATCTAAATCAATTACAACTGTTACGTTTGTTCAACTACTGTGATGTAGGCTTCGACTCCTTTGGTTTAGATGGAGTAAAGTTGGTCTACGTCAAGGAGCGGACGATTTCTTATTTACGGTCCCTCCCCATTTGCCGCCCGCCTCTGTACGAAGAAATTGGCTGAACGATTCACTTCAAAACGTACGCAAAAAGGTGGCCATATGTGCGTTACCAAACTGAACCCTTTCCCATCCTTCCTGGCGTCTCAAGCATCCTGCTTTTATTCGGTTGTGTGCAGGGCCAAAGCAAGTGTTCCCAGGTGGAGGGGAGGCAATAACTAGTTTTGCTTACTTTTTTGCAATCGATACCCATAACGTTAATGTTACATCTTCAGCAAGTTTCGTCCTCAGTTCCTTCCGCCCCTGTCTCCCCTCCCTGAGTTCCATCGCCCTTGGTTCTATACCAGTGATCTCAGTGCATTGTATCTTGCAGCATATGAAAGGGGCGCTGGTTAGTTGCTTTCCCAATAGACACTGCTCGAGCTTCGGCGCTCCTGTCGCATTTACATTACGCATCGATGAGCTAAAGCTTATGAAAAACATGCCATGTGCGGTTGTGCCTTTGTCTTCCGCACGGAATGCGAGAGTGAAAATTCGGGATTTGTGGGCCCGATGTGTTTTTGCGCCCGATGAGGTTGGTTTTGGGGGCCCGATGTAGTTAGTTTTTGGGCCCGATGTGCTTAGTTTTTGGGCCCGATGGGGTTAGCTCTGGGCCCGGTGTGGTGAGTTTTTGGCCACGATATGGTTTGGTTTTGGGCCCGATGTGGTTAGTTTTGGGCCAGATGTGGTTAGTTTTTGGGCCCGGTGTAGTTAGATTTGGGCCCGATGTGGTTAGTTTTTGGGCCCGATGTGGCTAGTTTTGGGGCCCGGTGTAGTTAGCTTTGGGCCCGATGTGGTTAGTTTTTGGGCCCGATGTGGTTAGTTTTGGGGCCCGATGTGGTTAGTTAAGGTACCATAAACCCGCATGCGTGATCTCATTATGGACAAATACAAACATAGTGAACGCTACTGAGACGTCTGCACACTTGTTTGCCATTTGTGGCGCTTGTGGGCTGTTTATCCAATGGCCACCGATAGAGCGCACTGCACCGAGAAAAACCACAAATAAATTCAAAAAGCGATCAACTTCAGCGCAAGGGCGTTACCTGCTAAATTAAAATTGACCACATATCGAACATTCTCAGAGGACCAAGCGGGCTTATTTCCCGATAGCTAGCTCAATATTGCTGTCTCATTTCACTCAGAGTATCCATAAAAGGTAAGTCATCGTGCCTAGCAGGGTCACAGTCATAATTTTCTTAAGGAATGGTAAGGTGGAGCTCAGTCAGCACACATAAGAGAATGGAAAAATCTGGTAATAGCGCTGAAGTAAAAATGCGGGCCTAAGGGGAGAGGGGAGAGGCACGCCATTCCTTGGCTGTGCCTCTGGCCTCTTTCCTCCTTTTTAAAACGGATTTTAGGTCCTCTCCAGGCTTGCACGGCGGGATGGACCGCTGCATTTCCTAACATCTGTACCGCGGCTGACAGGCGTCAGTTAGGGAACCGTGCCTGTCATCCATATAACAACCCGAACTTGGAGCGACCCAACCGGACACTTGACCCGCTTAAAGAGGTTCTCGGAGTGCTCTTAAAACAGGACGGCGTAAAGCAGCCGATGTTCTGACTCACGTGCCGTGTTTCATCCCTATGTTTGATGTGCTGTGTAATTTATGTGCGGTGAAACAACTTGCGGCACGGTGTCGCTTTATCCACTGTGTTGGATACAAAACTGTTTTATTTTACATGACACCGGTTTGAGAACATCCGCTTGATGTGTGGATGGTCCATAAAGGTAAAATAGATAACTAAATAAATCCACCTCCAGCTTTCAGCTGTCCGGTGGTCCGGATGATCTGCCTCCTCCGCAATGGCCTGGGTTCGATAAGGCATCACCAGTGGTGGAAATGCATTTACTCAAGGAAACAAACATGCTACAACCATGCTCCTGATAGCTCAAATAAGTTGCCTTGCACATCAGCTGCGAATATTTCCGGTCCGCGACGAACTGCCCTCGGCGAAGATCAAGAAACCCGCCACGGTTGATTTCGCAACATTGGCAACTCTGCTCTGACTGGCCTGCCGCAGAGGAGCGCCGCCAAAGCACCAGTCATCCACTTCCCTTTCGCAGCTCATTAGCAGTGGGCACTAACGACGTCGCTCCGCGCGGCGCGTGGACGCCAGCCGTGAGCGCACGCCACGGACGTGACCGGCGCCGGCCGCCGCCGGCCGCCGCCGGCGCGCCGGCCGGCGGTCAGCGACTCGGCAGCCTCGCCGGCACCTCTGCCGCCGACAATGGCCTGCACGCCCCGGACGGCCGTCCGTTTGTCGCCGGCGCCCATTGAAATCACGGCCGCCGTCTGTAACGGCGGCGTCAATTACGGCGTAATGCGGCGTCGTCCGTCTGTCGGCCGGGCGGGGCGGGCCGGAGCGCCGGATTGGGCGCGAGCGGCGCGCGCCCGCCGTGGGACGCGCCGGCTGGATGGTCACACGCGTCACGGCGTCACGTGACGGCGGCGGGGTCGCGTGACGGCCGCGAGTGGCGGCGGCCGGCATTGATTGCGGTGGCCGCCAGCGGCCGGAGCGGAGAGGGGAGGACCCGGCCGCCGGCGAGCGAGACCAGAACGGCCCCGACGACCGTGGACCAGGCAGCGAGTGGACAGAACTGGACGGCGTGGTTGCCTGGACCTCGCTGGGCGGCTGGAGGTGGACCTCGCTGGGGAGGACGAATGTGGATGTCGATGGCATGGACCGAGGTGGACCTTGGTGGGATGAATTGAACAGGATCACAATGGGGTACACAGGCTTTCACCATGCTGGAATGCACGCAACTGGATCGCACTGGAGATACGGAGATCGACCAATTATGACAAACCAAGCTTGGCAACAAACTGAAGGGTGAACCAAAGTATGACAAAAGGATCTAGACCACATTTGAGGCCGGGCGCAGCTGGACCGTTCGGGGAGGAACCAGCCAAGAGCACGGCGCACCCAAGTCCGCAGCCCGGGCCTCGACGCAGCTGACCAGCGGGTGGCCGGATTTAATGAAGTCTTTGAGCCATGCGTACCTGACTCGGGAACATCACGCGTCAAATGGAAAATATCGTGGGATGAATTGGGTGGGGCGGGGTCTCCATAATGGGGCTTGCATAAGCCATGGCTAGGATGCTGGCAACCTCGCCAGCCATAGATCACGCAGTCCGGGAGGCCCCGAGCGCACGTGGTAATGGCGCCTACACTGAGCCTAAGCCGGGTGGCCCTATTGGGACAAGCACGGTGCGCTGTTTTGCCTGCGTGTGTTTTGGCCTTTTTGTGACGCTCGCTGCGGGTCAACGGACTTATTTGTCGTCACTTTCGGCGCACAATAACATGGAATCAGGCAGATTTCTAGACCATTTGGCTTTTTGCCGTCATCAGTCGGCCCGTTTCAGGATCGTTACGGTGCGGGGTCGCACGAGGCCCCCGGAGACTGCGATGGATTGGCAGCTTCGGCAAGTTGTAAATTATGCCGGCCGTGCCGTTAGCAGCAGTCGGCGCAGGATAATCATGACGATTCAAGAGGGTCTGCGGCCAATTTCAGCTGCCAGGAGGGCGAGGTTACTGACGAATGGCGTGCATGGACGTCTTGCGCCGTCAGTTCCACTGAAACACAAGCGTCGAGACTTAGGTGCAGTGCCGCGCGGCCCTTGGTTTAGGACAACTAAAACTGCCCAATATAGTCAAAATCAGGCGTGACAACTGGCCATCTGTGATTGGCAACGTCTGCCATGGGAGCCAATGACATGGAGCCGTACGTTTTTTCTTAGCTCCGAACAATCGGAAATAGGAGTCCACCACCATCTTCTACGGTCACATTACTTATAAAATGAGCGTTATCTATTCTCCAGCAAGATTTGACAGTTGGTGGTTACAGTTCGCTCCCACTAGTGACAAACGAGCGCAACGTTCAATGTTACACACAAAAAAAAAACTACGAAAAGGATGAGCCTTCTTCTGCTAGCATGGCAGATCTGTAAGAAAGGTAAGGAAAGCAGTGCGCTAGTTAACAGTGAGAATCTAGCAGCTAGCTGCAAGAGTGAGCGGTAAGCGTTGAGCAGCAAGCGGTGAGCAGCAATCAGTGAGTGGCAAACGAGGCCTATTCCCCGCGGAGCTGGCACGGTTCGCCTGTTTTTGCTCCGGCAGAACGAAGGATCAACTTCGGGGCCGGGGGATCCCGTTTTGACGTGCTCAGAAGCGTCCAGGATTATGGGGATTTCAGGGCGCCTGTAAAATAATTAGAAAAGCATCCCCCAGCTATGAGCTGTCTAGCGCTTCTCGAAAACAGCTCCGTAAACAGTTATATTATTGCCGGCCGGGAGGATTGCAAGTTTACGGCCCCCGGGCGGATACGACGCGACCCACTCGACGTGGATTCAGTCGCAGTAGCAATATACTTGGTGATTTCTGCTGCTGAATGCTGATGAAGCGAGAGGCGTTGCTAGGCTGGCGAGATCTATTCGTGCCATTAAAACGTTTCTTATTTAACCTTCCTTGGCAGAACAGTGGAGGCAATCCACACGTCGCACATGGACATGATTAACTGAGTTCTGACCGTATCTAAGTTTCCTTGCTCTTTTCTCGGGAATGCATGACGCCCTCGTGCGTATTGCATCCGGCACGCTCAGCTGTACATTCAGCTTCAGACAATGATAGGTATTCCAGTTGTGCACATACAGGAATGTGGTCGCCTTTTCAGTCTTTTTCAGCTTCCTGTCAGGATTTTTTGCATGACTTAACTAACCCTACGAGCATGAACAAACTCAGCTTAAGCTCTCGTGAAATTCGCAGTAGTTTTTAAAATCCTATATATTTCTAACGATGACATGGGCGGGTTTAGTAACTCGCGTTTCCTCATACGCTGTTGACTGCGACGAGGAAAAAACCTACTCTTTTAATGGCATACCTACACTCATCAGCCTGAGCAAAACACCATGCTGAAGAAACTGTAAATATAATGGCCGGAATCCGAAGGTTTCTTTGTAGGGATCATAAACTCCCGGGGGCCCACAATATTGCGCACCCCCCCCCCCCCCCTTTGACGAAATCCTAGATGTATTTGATGATGATCTAGATGGAAATCCTACTGGGAACCAATGCCCGCAACTTCATGACCTTCCATGAACAAGAAGCGCAAGTTCTCGAAGGACGCCGTGCAAATATTAAGGCGCTTCGTGCGGAGTACTTGGGTGTGATTTTCCTGCAACATAGCGATGAAGGGCGCCTTACCCATCCCACCAACGTGGAAAGCTTAAAACTCTCCCGTAAAATATTGCGGAATGCCTGAAAGATTCGTCACAAGGCTCAAAATTTTGTTCAGATGTTGACAGCCCGGCGTCGCAGTGGCACGAGGCCAACGCTATTCTGATAGAGGAGCATGCAATCGTACTGGAAATGGTATGGATTGACGTGTGCTGCCACTCACAAACGATCGATTGTAACCCATGGATGCATCCATTCTGGTAACGACTTGAGTGAGATTTCAGCAACCAAAGCAGGTACTGACGCGAGACTAGATGAGCGTTTGACACGAATGTTCCGCAAAAAACACAATGAGAGACCTTAGCGTTGTGCGACCCCACACTTGCGCCACTTATCGACTGCTTTGTTTTCATGTCATGTAAAGTCGTGTCTGTTACGTGATGATATATCACTGCTATGGCTGCCATGTTGCCCTCTAATGCAATCTTTTTAGAAACTTGTCTCAAAGAAAAAGCGCGTTAAACTCAGTCGACTTAAACGCAGATGTGTAGTGCGGCTCACGTGGCCAATGTTTCGCGACACTTTTTAGGGCCACCAAAACGTAACTAACTGAAAACTGATAGATTTTGTCGACTGACATCGCTATCCTCAAATACATGGCTGGAGATCTTGTGAAAATAAGAGAAGGGAGTTCAGACCTCGTCCCGGTCCCGGAAAACCAGAAATGTGGGGTCGGGGGCCTAAGGGCCCTTCGGCCACTCAGTGGTCGCATTGTTTGCTCTAGGCCCAGTGTGCTCCGAGGCCCTCAGGCTGCTATGGGTCGTTTTGGTTATTAAGGACTTCTCGGGCCACTGAGAGGTCTCTCTGTCTATTGAGAAATCCCCTAGCCAGTGACGTTTTCCTCTGACCGCCCAGGGGTTTTACTAGTCGTCCAGGGTCCCTCCTATCATCAATGGGCACATCTGATTGGTCAGGAGCTCTTCTGGCGACCTAAGTCTGCATATCTGCATCACTGGCCGCCACAGGGGCCACTGGGCACTCCCACTCAGCGGCCCATCTGGCTGCCAGAGATATTTAGCTGCGGACACGAACATCTGGACATTCAGGTTCTTATAACTTACGCGGGGGCCTTTTGCCCGTTCGAAGGTCCTCCTACCGCACAGAAGCCCCCTGGCTGTTTGTGGCCGCAAGGGCGCAGGTCCGGGGCACAGGGGATAGGCCTTCCCCGTATATCCCAATGGGTCTTGGGGGCCGAAGATAAAGAAGATATAGAGAAGATAGCAGGAGCTTAAGGGCTGGCTGGAGTGTCATGCTCACGATCCCCGGTGATGCGGGTAGGGGCCCTTGAATGCCATATGGACGGCGTCCTACACCGATCAACCTAGGGGGTCGTCGTGTTGACCAGAGTCCGCAAATGCCAAACAGTCGGCCTCAGGTCGGCCAGGGGGCCCATTTTGTAAACAGAGATAAGGCCGGAGTCCGCGAATGCCGCAGTCATAAGACCCCTACCATTGGTCGGGGTCTCTAAGACAATGGGGGGTAGAAGGGTGAGGGAGTCTTAGTCAGCCATGGGGCCCACAGTGCCTAATAGGGATCCTACGTCTCAAATGGTCTCCAAATCGGCCGGGGGCCCATTTATTAAACCGAGATAGGGACAGAACCACGAATGCCAGAGGGCATGTTGCGTTGGTCGGGGCCCTCCGACAATAAAATGAGATGAAAAAGGGCCACAGTGGGGCAATGGAAGGGCCCGTGTCACTCAGAAGCCTCAGTACCAAAGGGGGGCCTCTGCTCTTTTCATCTAAGGTCCCAATAAGTCGAACGGGGCAAATATTAGACCCTCTACACCAGGGACCTCGATGGAACCAAGTGACCAAGAGATCTTTTTACGTCGACAAGGGACCGCTGCGTCGATCCAGGGTCAACCGTTCCGGTCAGAGGGCTCTCGGCGCCAGGGAGGGAACCGATGTACCAAGTATCCCTCTCAGGGCTAAGTATATCAAGAAAGTATGATAGGACACTGAACTGACAGCGAATGTACAACACCTACCAGCATCCACCACCGTGGCATGGAGGAAGAACGCTGCGCCGGTAGCTTTGTGACACTGGTTGCAGGTCCCGAACGTAAGCGTTCTTTCGATCCGATTGAAATGGAAAAGTTAGCTGTCTGGCGAGAGGCCAACGAAGGTCGATCTGCCACGGACAGCCGTGCTGTGGTATTTCACGGCATGGTAAGGTCTCTCTGCGAGTGTATGGCTAAAAGCTCCGGGAAAAGACGATCTGACGGACTGGAAATGCTTAGCCTGGTTGGGGAGTTCAGAGCACAAACATTGGCACAACTGTCACGCCCTTTGAGGCGAAAATCTATCACAGAAGCCGCTTCTCAGCTATTTCCTTTTGCATCTTCCACGAAGAAAGCATAACAGAGCACAATTGCTGCGACTGAAAACCCAACACCATAACGGTACGACAGTTGCGCGGCATTATCGGCAGCTCAGTTACTCGAAGAACTCCAGTCACAGAGCGGATTCCTGACGCACTCTTAGTCAATCCGAGAACGCAGAAGCGAGCTTCCAAGTCAAAGGATGCCTAATACCCCTGTTATTAAGAGAGCTTAGTGCGTCAGATGAGGATATGAGAAAGGCGCATATCTTAAATTAAAAGACACCCTCTCCTGGATAATCGTGCATTTCTATGTAAATATCAGCCGTAAAGATGGCCTCGGCCCTAATTGAGCCGGGCGCTGCGCGGTCACACACGCTTTCCTTTCTCGGCGGCAGAGCTGGGATTAGCCGTGCCCCAGCTAAGTAACATCAGCTGCCGTCGCACGACGCCCGACCGGCCATATGGGCCCACCTTTCATTAAGCCAGCTGAGCCGGCCTGCGTTTCATCTGGGGACACTTAAGGAATTCATTACTGAACAGTGCATGGAAGTCTGGCCGACAATTCATATATGCATTTGTCGGACGCGGACGAACCGGCCGGCGGGGCGCACCGCGCCCTCGACGCGTCGGCGGTCCAGGGCCGGCGCCTTCGAGCGGGCTCGCCACTCCTCCCTGAGCGACTTGTGATGGATGCTCGCCGGCATCGGCTCCGGCACCGGGCCCAGCCTGTCGCCGGCTGGTAATGCCCCTATAGACGGCCTTGGTAACGTCCACATTTCCTCTGTGTCAGCGCCCAGCCCGGGGCCGCTCCGTCTCCGCCTGGTAATGTCGACATTTCCTTCGCGTCAGCGCCGGAGCCCGCATTAAATCCGCCGCCGCGCGGCACTGCCGACATTTCCTAGACGGCCGCGCCACTGTCGGGATTACTCTCGTCTAATAAGCTCAAGCGCTAAGACCTACCGGGATCCCAATTTACACCATATGTCGGCCGACTATCAATGTCACTCCCCCTTTAATTTATGCCCACTTGAGCCTGGCGTATTGGAATCGGGGCCGCCCTAACGACGCCACCGCACGCCAGCGACCGGCGGCGGCCGGGCCCGCCGCCCTCCCCCGCTGCAACGCCGCTCCGATTATTGAGGCAGGTCACTTCCGCTTCCGGCCGAGGGGGGGGGGGGGGGCGGGGCGTCCGCTCCCGGTAATTAGAGGGCCAGCGAGTGTTACGTGCCGCGCATTGTTTTGGGCGGTATCGATTGAGAGCCGCGGGCTGCGATCTGTATGCACTGAGCGACGGCTAGGCCGGCAGCAGGGCCGGCCCAGCCTGGCTCAGGTCAGGGCAGGGCAACAGCCGCCAGGAGCGCGCGACGACGGCGAGAGCACGGGGGAAGAGTGTCCGGCGCGGCCTGCTGACAGGTCAAACCGGCCCACGTCTTACACAACTTTTAAGTGCACAACCGCTCCTGAATTGCGAGTTCGGCATCATTCAGGTTGTTCGGGGGGCTGGAAATTGAGGCATGTGCTTTCCGCCAACACACCGCTGTAAACACTCGCGAAAAAGCCCGCCTGAGAAAACAATCTGCGACGACGATGTAAACGAGCCCACAACAGCGCTCTGGGCTTCAACTCCCGAGTCCTGGCGGGGATCGCCTGGCCTTCAGTGCCTCCAACTGCGTCCCATTGTTCATCAGTCATCGTTCCGCAGACGGGAAGTGACGCGACCCCGCCGAAACGACGACGCCGTGGCTTTTAATCAGCAAATGGCCGGGCGACATACGGCGGAGCCGCGGCCGGCGGCAGATGTATCGACGCTGCGAACACCCAGCAATGGACGCGGCTCCCCTCTTGCTGCCGCCGGGCTGCACGGCGCGGTTTATGAGCCGGGCGGGCGTGTGTTGTGATGCACTCACTTCGCAAAGTTTAAACAATACCTGGCCATTATTTGTCAAGGTAATAGATTGCCACCAGGTCTGTTTGCCGCGAATTCGGGCCGCTGCTTATTTTCCGGGGTGTTTTATTCATCCGGAAATAAATCCGAAGCTTAAATGGTAAATATTCGTCGTATTTCATACGCTGGAGAAAAACAAACCCACACATTTTCATTACATGCACGAATATCTCCAGCGTCGTGATGCATAGGTCGCAACGGATTTCCGGTGCCATACTTTTTGGAATGCCGTAAGGATTTAGCAAGACAATGGTGATATTTTTTTGACTGCGAATTGGACAAAATGCTTCGGTCATTTCACTCCAAATTCTAAGCATTCAGACGGGAAACTCAAACGAACGACATACGGCGACCACCTCAACCGCATTTTCAATGATCGCTGCGAACCAACATTTTGCAGATACCACCGGGAAACAGCCGTGCACATAAGTGCTTCGCTTTACCCCAAACTTGCTCATTCCAACGATCACCGATAGATCAGCTGACTCACGCGCAGTGCATGGACAGGAGTCAATGTTCAGCCCGTATCGAGTACAGCAGCGTCCCTGCCTTAGTTCGACGAGACCCATGCCGCCGGCCGGGGCTGACCAGTCGCCCCCCGCCACCGGGAAAGCAGCATCAACGCAGCTGTGACGGCGCCCTCCTGATCACAACGGCCCGCTGATCGCATCGATTTGAGTAAAGCATCAATATGCGTCGGTAAATGGGCGCCGTTGATGGCCGCGCGCTTCCCTGAGACGACCGGGCTTGGACGCGTGCCGCGCGCTAGAGCATGCAGCGCGCTCTTCTCCCGTGGCGCGGGTGGAACGGCCGGTGGATGGGAGGTGTGTGGACCAACGCGACCGCAACGTGCGCGGTTCAAGGATGCCTGGCGCCATTCACGGCTGTCACTGTTTGGACGCCATATGCCCCAGGTATGTGCAGTCGTTGCCGGCGCATGGCCAGATCTGTTCATCGGTTGTGTTGACAAATGGGCTCACATCGACGCCGCTGCCGCTCTGTGATCGATGGATGGATCGGAGCGAATGGGGTTAAACAAGCCCTGCTTGTAAACAGGGCTAACTTTGGTTTAGACAGCCTGTTGGACGCGTTCGTCGAGCACATTGCGCACCTGCGTGTGTTTGCTCTGTGTGTTCGTCGCGAGTGCGCTCAGTGCACGGCTTGCCTGTACCGCTCGCTGGGAAAATGCTTCAATTCGCCCCGTCCAGTCGTGTTACCCGGACGAGAACAGCAACGCACACGCGTGACTCCCACCCCACCCCCGCCGCCCCAAGCGGGAGGGCTCACGAGTCTACAGCGCGCCGTAATTGGGTTCGGCTTCTGCCGAAGCTGACGCTCTGCAGCCCGCCGTCCATCAGCGCGCCGCGCCGTCATTGTTTGCGACGGCGGCGGCGCGCCACGCTGTCGGCACATAATGCGCGCGCGGCGGCCAAGCGGCGCGCAGACCGCCTGTGTCACCGGCGCCCGTTTGTGTGGCGTGCGGACGTCGCGGCTCAAGCGACGCGGAACGACCTGCGCGCGCAGAGAGGGGAGCGCGAGGGTGAAGGTCCCCAGGAGCGGTCGTCAAAGGCTCGGTTCCAGTGAGGGTGCGTGCCCGTGGGGTGGGGTGGAGTGGAGGGTGGGGGGGAGCGGGGGGGGGGAGGAGAACAGACGATGTCGCGGCCTGCGCACGGGGCAAAGTGGGGCGAAAGATGCGGTGGATGGATTAGGGACATGTCAAGGGGTGTGCTGCTGGAATTAGCGTTTGTCTCAAAGGCAGAGGGAGGGAAAGAGGGCGGAGGAGAAAAAGAGAGAGGGTGAGTGTGGAAGGGAGAGAGAAAGAGAAAGGGAGAATGAGACAGAGCTTGGGAGCTGGTTGAGCAGAGGCGACTAGAGCTCGTAGCACTGGCTCGTATATTGCCATCCCTGCAATCTAGCCGCCCCGCTTGGCAGGTATATGGCCATCGCTGCAACTCAGTCCGCATAGCTCAAATTTTATGGCGCCGCAAATGTTTCCAGTCGCCTGCTATAGGGCACTTACAAACGTGTTCTACCCCCGGAACTGCAGCCATGCAGGCCCACCTGATCGGTCAAGACACGGTGATTACAATGTCCGTTCGACTGATCCATAGTTATAACGCCGACTGGCTCCATTCGCCCGTCCATAAATCCAAAGGTCCTGAAGGGCCGTCCATCCTTTCGATATGACCACAAAGAGTTGTTGCGTGCCAATTGCTTGGAGCAGCTCCGGTATTTCGCTGCCCCATTGTACTAGGTTCATTTGCGTAAGAAACGCCAGGCGAGCTTTGCGCACATGCAGTTCTAATGCAGCAGGAGCAGCGTTGCTGACGACGGCTCAAAACAGCACAGTCATTGAGATGATCCCTGGCCAGAGGAGTTATTCATTGTATGCACCAGGCCAAGACTTCAACCTCAGTCTGGTATCTTTATCAACTACTCCCGATACAAAAACGCAAGCACAGTTTCAGGCATTGCATGCCTTACTGACCGAACAATGCTTGAGAAATATTCTGATGACCGTGACTCAAATGAGTCGGACGAGATATGAGATACAAAATATTGTATCTGGGTTATATGCGTATGCCCCATGGTCAGAATCAGGCCCAGCAGCTGATCGATCCTGAACAACAAACGTCGTTAATGTAACCGTTATAGATCGCATGCCTCAACAGAGAATTCGTTCACTGTTTAAAATTCAGCACTTCGTGCGGTGAAGGATGGCAGGCTGCAATATTCATTTCGGAGCAACGACGCCAGGGGTATCTTGTTTAAGCTGTCGAGGGAGGTTTTCCTGATTCGTATGGGCTAAGAACATTGGTAGTACGGCGGCTATGACGTAACTTCAAGAAAACACGTAAAACGAACATGTAAATGGTATGCTGCTGTATGGAGGTTGCATGTTCAACTCGACTACATTTTAGCATTCTCGCTCAGCTCAAATTAATTGCTCAACGGATGACAAAAATGCATGGCAACTTCAAAGAGCACAGCGGGGAAGGCCGTCACGTACCCAGTGTCTGGGAGAGGCACGAGTCTACCCGCATGCCGTCGCATGCCATTGCTCAAAGCGCGTAGCTCGTCGTGCAGTAACCTCAGGTAGGCAATCACGACCTAAGCCAGTCCCACTTTGTAGCCAGGTACTTCCGTCCACGAACGTAGCCTGACCCATGCAGCTGGTGGGCTGCCGTGAAAGTCAAATTTGGGGCGACACCATGCATGACCACACAACACTCCAATCTGCGTTACACCGTGACCATACACATTATGGAAGATGCTTGCGACAGCTCAGCTGGCTTCGCTGGGTGTCGTGCGCATCTGTGCCGTAATCGCTCCCAATCGTGTCGGCTGGACCGACTGAGGTGCTCTGTGTGTGCCGCAATTTCCCACTTATGTCTTAGTTTCGCCGTTTTTCATCGTTTTCTATCGGATTAATGACTTTCTCGCTATTCCGCCAATTTTTGGCTCAGCTCGCAGGGTTCGACACGCGACATCAGCGGAAGAGAAAGTGCACATGCGCAATCCTAAAGTCGCCTTTCGACCCTTTTCGCACGTGCTTCAGCACTTATCTCGCGGAGCGCTTGAAGCGCCCGTAAAACGCCGTAGGGCACAGATAGCCAAATACCGCCGGAGACTCGCTTGATACCCCGACAACAAAGAGAGGGCGTAAAGCTTTGAGTGCGCTCTTAAGCAGAGTCTGTCACAATGGTGGTCCATAAGGCGGCGCAACAAGAGACGAGACGCGACACTCATGCCCTCGGCAGATGGCTGCAGCTTGACGTAGGCCGGGGCAACGAGCCAGCCTAAAATCGGGATCAAAGGGGAGCGGACTCGTTTCGTCCCTGATTTATGTGATATTTATACACGGGCAGAGCGGGGGGAGGCTTTCTGCCGGGTGTTATGTGGAAAAGCCAGACCTCCGCAAAAACAGACTCCAGCAAGGACATGGCACGAGTTAAATTGGCCTAACCACGCAAAAACACGCCGTGGTGGACAAGCGTTTACATTTTGCCATTACGTGAAGCAAACCACAGCATGCGGCCTGGTCGCAGAGATTAATGGGGGGGGGGGGGGGGGGGGATTGGAAGGAGGGTCAGGGGAGAACAACCCGAAGCAGAAAATTGCTTCGGCACCAAAGATGTTAAAATGGCCAGCCAAACGTTCCTTCGGTTATAGATGCCCAAAAAGTGGGATGAAATCTTTGGTAATCCGAACCTCTCCCTGTTGGAAGGCAAAAATAATCAGTCATGCCAGTCCTGTCAGCATTTCGAAACAGACATTCGCCACTCAGTGCTGTCAGGAATCCAGTATCTTCATCTCGAGCAGACGCCAGTAGATACCCTGCCCAGTCTCCACCCGTGCACACGTCTGCGAGACAAGAAGCGGTCTCACAAGTCACAGCACCAGTTGGAGGCCAGGGTGGCGCTGCCGTGCGGCGAGCCGCCGGTTTCTCGCGCGTGCAGCCGCGGGAGGGTGGCCAGACGGGCTTCCGTGCGGCGGATGGCGCCGCCACCACCGGCCATGCATAATCTGCCGGGCAGAGACGGACTCCGTGGGTGGCCGCCGGGAGGGGGCTGCGCCAGCTGCCGCTGGGAGTCAACCACAGCGGGAGGCCGCGGCAGGGGCGGTGCGGAGACGCGGCCGGGACCCCGGCGGAGCACAGATCGCGAGTCCGTTGGTGGGGAGGCATGGGGGTGAGGGTGATGTGACGGGACCTGCGTTGAGTTTGCGATGGCGTTGACATGGTTTTACGATGTCGTTAGAAGGCCTCGATTCAGGGCAGCTGATATTTGCCTGCTGTCTGCATGCAAGCGCATTCGGCATGATCTTGCAGAGAGCCTGAGGACCTGGTTTTGCAGACGGCGGAAGATTTCAGATTGCTTGAGGCGTCTGTTTCTGGCTAAGGTATGTTGTACTATGCATGCACTGCAGACGCAGCCGTACAGTATCCCGTCAGGCGACCTCAACGGTCATTTTGTAGGATTAGATTTGACCTCTCCCTCTCCTTGCTTGAGGGTCTTCGGCAATCGTCAAGAATCGTGTACTTCAATTCAACAAACTCAAGTTATTTCACGAACTTTACTCCGTCGGTATTGTTTGGTCTATTTATTCCAGGCCGAGTTAAATCAAGTCGGAAAAACACCGCGCATTCAGATCTTGTGGCTAACACTCGAGCTAACAGCACACCACAGCCAACTTCAGGCCGGTTACGCAACAGAGCAGCTCCTCGTACAACTACAGCATTTACATCGTACAGCATTTCTCAAATGCTTGCGAAACGCACCAGCCACATTTCCTGCAATATGCACTCAAGTGCAGACAAGACCGCACCACGCTAAACTTGAGCCACTCTAACCGAATTAATGGCGTCCGCCCAGCCAATATCGCTCCGTGCACCCGATCTGGCCTCCACTGACGGAGCGCGTCGAGCTCGCCGCCGGCTGCCTCTCGCCCAGTCGGCGTGTATCGATTGTCCGGCGCTCGCGGAGGGGACGCTGGCCACGTGGTCCGGCCTCCCTCCGGCGCCGGCGGCGGGCTGGCGGTCCGCGCAGCACCCCGGCTGACCCGGGTCAGGTCACGGCGGCACCGCCGGCGCCGTCGCCACGAGTCGTCCCGCTCAGGTCATGCAGCGGCGGTGTACCGCGTCTTCCCCGGCCCGCCCGCAGCGAACTGAACAACGACGCGACGCGAGAGCGGTCGCGCTTCCAAATCCGCCGCGCACGGGGTGGACGCTTCGGCAGGGTGCGAACCAACAAACCCGTCCTCGGACGAGCCGCGGACGAGCAGGGCGTCGCGAGTCACGCGCTCGCCGCCCGGCGGCCGATGGGCCGCGGCGCCCGGCGGGGGCGCGCGTCGCGCCGCCGGCGCCACGCGGCCGTGACGACGCCGCCCCTCGTGACGCAGGGGCCGGCGCCGGACGGCGGCCGTTAGCGCGATTTATGCGGCATTGTGTGGTGCCCGGCGGACAGGTGGCGGCACGGCCCGCGGCTGATGCCTTATTTTGTCAACAGAGCCATAAAGCGGCGGGTCACACCCAGCCGGGCGGGCCGGCTGCCTCGCCGGCACGCCGCGTCGTGCCGTGGCGTAGCCCGTCACGCCCCCTGCATGACCTTGGAACGCCCTGAGAACGGAAGGGGAGGGCTCAGAGCCGTGTGGTATGCGGCTGTGGAAGTGCACGCCACGGGTTAACGGCAGAAGTGCTGGTCATTGTCCGCTCCCGGGTAAAAAACAAGGACATTGCTTTGGAGTTGATTTTGTGGAGTTGGCGAAAACGAAGCTCACATACAGACAGGAGGGCGCACAAAAACAAGCACGATGGTATAGGCTGCTCTGACCAGAGTCAAAGAAGCCATTTGCATGCATTCTAAGTGGAACGGGCGGTAGAGTTTCCCCTCTCCCTTAAAAGAGTCGCGGGGACAATATGGGTCCAGAAAACGGAGAGGACACAGGACCATCAGCAGCAGAGTGTGAAAACAGAACAAGCTTGGCTCTTAAGGAAGGGCGTGATTCTGACTTTTTATTCGGCTGCTTGGCAAGCACTGTGGGGCTTCCACATTCCTTGGACAGCTAATGAGTGAACTGGAATTTCTGGGCGTATTTCGTACATTGTGCCGACTCTACTGTCCTTGCTATTGATCCACACTTATCTCCGGTGTGGGAACTCTTCATCTTTTATGCAGCTGCCGCGAGTCCCAACTTGCAGAGCGTCGCTGGACAACAGACCACTGAAACCGACTTCGCCTTAAGGGAGTCTGAAGTAGAGAAATATGGCTTGGGCCTCGCCGGGAACGGGATGGGTCTGGAAACCCGTTTTTGTGTTGTGTCGTGACAAACCAATTGCAGTTCTTTTTTCTCAGAAGGCTGACTCCTGCAATGGCTTGCGTTTCCTCAGGCACACCCGAGCGGGGAGGGCAGCATGAGATGAGCGCTGGATAGAATTGCGGGTATGTGCTGTGCCATTTTTTTGACTTCATACACGGCATGTGTACAGCAAGGGGAAGGTGAATGCTATCAACAATTCAAACATTTGTTATTGCCATTTTGCAATCAAACAGTAAATTTTGCAATCAAACACGCCGAATAAAACTTTCGGAAACCTTGGCTCATTTTATGAGTTGAATCCATCAGGCAAAGCGTGGTTGTTGCCATAGTAAAACAAAGCGCGGCTCCACGGTGTTTTGTATAACGTCAGGTAACCAACAACTGCGGTACATACAGGTTTATCCGAGATTGTCAAGAAGTATGTATAGTTTCCTTTCCAGTTAGAGCGCTCTAACCGCTTCTCCAAGTTTGGTATCCATAACTAAACATTGGGAAGAAGGTGAACTCTACTCTTCAGCCACTGCCCCCCCCCCCCCCCCCCAACTTATTTTGCAAAACTACAACTACGGCATTCGCTGATGTATGTGTAGTTCCCTTTCTAGACCAACAAAATTATAAGCCATTAAATGCAAAACATTACATGACCTTACGTGTTAAACTGCCAACCGAACGTAACTTCAGCGGGTTATAGGAGTAATGTGCCATCTGCAGGCCCTGGCAGATGCGATAAGCTGTAGTCTGGGCGCGGCAGCCTACATTCACAGCCATGCGCTCGATATGGGTGAAGAATGACCAATAGCAGCGTGCCGTTCCTTTCGTTACATTTGTTTTAGAATCTTTGTTTCACTCACCGCACGGTGCGACATGACAGCCCCGTGCCAGCTTGACCCTCTTTGGCCGGTTGCCAGCTGACCTCTCCGTGTCAGTCAAACGAGGCGACGCCCGTCGAGCTAGAATGTCAGCTCTGGAACCCGTATTATGTGTGTCAAGGACTACAAATAATAATATTAAAGGTTTGGTTTATTTGGTGTCCTCGGTGTTATTTAAATTGGCTCCGTATTTCTACTCTTATTCTTTCATTTGTTATTTTTATAAGATGGCGTGAAACTGCGACGTTTCTTTAACTGGAACTCATCCATGCCCGAACCCAAACAGCTAACCATCATGATTTTGCCATCCCGTCGGAGACTATATTCATTTCTGCGCTCTACACAGCGGATGTGCAGCGGAACGTCAGTTGCCTGTGTTGCATATTTCCTAAATATTAAGCCTTGGCCCTGTTGTTAGCATGCCTTTTAACTAATCGCTTGCTCTCATAGCACCCTATTTTTTGTCAATATAGCAATTTTGCCATGAGGTACAAAACTTTAAATTTTCACCATTTCGCTCAACCCCGCGGTACCCAAGCGTCGCACCTCTGCGGAACAGCTGTCCGAAAGTGTGTAAACAGGAGTAAGACTTTCCTAGTCTTGCGCAGAGTTCGCGTCTTAACAGGAGAGGTGATTTTTTCCTATGTGAGACGCTGGAATGCGAGTCCCGTCCATTCCGATAGGTCAGTTAATTAGAGAGCCTGCCTTCCGATCCACCCACCTGTGGCTGGGTAGGTTCGACTCGCTTAAGGGGCTCGCTACTTGCCCTTGACTGGGATAGCCTGCGGCCGGTGGCAGCAGGCCGCGTTAAAGGTCAAGTGGCAGTCAGGGAGAATTACGGGCCGTACCAAGCATTAGCATTGCATTACACTTCCGCCACCAAGTTCTGCCGTTAACCTGGAAATTCACGATAGAATGGTAGGGGGTCAGGGCTTGTACAACAAGCACTGTTTCATGTGGGCTCTCATCCCAGAAACCATCCATTCGAGAGGCTCGAACTAAGTCTTGAAATTTGACATCTGCAGCCTATCGGCGTGGCTTGGTATTGACGCGTAAACTAGCCGTTGATGGAACTGAGCACCATACCCGGACGAAATCATAATGAGAATGAAAAGACGCGCGAAGGCGCCGAAACGGAGTTCGGAAGCTGTCTGGACAATTGTGACAGCGGATTGCGAGATGTCCCAGAAACACACGCGTAATGCCACCGAGCTTAAGGTCGAGACCGATCGGTAAGCATGCATAAGACGTGGCACTGCAAAAAGTAAATGTCCTTTGGACTTCCGGGCATCGCGACAGCTTAACGACTGCTTCCACAAGCACCCATATCGGGCCACCAGCTTGGATGTGATGGTGAGTGGTGGTGAGTGTGATCGTGAGCAATGTTGGGTGTGATGGTGGGTCTGGTGAGTGGTGGTGAGTGTGATGGTGGGTGTGGTGAGTGTGACGGTGAGTGTCATGGTGGGTGTGATGAGTGGCGGTGAGTGTGATAGTGTGTGTGGTGAGTGTGATGGTGAGTGTGATGGTGTGTGTGGTGAGTGCGATGGTGAGTGTGATGGTGGGTGATGACGAGTGTGATGGTGGGTGCGGTGAGTGTGATGTGTGTGTGTGAGTGTGATGGTGGGTGTGATGAGTGTGACGGTGAGTGTGATGTTGTGTGTGATGTTGTGTGTGCGTGAGTGTGATGGTGTGTGTGATGGTGTGTGTGATGGTGGGTGTGGTGAGCGTGGTCATGACCGTCGTTCCCAGACAGTAGTGGCACTTTCCGATCTCCGGCTGACTGCCGGCGAGAACCTTCGCTTCGCACGCCTAGCTCCTGCCCCGGTCGTGCGCACGCTGACCGGCTGGGGCACCAGGCCTGCCTGCCGCCTGCCTACCCGTTCCCCGTCTCCAACACTGTGTGCTGTGTTGATGCTATGCTGTCGGCTGCTGTGCCGTCTCCAGCACTGCTTGCTGTGTCGATGCAAAACTGACCACATGCACCGAATCCGGCGTCAGGCATTGGAAAGACGCGGACGGAAGAGCGACCCCATCGACGCCATGGTCCTTCGCCTTGCCATTAACGCCGTCGACATGCTACCTTTGTCGGGACTTCCCGCCGCCCGTAAAGTTACGGAGTTCTCCAGAATGGTGGTGAAACACGGCACGAGCGGGAAACAGCTCTTCGCTCTGTCTGTGAAGTTACGGAAGTGCTGCCGAATGGCGGTGGAACACGGCAGGGCATTGGAGGAGCTCCACACCGACAAATCCCCACTGTGGCGCGGCAGAGATCACGCCCATCGACCGCCGTCGGCCGTCGCACGCGTCCGCGACACCCCAAATCCCAAACACTGACAAACGATGCTTCGAAGCGGCGGAGCTCATCGCACGGGTCCGTCTAGCCCGCAGCGAGCTCCGCGGCAACGCGCGCTCCATCCATTCATCGCCAACAATTACTCGGCATCCTAACGCAAACAACACCGATGCGTTTTCATAAATCCGCTGGAGTCGCCGCCACCGCCCCGAGCGCCGGAGCCGGGCGAGCTTGCCGCGCTCGCCGGCAGATGTCAGGTCCAGTCGGTTTTCGGCACGGCGCGCGCGGAGGCGCGCCAGATCCGCCGCCGTTCGGCCGGGCAGGTCGGCGGCGGGCCGGCCGTGATCGCGCACTTACCCGGCCGCTACACGCACGCGGTGTGACCCGAGAAGTGCGTGTCACGCAGCGCGGCGAAGGGAGCGGCGGCAGCGGCGGCGGCGGCGGCCGCCGCCGCGAGCCGCGGGCGGTCGGGATTACCGACGCTCCTCGGTCCGACTAATCGAAGCCCCGAGAGCCGCTCCACGACGCTTCATGCATATGGATGCGGCGCGGCGGAGAATACGGGCCGAGATGATGCAGCGTCGCGGCCGTCTAATGATCCGACCGCACGCTTGTAGTAGCGCCCGCCGCACACGCTCGCGGCCGGTGCGCGGCGGCCCGGGACCGGCGTCACGCGCGACCTCCGGCCGACGGAGGAACCGGCCATCCGGCAACGAGCGACAGGCGGCACCGACCATACCGCGGGGAGCCAGACCCGCATGCCCTTCAGGGAGGTCGCGTCTCGTCCCGCAGTCACTTTGGTCGAGGTCCTGACGCATGCTTGTTGTATTACAAAAATGGAGCGCCACCCAGGTCGAACCGCCCAGTTTTATGGAATGTCATCGACTACAGAGGTAGAGGTAGGGTACAGAGATAACTATAAAGTGGCGCTCAGCGGCCATGGCTACAAGGGATTTGATCCCGGGCCCCACGTGAAAGCCAAAGGTGCTGACCTCTCGGCTTTTGCGCGCCTTCGTACGCTTGGGTGGAGGATGCAGTGTGGCAGATGTGACAGCGCCCAGTGACTGCGTCATCAACACACGGTCAGATTTGCATGCTTAGACTGTTTCTCCATAGAATTGGTGGCGCGCTTCCTCTATAGCATCGCCTGCCAGCCAGGAAACGGGGGCTCGTCTCCAGCATCTGACAGACGGCCGCTGACGGACGGCCGCTGGCTGACAGATGGCCGCTGTCGGACGTGCTTTGGATACGGACGGAGGCCGAAGGACGTGCTATTCTAACTTGATGGCTACGCACACTGACAGACGAGCTCAAGGTGACAACACTGCATCGGCTGACTGATGCGCGCTGGATGACGGACGGACGCGGGCGGCTTGGATTGGCTGACAGACGTACTCCGGCCGACGGCCTTGCATCGGCTGTCTGACAGATGTGGGCGGATGTGCGTGCGGCGGCGGACGCTCGCTGACGCACGTAATTTGAAAGGATAACAAGCATTGGCCGGTGATCATTGAACAAGACAAGGCCACGCGCCGCTCGCCAGACTCAGTTAAGCTGAAGGACGAAGTCGAAGAACGCGGGTGGGCTAACGGACCTGCCTAGACAGAGTGAATGTGCGCTGGCACCAGCCCCCCCCCCCTCTCCCACCCCGTGATGAAGAGAGGACGTGCCATCTTACGGGTCTGAATGATAACCCTATCCTTGTCAGTGGAGCTGTCCATTTCCCGGCCGGCCGCGCTCCGGCAAACGATACCCTTAGCCCATCCCGCAGAATGACAACGCTCGCCGGAGCTGAAGTCCCCGGCGGAGCCGACGGGTTGTTTGCGTCCTGTGATCATCGACCGCCAGCCGGTTCCCTAGTGATTCAGAGAGCGGGACGAAAGGTGAGTCGCGCTGCCTCGCCATTAACGGCGACACGACTGAGAGACCGCGCCTGCGAGCTGCCTGCTCGCCCGAGCGACAATCTCAGACAAATGGTCGGTGCGCGCTCATCGACGTTGATTCATTGGCAAATACGCCGTCTCCGACAAATTTTGCGCACACAGCGCCGACGTTGAAATGGCGCATTTACTCACGAATACCTGCTCAGAGAAGCAGGCTTCGAGACCGCCAGCGTCCTTAGGCCCAGCGCGGGACGAACGCCGCTGAAGCCTCGTGGACAACAGGCGATTTGCGATTTTCCAATGCTTACGACGGACTTAATCACCACGCACCTTGAGGACACGCGGCCAACAGCCACAGCCAAGCGTCGCAGCATATTGCGGCGGTTTTAGCGGCAGAGACCCGAACGGAGTTGGTTCAAGCGACGGTCAAAGCGCCGTACCGTCCTTACGATAATAGTACAAAAACAACGCTTAAACAGGTATCACCAGAGCGTAGTTAGATAAAACGATGCCACCAAATAACGCCGCTTGCTATCGCGTCGTGAAAGTTTGCAGACCGTGATTTGTTGAATGTTCCTTGAGCCTTCGGTTTGAAAGTCTCTCACGAAATGGCGGTGAGGTCGTGCGTCAGATACCGCACTTTTCATTCGGCCGCCAAATAGCCATTTATGACGATATCGTGCTCCAATGTTTGCTGGCGATGAAATGTGCGGCCGCGGTACGCACGCCACTCGAGTGCGACTGCAAATGGCACGTGCTGTTAAACCTTTACGATTTTTTAGAAAGACTACGATTATACAAAAACATCGCAACTGCCATGTCAAAATATCCACGATGGATCGGATTCGGCTTTCTTTTTAACAAAAGAGCAATATATGGACAATTATATCATGATTTGCGATGTAATGCCTGCATATGTACATCTATACTCAGCGGGAAGGTGCCAATGTCGTTCATACTTTCATAACCATCCCGTCCTACACTCTGCATCCAGCACCGTGCTACAATCTTGGCACGTCATGAGGTCCTGCGACTTTATCCATCACGTCGCAGCGGCTCAGTTTGGATGCAACGGCCAACCCACACGTGATTCAATGGCTAGGCGCGGCCCAACCGTCACGCGGCTGGTGCACGCGCCGGCCACCCCGATCGGGCCCCTCCAGCGTCCTAGCTGGCGCTAGTCGGTCGGTCGGCTGGCGCGGCCGGTGGGACCGACACGGGGCGCTGATGGCATCTGCTGCCGGCGGCGGCCGGCCACGCGTGCCTCCCGCCCGGCGCCGGCGGCGTCACCGCGATTGGCGCACGCCCGCCACCCCCGCCTACCCCCCCCCCCCCTGGTCCGCGCCTGCACGCACACAGCACGCACGGGGCCGGCACCGGCCGCGCCGCGCCGCCGCTCGGGAAGTCATCAATAACGGAGGAGCGGGCCGGACGGCTATCGCGCCCGGCGACCGCCTCACGTCTGCGCGCCGGCGCCGGCGCCGCTGCCACCGCGCCACGCCGCGCTCCTGACCGCCGCCACGAGCCTGTGGCCTCGTATCGACGCCGCGTCCCGCGTATGTGGCTCCCTGTCATTATGCACGTCAAAGCATGGCTTCACCTACGCATCCAATTTTGTCTTATAGAATTTGCAAGCGTTGGATGCATAAATGAGTGGATATTTCCCTGTGAATGACGCATTTTATTTGGGGTAAACGAATGAAGCCAAAGGACACCGCAATCCTCATTTGCAATCCAATTACGGAGTCGGACGCCCTAGGCCTAGGATTACGGTGCGATATTGTATAACACTTTTGTTTCAGCGCTCGTCAAGGCAAGTTTTAATGTGTGTTTGGCATGAAGGTGGGCAACAAAGACTGTCACGCTGGTCGTTCTGAGAGCTTGGACGGCGCCCAAAGGACACCAAGAGCGTTTGGAAAATCCCGCGAGGATGCTTGCATCATGTTAAGTGCTAGTGATCCCAACGACTCTTGTAATGAATATCCGAGGTGTTTTTCGTCGTTCATCAATGGTAAAGTGGCTGCACTGAGTACCTACAAGCCCCGACCCATGGTGCATAATGCGATGCAGGTGAAATAGGCTGACATATCAGCGATATATTGAAAGCAAACCTAACTGTAGGCTGGTTTACCCTCTCACCTCATTAACCGCTAAAGCTTCAGCTTGCAACATTAGGTAACTGAAGTTAATGAAACCTTCATGGTGCGATTTCAACCAATCGCTAATAGCTGCTGATTTCGAGGCCTGAACGGGGCAGCGTCCGCACAAGGCCAGGCATGACCGCGATCCGCCACGGGACAGTCACGGGTCACTGCCCGCCGACAAGGCCGAAGCCGGAGGTAGTCGTGCAGGCTCACGGTCCATGACCTCGCGCGACCCCAGCCGACCTGAGCCCTGTCACCGCGGGCGGCAGCGCCCCGAGCAAATTGACGTCGCCGCCGTAAATTGCAACTTCTCAACTCGCTGGTGAGGCGCCACCTGAAATGACGCCGACCAGATTTATCGGCGAACAGCGGCGACAATATGGCCGGGAGAGCCCGCATGCCCCGCCCTCTATAGCGCGTGGTGGGCAGTTGACCCCTGTCGCCGAGTCAGTGGTGGTACTGATATCGCTCGGTGATCAATGGGTATGGTCTGGAAGGCTCTGACAGCTAACCAGCATACTTGTTTGGTGAGGGGCTCATTCATGAAAACCGCTGTCTGGCAAGAAATAAGATTTATCCTTGTTCCTTGACTGCTGTTTGGCAACCAAGGTATTGGCACACCGCTAGTGTATGTACGGCCAGCAGACAGCCCCCACATATCGAAGCTATACCGGTTTAAATCGTTCCTTGCAAGCAACGCGGCCAGCAACTTTTTCTTCTGTTTATGGTAAGTATGATAACTCGTCGAAACTAAGCAATCTCGACCCATGTGCTTGAACGGTGCAATCTAAAAAAGCAGAACTGTACTTTGGTCCTATAAAAGCATTTGTAATCTAATGTCAAGCAGCCACAAAATTGCTTAAGAATGTGGTGGAACGAATCTACACCGCAACAGCTCGTTTTGTGTCCAAACGGTAACCAAAAATACGCACAGGACGAATAATGGAGGATGAACCAGCTACATTTATATTCTGATTTCAATCGCAGCGAAAACTGCCAGCGCTGGAAATTAATTTCTTATTTCATCTTAACTTGATTGTAGCCAAGTTATGCAAACTTCTTCAATAACGCCTTAATGTGTCCAAAACAGGATTTAAAACGGGTGCTTTAAGAAAAATGAATGTGGCTGGAATTACGAGCAACCGATAAATATTTAAAAGGCGACAGAATAGCTGCTTATATGCAAAACCGTAAATCCATCCACGTCCGTGACAGTTAGACAATGCATCAAAGGAGCCATTATGGAATGAAGACGGTCTAAAGCTCTCTGAATGGAATCCACTCTGCGGGTCTTTGGCTGGCGAAAATGCAACCAATTATGTCGTTTTGAAATCACCCTCATACCAACGCGAAAACCGTCCTAGAGCGACTTCATTGCCTGCAGATTGGGACTTCGTCTAACACGAAATATCATGTTTGTATGCAATGCATCAACGTACGCTGCACTGATTCAAATCCATCGAACAAGTTGTTTTTGGTGCGTGCGCGTCTTATTAAGAGCGAGAAAGAGGGAGAGAGGAGAGAGAGAGAGAGAGAGAGAGAGAGAGAGAGAGAGAGAGAGAGAGGAGAGAGAGGAGAGAGAGAGAAGAGAGAGAGAGAGAGAAAGAGAGAGAGAGCGAGAGAGAGAGAGAGAGAGAAAGAGAGATAGAGAGAGAGAGAGAGAGAGAGAGAGAGAGAGAGAGCGAGAGCGAAGAGAGAGAGAGAGAGAGAGAGAGGAGAGAGAGAGAGGAGGAGAGAGAGAGAGAGAGAGAGAGAGAGGAGAGAGAGAGAGAGAGAGAGAGAGAGAGAGAGAGAGAGAGAGAGAGAGAGAGAGAGAGACAGAGACAGAGAGAGAGATGGGGATGGAGCTCCTGTCAAAGTTGTTATCTTGTGAAGGACTGCCATTTTGAGCGCGAGCAAGAACGTTGCAAACCGAATGCAGTGCCTTAAGAAATAATGTCCTGACATTTCATGATTGAACGCAACCGAAAGGCCAAAGAAGCACGTTACATCTTTTCCGCACAATTTCGTCATGACTGAATTATAGAAAGGCTTAATAGCTTAGCATGCGAGCCTCAAATACCGGCCAGCTCCTTCTCCAGACAACCAGATGTCCAATGTAGCGTTGGCCTGCCGCACACGGGTTTCCACCACACGCGCGCCGCCGTCGCTTCCTTGGGTCTACCGCCACCAAGCCGTTCGTTCGCCGCGAGGAGGTGTGCTGGCCATCAGCGGGTCGCGCGCCGCGGTCGGCCCGTTCTGACGCCCGTCATCTCGCGGCCGGTTGGGGTCGGAGTCATCTGCAGTAGTATAGCGGCCGGTCGGAGTCATCTGCAGCGGATGCGTTCCGGCGCCGGCGCTCTCTCGGCGCTCGCCATGCGTCGGCGGCGTCCGCCAGCGCCACGTCCCGCGCGGGACAGACCGCCGTCGGCAACGGCCAGCGTCGAGGGCGACGCAACGTCGGCGCCCTCCCGCCGACAACGCTGAATATGCAAATAAATAGGACAGGACCGAGCGGCATTGCCGTTGCATTTTATGATTTATCTGGCGGCCTCGGCGGCGCACCAGTCACCGGGACGAGTTTTCGCCGGGATTATGAGGCCAAATCTGAGGATCCTCGTTTGTCATTGGCTCATTATCCGCAATGATTCGACGCGGCCGCATTAATCACATATATTCGCTCGCGCAGTCAGGAAGATGAAAAATTCAGCCGAAGTGCGGCAGCCGTTCGCCGCCATTCATCACGCGTTCGAGGCTGCGCCGCGCGGGAGCCATTCGAATCGAACGGCAGCCACTTGGGTGAGCGGAGGACCCCGGACGCCGCCCGTCAAGCCCGTCCACCGACGGCGCACGGCCACCGTCGCCGTCCGACACCCTGTCGCCGCTGGTCGAGCGCTGAACGGCGAACCCTCTATCAGCACGTCTGCGATACCAGCGGGATGGCTCGGCTGCATGGCTTGATTCGGTTCTGGGAAGGCCATAAGCCCGGCCGGCTCCGGCGCTCGACTCCTCCGGTGAATCTGACAGCCGTGGGTGGTCGCGGAGCGCCGCCGAGCGCGGTCCGTTTGCGAGGCGCCTTGACCTCGTCCCGCCCAGCTGACGACCCGCGCGCCGCCGCGACGGCCCGGCCGGCCGGCGGCGAGTCACCACCTCCGGTCGCCCGCGCCGCGCGCCGGTCCGCGCGTCATCGCGGCCGCCGGACCGCGGGCCGTGTCAACAAACAGTGAATCCTTCTGCCCGCCGCGTCTCTCGGATTTCGCGCAAAAACGGCGTGCGCGACGAGCGCCACCTGCCGCCGGCGCGCCGTTTTTGCCTGCCGCGTAAAACAAGTCACCGCGCTCGACGGGTCGTCGTCGGCGCCGTTTCTAGGCCGACGCGACGGGTGCGGCTTCCGTGCTGACAGGGGGTCCTAAAAGGCGGACAGGAGCTGGGGCGGATGGTGTGCCGTTCGCCGGGGACGCGTTGGCATGATGACACTTCACTGCATCACGTTTGTGTCCAAGTGGGGCGGAGACGATCCGGATCGGTCCCAAAATATCAAACTATGTATATATATATATATATATATATATATATATATATATATATATATATATATATATATATATTCCACCTGTGTTTATTCGAATAGCATTGACCATGTGTTCACTGCTGCATGCGTTTTCCATTTTCATTGCACATTCCCCGCTGTTTGGATCTGTGAGAGTGACGCCTGTGGTCTAATGAGAGACATCCACGGGGAGGTGCCGCCACCGTGGTTGAGTAGTGGCGGCAGCTCTACGCCTCACCTTGCCCTCAGCCCAGCTTCAGCTCAGAGCGACGTGCCGACCCCCCCGCCGCTGACAGCGTCCTCTCTGGCACGGCCAACATCAACACACCCTGCGGACACGCCCTGGTACCGGCGATTGGTGCGTTCAACCAGTCAACACCCCAATTACTGGGCATAGCCCTGCGGCGCGCGGCATGGCGCATGGACTGCCGACGGCGGTGCGTGCTGTCGGCGCTGGGTCGGAGCCGCCACGCCCCACCGACGGGCCGAGGCGGGAGGAGATCGCCGATGCGGAGCGTCAGCGGACAGCAGAGGTTTTGGCGATAGTTGAGGCGGCGTCGGAGGATGCCTGACGCGGCGAGGTCAGACCACGCGGGGCCGATGGCCTTGTGCATGTTGAAAACTCTCCGATGTTTGTCTGCAGTTATTGAAAAATATTGTGCCAGTAGCTGGTCTCAAACCCGCGACCTTCTGCGCACAGCTGGAGCGAGCACTCAGACCACGATGGCGTCGACGGAGACTGGGCATGCCCGACTGAAACCACACCGGCCTCACACACGGCAAAACCTGACCAGGTCCAACCACGACGGCGTGTGGCAGGCAGCGGCCTCGGCTCAGCGACGGCTCCGGCGGAAGAGGCGTCTCTGGCACGAGGAGTGACGTTACCGGCGTCTCTAACGCGGAGAATGACGTCACCGGCGTCTCCGACACAGGGAATGACATCACCGGCTGTCCGGGGCGTCCCTGACTGAGCGCGCCTCTGCCCCGTCTCCATTACGCGGCGTCGAGATGGCCGAGGGCTGGCGGAACGACAGACGGCCAGATGGTCGCCGCCCCACGGCCTTCCGAGAAGGCTGATTACCTTTGCACTTATCGCAAATGATTCTGCTATGGCGGATGATGAATGCGAGGCCGCGTCTATGGCAGCTAATAAAGTTATTGCGACTCGGTTGGGAGGATCGTGTGTCTCGTGTGGGCATTCAGCCGGCGTGCCCAACACAGCCGTCTCTAAGGCTCCGAGCAGCGCGTGGGGGCTCGCGATGAGACCGTCGATCTGCAGGCCTCAGGCGAACAGCATGTGGACTGCGGGCGCAGAATGTTCGGGAACCACAGCGTCAGCACGTCACCGAAACCAGCCTGCACGCATGAGTACCTACTGACGACGGCATTGTTTGGCTGATGCTGCAGATATTCGGCCTCTGCCCCAGTTTTCGATGCATCCATCGCTGGTCGTCACTGTCAGGCGCCGGCAAAGGGCCGATGTTGTAGGCTCAGGCATTGCACTAGAGGTGCAGTTTTGGTACCGGTCGCCAATACCATGGCATCGAAATCTTGCGCCTTTAACATATATCATATTAGTCAAGCAGTGAGCCAAAGACATTTCGTATGCAAATCGGTCTGCTAGTAGATTTCCTCGCCATCCCTCCCGAGCCATCTCGATTCGTGACATTACATTATGATTCCTCACAATTCACGGCCTACGCTCGCAGAAATACTTTGTGGTTCATTTCAAGACCAATGGTCGATTTCGATTCTCCGGTTGGATTTAGCATCTCCAGTTGGGCTCACAAAATGTGTACCACTCCAGCGCCGCCGGTGGTGATAAATTTGACATTTAAGATAGCAAAGCAATATATCTGATTGAGTTCTGATGGCAATGTCTGTCGTTAGTGATGGAGAATGGACTTGCAGAGTGGTAGACCAGGCTGTCGTATATAACACTGCCCTTTTGGGCACAGGACTTCGAATACAAATATTGTTAACACTGGCACGTGTGGCATTATGAAGGAAACCTCGAGACAACCGTTTTCTCATGAGCACTCGTAAGGCTTACTTTTAGTTAACCATCATGGTGCAATGGGGGTGAAGGATGTCTTAAAAGGATCAACGCACACAACCTCACACAAAGTTTGACTGTTGGACTTCAAACCGCTCCCAAAACAATCAAAGCCGCTTTTGTAGGGAACAGGAGCACTTGGGCATGAAGATACAGTTAAAAAAGGTTTAATTTTTGCGCCTTTGGTGTTTACCTCTTCCAGGTATATGGACGTGAGATGTATCGCTGGCCGACTTCTTGGAACATTGCCTTTCATGCTGTATCGCCTGACGTGGACGAAATCGAGCTAAAAAGCTAAATATGTAGCATTGTATACCCTGTCGATGAAGCGTCATAATTTCCCAATGCTCCGCTTGGCCTTTGGGCTACAAACACCAGCCTAGTCACGTTAAAGATTCAGCTGATACTGAATGGGAACATCGGACGTGCCCGTGGCATTCGTTGAGCAATAGCTTCAAGCCCAAGGAAAAATGCATACCGACATATCCACACAGTCTTGTATGCGAGCTTCGATTTGTCGTCGTGCGTCAAGGCAGTCCATAAAAACCGTGATCCTGCGCAGTATCGCCAATCAATCGCCTCAGAGGCCGGGCGCGGCGACGACCGGAGCCGACCAGTGCGCCAATTGCATTCCCCCGATCATGCCTGATGGCCGGAGGGTCCGCTGGTGGAAGACGATGCCGGCCCCGATCGACTGGCTATATCGATTCGCGGTGGCCGCGGGCTGGCCGGCCGCCTGGGTGGCGATTCCCGGTGGCCAGCCCCCGACTTCCGTCGTAAATTTGCCGCCTACGTGGGTGCCATATGATGGGGCAGATTAGAAGTCGGCGATCCAATGGCGCTCCCGGGTTCCGGAAATCAGGGATCGTGGATATGATGGCCTCGGCCGCGCGAGAGCCAGCCGCCCGACGATCTGACGACCTCGGCCGGAATAGTGTAGGCGGAGGGGTTACTGCAGACCGAGTGGAAACCGCGGCGGAGTTCGTTGGTGTGAAGCTCTAAGTTCTCACTTTATGACAGTCATATAATCTGTTTTTCCAACATTAAAGCTTTTGAAACGGTGTAGGGTTAAAGGCTCTGGATGTAGGCATGTACTGGGCGCTCAGAACGCATCCGAAGTTTGATCCATGCCAGGAAAGGTCTCCAATGATACGCTGCAATGCATGTCTAAATATCGAGACTCCTAACTTACTTCGATATGCGAGAAAGTTCACTCCATATATTCCATCACATTGCCGAAAATTCCGGTCTACTGATCCTGATACCCGCTGGGATGTGGTAGCGAAGCATACGTCCCCCGAACATCGGGATCACTTAGCATAAACATAGACCATTGGTTCCGCTAGCGCTGCGATGATTAAGTATCACGGCTGGCTCCACTTCTCAGTGGGGCGACTTGTCCAAACGACCCTCAGTCGAATGGTTAGATGAGCGAGAAGGGCCGCCAGGCCCCTAAGCATTAGCGTGGACGGACACACCAGTAATTTATCAGCCAGAGGCTTGACACGGTGAACCCAAAATACCAACCAAAGTGATTGATATAGAGCTGAAGCACCACAGCGCCCTTGAAAAGATTTCATGGATGAATGTCTGGCATCATGTTGAAATGTTGAATAACGTGTGGTTTCACTAAGATTAAGGACGGAACAGAAAACATATCGTCTTGTGTGGCTTAGCTGTGCGTGGCAATACGTCATTGTAACACAGGAAACTCAAAACCCTTTTCAGGGAACTAACCTTTGCGTTGAGAACGCTGTGTGTTGCCAGCTCTACGCGGGCGAAGTTTCCTTTTCCCAGAATTTCCCCGTTCAAACGGTACCTTCCTAAAGCTTGTAGTTTCATCTTTTTGGCGTTTTGGGTTGTGCTTTTGAATCAGTGGCCGTGCCAAATAGCTGGTAACAGTCATACACTTTTTAAGTGTTAATTGCCGCAAAATCTGACAAAATTAAACGCTTCATATTTTTGACTGGTAACATTTCGACGATCCGACATAATCGGCCAAGGAAGAGTTAGGCTGATTTTGAATAATTCATTTTAATACTTGCTTCACGGCCCAATGCGAGGCGATCCTCCACTAAAAAATTGCATGTGCATCTGGTATTCAAAGAATACCCATGAAAATTATCAAACTTCGGCCACAATGTATTTCTCCTCCACTCATGAGGATGGCAGTTTTTCAAAACCAGTGGTACTGACCGGTGGTGCTCACTAAGTCCTAACATATAAACAGTCTTGCAAGATACTGGTACTGTACCGTTGACAATAACGGGGCTATTTCCTCTTTCAATACAGAATGATTATTTCACTCCTCTTTCTAACTGATCCGCTCTGCTTCTTCCCCGTTTTTTTTTTACCTGATCTTTAAACCATTTCCGTTAAAACGATCAAATTCAACACTCTTTTCTGACGTTTAATTTTCCACATTATGTCTAAATTAGCCATCTTGCACTGACTATGGGTGGCTCCAGGATATATTTGGGGGGGGGGGCATCACGGAGAAATAAGCGTCTTTTCGGACTCAGGATGCTTTATTCCACTGACAACCGAAAATTGACTAGGGTAAGCTTTCATGCCGTCAAATAAACCATGGATGGTCAATTGTCCCGATTAGTGAAGACTTTGACCAGTCATGCAACACGTTTGGTGTTAGTTCCTTAAATATTGCAGAGGCGGATAATGGAAGTGACAGGGGCGAAAGCGGGAAAGTATTATGGGTATGTTGCTTAGTTTTTCATTAATGTTATTTCAAATACTTAATATTCGTAACAAAGGGCTACGCCTCCTCAGTAACGTCAAATGACGTGCGGGTCGACGCATTAAGCTTGAAGTTTATTGCCAGAGGTGAAAGCAAGTATTACAATGTGGGCTGGAGGGGTACACTTTGATATCTGCATTGTAACGGCATGATCTTATTAAATATTTGCATATGCTCCCATTTTAAAGGTCCTGCATCCAACGCCAACTGGGAAAAGCCTGAACGAATCCCGTTCAACTCACAAGGTTCGTATCAGCTTTGACATACATAAGAGCGCATTAGATTTTAGTGCTTCATTGAGGTGAAGCAAACGCTCAAATTTAACCCAATTTTACCGTTATAAGTGAACCAATGACGTTTTGCGATGTGGATGTGTAAGACAAACGTGAATCCAGCGCACAGACGTTGTCTTGAGACCGCACTCGTCACCCTTTCATTTCATTTCATTTCACCCTTTTGATTTTAAGCAAAATGTACAGCATGAGAACGGATGACTGTACGCAGATAAATTGGTAGCGAACAATGTCATCCGAACATAGCACTTTTCATGCTGCTATCACCCATAGCGTTAATAAATAAATGGGGCGGATGTTGCGTCTAGAACATGAACACCAGGCTGCATGCGGGTCCCTGGTATAAATGAAAAACTTACCCTGTTCCTGCAGGATATTGCAGTGTTTTGATAGATATCGTATTCCTTTCAATTGGCAAACAAGCCCAATGTACTCAGCATGCTTTTATATTCCTATCATAACACGGTGGGACTTCTGGCTCGCCTTAGCCGACACTGCGGCTCAAGAAGGCAACGCGATACAAGGACGCATCATTCAGTGGTCGATCTTTTCCTCCGGTCAGGTCCAGGCTTGAACGAACCTTATTGGTTTGCCAGTGCATGTTTATACGACTATGGTGCATGTTTGGTTATTACATACCTCATTCTGGAAGTCGCTCAAGCTCTCACAAAATCTAGACTCCGTGACAAAGTCTTCAGCGCTATCTCAATATGTGCTCACATGATCAAGACTGAGGTCAACGAGGGGTGCAATAGTCTCAGTCGCTTCTTTTCTGGGCGATTTATTTGTGATCGAGTCGTCGGGGAGTCGGATCCCAGCCCCTTGGACGCTCAATAACAGCACTGCCACTGCTAATGGGATGCGTTGTTACATCAAAGCTGGTCGATATCGGCTCATTTGCATACATTAATTTCCGTTAGCCACAGTCGCATGGATGCCCAGCTTCTGTAATTGCTTATCGCAGATCTATTGCCATGATCGGTACATGGAAATCTCATCAACGGACCTGTCGACGCTCCAGTCATTCACAAAAGAATGATCCCGCTCAGGAAGTTTTTTGCAAAGCGGTCCTGCAACATTTCGTGAGCCCGTAGTGATCCAGTACTTTTTTATTTCAAAACCAATCGAGGCACTTTGCCATCGCAGTTGCTGATGGTAGACGTATTGCCATGACACGCACATGACGTTCTCATTAATAAACTATCGCATTGTTATCTGCTAAAAGATGCTTTAATTCTTTTTTTGCCGTTTTACTCAATTTTCTTCATTTGTTACAAGTGCCTGCAACAATTTTGGTCAAGCAGTTCCTCTGTTATTTTTTTCTCCGCGCATGAGTGCAGACCGCCATCTTTTTCTCAACAAAACAGATCTTCCACTCCTTGATTTTAGAGCCTCCGGCTTAGTTCAGTGGTTGCCGATGGTCGCAAAGCCCGCCCCGCGCCGAAAACACTAAAGTAGCCGTCAAACAAATAGCTTTATTGCCCAGTCTATCAAGATAAGGGTTTTCAATTTGCGCTGGAGTCGGAAGGCCAGTTTTCTGTCTCGCTTGGCCGTCGCGACGGAGATAGCAAACACGGATAGAATTTTTATCGGGCGGCACCATTAAGGCGGGGAGATATACTGCGGGCACACCGCACTATTTTTTCTTGCGGCGCTCTGAGAAGATCCTCCAAAGCGCAGGAAACGACGCTGCTGTCCATTTCATCTCAATTTGTCTGGCAAAAATTGTGGTACACGCCGGCCGGCAGCAATTATTCGGCGGAGAGGACATTTCCGTATCCGTGGCAAAGTCGCCACTAACGCCCAGTAGATAAGCGAGTTCCGTAGTGGGTTTAAATCGACCTCGCATTCCTCTCAGAGAAAACAAGCGGGGCCGGTGACATACGAGCGCGTTCGCTTTCAGTCCGTCCCTAGTACAGCACGTATGTTAGAAAACGTGTCTTGGAATGCAAAAGGACGAATTGTCAAAGCCTCTGAGGAAACAGTTGCATCAAAGGAGACAACGGGGGCCTTCTTCATGTATTGCACCGAGTTCTCCAAGTGAGTTTTATCTCCGAATTTAGGATCTGCGAATGGCAAATGCTTAAGTTGCTGTCGAAATGTACTCTGATCATCTCAGGGAAAAATACAGCTCAAAATAGTTAAATTTTGGTTAGTTAATATTCCTGCCTAAAACTTCATCCAAGCTAACATCATCCCAGAAGTGCTCATGTCGCTGCGCTGCGCTACAAGCAAACATTCTGCAATCCTGATTGACAAAAGGCAAAATGCAACATAATATTGGCAATTTGGTTTGGCCTATCTTGGTTGAGGACTCGGTGCGCACGCAACAAGTCAGGCTTGGCAAAGGCTCAGAAGCTTAAGCCATTCTTGCAGCCTACTTAACATGAATTGTAAAAAACCGGTTCTTACGCGATTCAAGGAAGCATCCAACCTTTTTTGTACTATTCACTTATCGCCACATCAGGCGCATACGATTTGATCAGTAGCAGCAGTCTTCCCGAATCCATCTGAATAGTTCAGAATTTCTATTTAAAATAGCCGACCCTGCGGAAGAAATCTCATTTGAGTTCGTGCCCGCCGCTATGAAGTAATACATTTCGTTTACCTCGCGTTTTCTAACCTGTGCGTTCTGTTATCTTTGCAGCACACTTTTGTGTCACAATATTTTCGTAAAGAATGCTACGAAAGCTTGATACACTGTGTAGACAAAAATATGTGCAAAGACGAAGAAATTGTCCCCTGAATTCGACGCTTTTTTCTCCTAGGGCGTTAACCCCGGTGGCTCTTTTCGAGGCGCACTTTGGATTTGGAAATGAGAGCATCTCACTATCCATGTGACGCACTTGTTCAAAGTTCAAACTTCAACCCACCAACTTCTTGGAACAGACCCTTCTCACTGAGCCAATCACAAACTTTTCTCACCGGTAGAGGTACGCATGGTGGTTGACAAGACGACGGTGGTCGCGACTGCCGGGAGGAAGCAAAGTGCTGTTACGAGGCATTGCCAAGGTAATCTGGACTCGAAATTGATTAAACTTGATGTCGTTATTATGTTTCAACGGTGGTGCACTCGCTCTACCCTGTGTTATTACTAGACGTAGCTAGTCCTGAGGTTTCACTAGAGCGCATTTTGAAATATACTTCGAAGGTAGGAGCCTCCCTCGAAATCAGAGCTCTTTGGCTGCTGAGATATAAAATTAGCATATCCCATAAATACAGCCGAAGGCTTTATGAGTACAACTGCGCAAGCAATGTCATCTCATTTAGATTGCGCTCATGGCGAGGCGACAATTCCCGGCGCTCGGTGGCGCGGGGAGGTAGCCGCCGCTCCCCAGGGTGCGAGCCCAGGCCCTGGTCGCTCTCCAATTTCCGAGATTGACACCTCTATTAGGCGGCTCCCTGAGAGCACTGCTAGCGTCGGCCCATCCTCCACTGGCAGTGGGGGGAGGCGGAGTGCGTGTGACACGGGGCGGTTCCTCTGCCGACTCAAGAGCAACAGATCACTGCCGCGGAATTAACGGAGCGCTCTGAGACGCTTCGAATTTACGACGTCGCTGCGCCGCCGAATACCAATATCGGCCGGGCGGGTGGTGGCGCTACGTCGGGTAGAGGGGGGGGGGGGGGGACGACTGGGCCGGGCCGACCGGAGTTCTCCGGGTTTGCCCCGTGCATGAGCGCGGAAGCATTCTTGACGACAGGGCTCCATTTCCGGGAACAGTCTACTTATGCAAGTTGCTATCGATTGTCGATGCTTTATTGCAACATTTAAGAAGGGCTGATCGGTTGTTGCTACTTTATGTTAAATATTAGCATTACACGTGCGAGGCAGAAATAAGGTCAGAGTTGCGCAAAGCTTAAGTAAAATGCTGAGGAGCCTCGGTTCCAAGAGTCCATGTCACTCAAAAGCTTGTGCGGGACACGAGTGACACGGCTCCCGCTCCACTATTGCCAGGACCACGAACGTCATTCCCGAAAACTCAGTTAATAAGCGCGTCTGCCTTCCGAGCCATCCATCCATGGCGGAGTGGGTTCGAATCCCTCAGACGCCCATTGTTTTCCCTGACTGAGATAGCCTGATTACCTGCGACTGGTGGCAGCGGCCGCGGTAAAGGTCAGGTGAACGTCGGAGGGCGGGACGGGCCGTGCCTAGTGTTGCGACACGATAAGCTTTCGCCTCATCATCCTACCGTTGACCTGGAATTCCCCAATCCGATGTTGGGGCCAGGACTTACGCAGCGAAGCACTGCTTATGAAATGCACTGATCCCGTAAATCCATCACATCAAAAAGGTTCGGACCGAATGTTTTAAAAAGCTAACGACCGACAAAGGTCAGGTGCCAGTAGGGGGAGAGGAGCGGGGGGGGGGGACGCTGCAGCACGCAGTTCAGTGGCCGGTGGAAGAGGTCAGGTATGGTATGCAGGTATGGTGGTATGGTATGGTATGGTATGGTACACAGGTATGCTGCTTTTGAAGGAGAAAATATCTCTGAGGGCATTGAGGGGAGCACTAAGAGCATTCAGACTGTTTTGAAGCCTTCTTGCATGCGGTAGGTTTGCCCGTCCAGTGGTCTTTCCGATCTGATTCTTGTCTGATGCTTTTCCAGGTTTTCGACTGTATTAAGTGTGCTGCACAAACTAGCAAACTAGGACAGGACCTTTGATTGATGTGAGCTGTTAAAAAGCCATATCTATTGAATCGCTTAGCATACAATGCTTCTTCGAATCACAACCTGACCACCCTTAAATTTGGTAATGTTTGAATACTTAGACTTACCCACCGCTTTTCTAACCTTATCTGCTTGCCATTATGACTCATGGATATGACACTCGAGCGATCTAGTGTAGTTTAATTGTTGGATCTGACATGACATATAATGGCGTGTATATACGCAGGCACATATGGCATGATGGCATTACGTACATGCCAACGCAAGTTCATATGCGCAAAACAGAAAGCGAACCAAGGTGATCACCCGTGCCTAGTTCGTGATATAACTGGCGCAGGGAGCAAGAACATCCGAAAATATTAATCAGATTTGTGGATCACAGTATCACTGCAATGTGACGTCGTCAAACACATTTCCAGGTGGCAATGGTCACTCACGTTTATCAGACTGCGTAGTTTCTCGTCGGTAATCATGCAAACGGCCTGAACTTACCCGATGCGGAAAGCGTGGACTCCCGTGATCTCAGCCCCACGAGTCCTGACTCAGAATCTGACTCTGACGCATGGTTTTGACTCGCAGCGCTTGCTGAGTTTGAGATCGTCACGTGACGGATCGCCACATCGAGCTGCTGGGCCGACGCTCACCCCGCGCGGCAGGTGGGAGCTGGCCCGCCGGGCGTCCGAGCACTGCGGCACAGTATCACGTCGCAATTTCGGGCCAGCGCCGCGGGCTCGGATCCAGCAGGGATGGGACATTAGCTGATCATAGCAAATGATAGGAGAGAAAGATGGAGATTCAGTATGGACGGCCCGTCTTGTCAATAGCTTCTTAAAGGTGCAAGCACTTAACGAAACATTAAAACAGGTCCGATGCCGGGCATTGACCGATGTGATAGAGCTAAAGGGAAATACCTTTAGGTGCTATTCACAGTCCAGCCCTTCTAAACACCTCAGTTTCTGAGCTGCACATCGGCAAAAATTGGAAAAGGTATATCGGGGAAAGTATTTCAAACTGGCCGTAGCATTCACGCCACAATAATAACGATATTCGAATTATTCCATTCCATAAGTCATGCGGCGATCAAGATAAAAATATAATTGTCGAGGCTTTCATATCTGGTGTTCGTGAACGCAATTTCCAGACACACAGGCCGTCAGAAAGCTCTCAATCATTGTTGTGCAAGGTTCCATGACGTGATTAAACCACGACGCATTGAGGAGCATGTTTACTTAACAGATAACTGTGTTGTCTAGAGCACTTCTTTCACTAAAAAAGTATGCCACTAGTTATAAGTGACCTTGTTTCATGAAATCTGGAGCCGTTTTCAATATTTTCAACTGTTAAATATTGGCTTTAATTTAGTTTTGCGGTTAGATGATGCTCAAGCGTTCACGCTTACGAGTAATCGGAGGGAACCGTGAAATATTCGTGATATCATTGTAGCCTCGATTTCCACATGATACTATCATGTTCGTCGCACTTCCACCGTGTGCATCTGCTACATTATTAGTCCATCGCGTTATCATGGCCTTTAGGCTCAATTTTCTCTCTCATGCAATCCAAAGTATGGGTGATTTTTAAGCCGGGTACGTAAAAATACACACAGCAACTGATACTGGTGAAGTGACTAAATACAGCTCCGCCCTAAGCCGCAGCCAGCCAGCGATAAACTTCGGCATCGCATGACCATCTGCCTGTCAAACGTTGCGTCACCTCCGGATAGTATGTTTCCTCTCAATAGCTGTCAGTCAGCTGCTTTCCATCTCGTATCAATTAATGATAATGGCTTGCGTGGCTTCCAATGACTGCCACTGAGGTGACTGAGGTCTGGCTGACTGTCTGTCTGTAGTGAGGGCAACTCTTCGGCGGGTTATCCGAATGAACGACATGCATGTCTACTGCTCCGAGACTATGGGCGATCACTCCCCTGGCTCTCCCACGTGCGGAATATGAGCGCAGGTGTAACGCGAAACGATTTGGAATGCTTTCAGGAAATGACGGATCCAGATCTTAAGTCCATTCGTTGAGAAGGGAACAAAACCGACTAGGATCTGGCGTACGGTGGGGCATGGGTGGGGGTATATAGGGAAAAGTCATGAGTGTATTAAACTAACGAGCTTGCTGGGTGAGCAACGTCTCATCCTGCCTGCGACTGTGGCTCTGTTCTCAAATCGTCAAAAATATGCAATGACTTGTGTTGTCAGTTCAAATCAAACTGACACCAAACGATGGAATGCTACGCAGCACGGCGAAAGGCACATGTAAGGGAAGGGAAGCAATTTCGATTAGAACAACTAATTGGTGACAGTGCACTAACGCCACCCTAGTGCTTAATGTGGGTGTTGTTAATGCGTCATGATAACGCGCATCCGACACCAATTTTGCAGCACACACCAATCTCGTGCATCGCACAGATGTTCTGTTGTGCCTGGATACACGTGGACATCACCAAATCGGTCTGCAGCGAATCAATGCAGCAAAAAGAAATAAGTATCCGCTCATCTCCAGCTATTGTGTGACCGACGTCCAACGCACTGAACAAGCGCTCCGTTCTTGCCACAGCACATGAGTATAATTACCGACCACCTCAGAAACTGCCTCTTTAACGATGATTAACCACTGAGTTTGCAGGACTGATAGACTGAAGTCAACTCAACCTCGCATAACGACTCAACGCATTGATAGCCGGCGCTCGCAAACTCCGCGAACGGACCACTCCCTCAGCTCGGATGGCATCCCCACTTCGTCTCGGCGGGACATCCAATCAGGCGTCGGGCTCTGGGACGCGTCCCGGGACGAGGCCGACTCGAGAAACGGCCGGCGAGCCGTGCTGCCGGCCTAGTGGGAGGCACGCGCAGCATTGAAGCCCTGGCGCCCGTGACGGCCAGCCCGGGGCCCGCTCCCCGCCACGCCGGTCCGTGCGTCGGCCAGGCGCGGCCGCCCGCGTGACACCAGCCGACACCATTCAAATGCGGCGATCTCGCCCGCCGACGCCGGGAGGTGTCTCCCAAGACAGCCGCTGTCTGAGCCCGGCAGCCGGCCCAGTCGTGTCACGGCCCAGGTGCCGGCGTCCCCGAGCCCGGGCACCCAGCGGCGCGCCGTGGGAAGCGCCCGCCGCGTCTCGAGCCGGCCGCCCGGTCGCGGAGACGGCGCGGCCGGCAGCGGCGCGTGTGCTGATACAGCCGTCTTTTATCACGCCATCAGGCCCCGATTGCCTCCGTTTCGAGCGTTTCGGGAGTTTTACGAGCCGCGTGGCGGCTGCGGTATTGAATGCCCCGGCGGCGGCGGCACTCCCTATCGATGCGCTCTCTCTACATCTGCAGCGGGCGCCGCTCCCCCGCGCGCTAATCCCGGTCGGGCGCAGCAGCGCGCGCCACGACGCGGCAGCCATAAATCATTGCATTTTTATATTGGATTAAAGTGGCGCGCAAACGGGCGCCAACAGTTTTTATCCGCGCGCTGATACGACCGAATATAACTTGACGGAGGCGGGCGCTAACGGCGCGTCACAGATACGCGTGCGGAACCGTCGGGTATCGGCGGCCCATTGTGTACAAAATACCCAGCTCTCTCTCTCTTCCACCCTTTCTTGAACAAAAACGTACCATTCGGCTCTGGGAGGAATGCTTTTCCTGCTGGAGCCTGCGGGTAAAAATGACTAGCTGATTTGATATGGCGTCGAGCAAGTCCCGGTTTATATGCATATCAACGAGAGATAACGGCGACAGGTTGTATTGCATCTAAAAGGTACTCGCAGTTGTTAGTTCGACTTCCAGCAAAATCCCTTACTTGTGATTGAAGGGATATCCAACACATGCTAGTCCGGCCACAAGGGAAAACTCGGTACCCTCTAATCAGTAATCAGTAACCGTGTCCTGTGCCATCTTGGCACCACATGAAGCCATTCAACCGTAACCCTAGTTTCATCACAATGTCAGCTCGATGCCTCTGGGTAGATTATCAGTAGATACAACTGTGTCCATTTTAATCGGGCTCACTTAAATCAGACATTGAAAGATCGCGCCAAAGTAGAGCGATAGTGACCGTGACCCATGTGATATGGGTCCAGTGAGGTTTAACGCAGGGCTGGCGGCCGTAAGGTCCGGGTTTGGATCGCGATAAGGAAAACATGATGTGAAATACTGTAACACCAACACGTCCCGTGGTAGCAACGGTCAAAAATTGTTGTAAGTTGATACGCTTTTTTCCATGCCAGTTCCAGGTGGAATTCCAGTTGGTTGTTATCTGATGGTGATTGGTTGATGGTTTTTATCTTTCTAGATGTAACTCAGTATTGTGTTCATAATTGAACAGCCTGATGGCTGTCGCCCCATCTACTCATAACTCAAGTTATAAGTAGATAGCTCAGTAGACCAGCTCGCGATATATGCGTTTCCCCATCTTGGATGCTATAGGATATCCGTCAGCTCCTTGGATGACCTGGATTCGTGTTTGCGATGTACTGAAGTGAGAAAAATGCCATAGAAATGTTCCGTTTTTGTATGAACATAACCTTAAGGAAAATTTAGGTGATTATGTTGCAACACATTTTTGCTATCAGTGCATTGTCTCGTCAGGTAAGTCGAAGTCCCCATAACCGCTGCGCACTGGAGCATGAAGCTTAAGATGAAAAACACATAATTAAAACGATTTTATTCACGAAACACCTGTGAAAATATGTCTTTGTCCGAGGAAAAAATTATGCTCCGCGCTTCGCCGGCTTTATGATTCACCAGTCCTGGCCATTTCAGTTGCATTTCGCTCGTTGATGTCAGACTTTTGATATTTGTGGTTTCCCAACCGCAAACAAACAAAAGACGACATACTGAGCACTGGAAGCTAACACATGTGAAGGAATGCTGCCCGTGATTAAATCCTCAGAATACCACATAAGTCTCGTCGGCTGGAGTCGTTCAAGAGCGCAAAAGTTCGTGCGCAGTTTTCGGTCCTAGATGAGAGACTTTCCCGGAATGGGCTGGTTGCGCGCGAATTATTCCTCATTACAGATGCCTGATGTTCCCAATTTTAAGCCCGCAGGACGCGCTCTATAACTGACACACCACCCGCACTAACTCGCTCCATAACTGACACACCACCCGCACTAACTCGCTCCATAACTAACACACCACCCTGCACTACGCACAGCTTGAGCAATCCAGCCATTTCATTTCCCACCTCTGTCACACTAGCGCATCATCATCAGCCACCTACGTAGTTTAAAGAGGTGTTCCACATTTGTATGGGGCTCTGAACTGAAATGCCATGTTGAAGCACATTCGGCGCAGTTCACAGCCACGCACTCCTAAGATTTCTGGGCTACATGTTCACGAATGTGTGCAGACTATGTCGGGCACATTATTTCAAGGTCACCCCGACATTCATAACTCCATAACAGCATGATTGAAATCCTGTCATTCCATTGGCCATGCGGCGGTCAATTGTCGAATCCTTCATATCTGGTGTTCGTGAGCACGATTTCCAGATATAACGGCCGTCAGTTGGCTTTCAGTGTTGTACAAGGTACGATAACGCAATCAAACAATGACGTATTGAGGAGTGTATTCACTAAACAGAGAAGCAGTCATGTTAAGAGCAATATTTTTCATTTAAAAGCATGCCAATAGTTATAAATGGGCTTATTTCATCAGATCTGATACAACCCTTAATATCGTCAAGTGTTGAGCATTCTCTTTAAATGGAAAATGCCTGGCATAGCATGGTTCGGAACTGACCAGGAAAGACTAGCTGGCACCAGCAAAGGAGATACAACCTGGCCCAGGACGGCCGTCTTGTAGCACTGTACGGTACTAGACGGGAGGGCACGACCTTTGCGCTAATCGCGCGTCACGTCAAGCCCCTCCGCAGTGCATTCTGGAAAGAAGTCCCAAGTCAAAATGGTCCGATGAACTTGACTGGTACAACCTGGTGGTGCATTCAGGACACACTCCATAAGCTCTGTGCAGGGAGAGTACTGTGGACCCAAAGCCCCTCCCTCCACGCAAGCCACGCGACAGTATTTGAATCGTTAGCATGTGTTATTATGCCTCCTTAATGTTACCGTGCACGCTGCCACGATGAAAAACCCCCTCCGAGGTTCGGGCGTTCTCCTCCACCGGCGGCGCCGCTGCGGCGATCCCCGATAAAAACAAGCGGCTCCACCTGATTACGTGAGGCCCGAGCTGGTCGGAATCGGAGAGGCCCGTTCAGCGGGGCCCTCCCGAGCTGCGCGGCGTGCCACCGCGAGGCCCGGCGAGGCCCGGCGGCGACGGCTGGCGTCCCCCGTCGGGCCGTCCTGCCACGCCGTCGCCCGCTGCAGCAGCTGGCTGACTCGCCCCGCCGCCGGCGGTTTACGAGCCGCGCAATTCGGTGGAGCTGAGTCAGACGCGCGCCGCGCCATTCAGGCGTCCGCCGCGCGAAACGTGCTTATCGCCGCCTATTGCGGATTGCTTGCAAAGCCGGAGCTCGGTCTCCATGCCAACACGTTTGCCCAGGCGAGGTGGCGCTTGGCGGTGGCGCTCGCCAATCAGGGCGCAGCGGCGAGATGCGCTCTGACCCGCAGGGCCGCTGGTGTGCATGTTCAGCATTAGTATAAAATATGTGCGTCTTTATGGGAAATGTGACCTTCATTTCATTCGAAATGTTATCAGATATGCGGTCCATGTTCATTGGGCGTTCATGTTTTTGAATCGTTAGTCGAAACCTGTTAATTGGACCGATTTCTGCAATCATCACCCGAGCTAAGCGGCGCTTGTGCGTGCCCTTACCCCACCATCCGAACGTGAACTCCCGGGTCAACGGCAAAATTTTCCGGCGAAAGCTTGACGCGTCGCAATGCTCCGAATGGTCCGTTCTGGCCGACGTCACCTGACCTGCATCGCGGCCGCTCCCATCTACCGTAGGCAACCACAGTTACAGACAAATAGCGAGTGCCTATGGCGTGTCGACCCCATCCCATCACGGGCGGGTGGATTGGAGGGTGTGTGCTCTCACGAACTGAGCCATACTGACGGGTCTGTTCGCTGTTGAAAGGTATTTGTATTTTCAACGGTTTGTTGCACATCGACGTAGGTTACGCTTACGGTCATTTTCACAATCCAGTGCGTTCATGCTTCCCGCCCTTTAACCAGGAAAAGGGGCGGACGAAGCAGAATTGTACAGTGCACAGTGACGGCACAAACTTTATATTTATATCATTAAACGTGAGTGATTTTGGAGCAGTAGACAGTGTAGCTCTAGAAAGGCGCAAAATATTTTCCTGCCATGCAAAAAGTCTTTGCTTAGCTCACTCAGCTGGTAGCTCTTTCTTGTTTTGACTGAACCGTCAGAGTTTCAACAGCTTAATCAGTACAACAGGGCCTCAACAGGCATCTTCCATGGGCTTTTTAAAGGCCAGAGTAGGTCACTGACCTGACCACTGAAAATTAACTGTGCCAAAGTTTTGTTTTTAGGTCTATACGGACTAGCGTAAATCTTGGCGCTTATTCGAGTGCCAAAATGAGGCAGCCTTGAAGGATTTTGACACGATGACCTTCTAGAGGTTATAAAAGGTCACTGACATCAAATGAAAGTCAGTTATTTTTTGCTTTAGAACAGGCATCTAGGTTCAAGGTGGTTGTATTAGGCAGTATGGGGCACTTCGGACGGCAATTGTAAGCTTGACCCTGTTTGACCTCATTTGACTTAAAGGTCATGACCTAGAAACCAAACATGTTTACACAGGTGAGCAAGCATACAGATAAACCCGTCCTGTTAGTGCATTTTTAGCTTTCAAGTTTTTGATATCCCAGATGGGTTGAATTGACCCCCACGCTACCCGAGCAAAGGTCATTCAACCGGCCACCCGGGTGCGTGGTCAGCAATTGTTTCAGCTGTACAATGTGTACATTCCCTCGGCTAGCCACAGTAGCCCTATTACTACATTACGGCTGGTGGGCTCTGTATGTTGCCGCCCATGGTGGTGTCTTTGAGATGTAAAGCAAAAATAGTTGTTCTGATCACAATATTCCATAATGGTATTCAATGGCGTCGCGGCAAAAACTGAGCTCGAGCCTAACGGTGGGGAGGGGGGAGGGTAAGGATCTAAGGCCCCGTTAACCACCCTTGGCTGCGCCACTGTATGCAGCACCACACAAGGATGCTTTCATGATAACTAAATTTGCACGTAGAATGTGTTGATTTCAAATGTTTGTTATCGGCTCCCGGTAAATCAAATAACCTGCAGTCATTGACGCTGAGCGGAGAGCATTAAAGAATATAGTCCTTGCGGAATAATATGTTTTCAACATTACTCCCTACCCATCGTTAAACGCATGGCAACTGGGATCAGGTCATACCTGCTCATTGCCGAAGTAGTGCTTGCGCCACAAATTCCCTTTGACCCGTCTTCTTCCGTCCTCGCATGACTCATTGGTGCTTTTCGAACGTGTAGCTTGCCTGCGGAACATAAAGAATGGCGACATGCAGTTTACTACCGCCCGTTTTTTTTTTTGTCAGCTTTGAAAAGTCAGTACTATCAGTTCTGTTATCTCAGCTCGCGTTACATCCCCAAGTTGTTTTAAAGCGATGGATCCCCCCCCCCCCAATTTACACGTTGACAGGTGCAGCGAATTACATCATAAGTTGGTGTACGCAAGTGGGACAGCGGGTGTGCCGTCTAAGAAAAACAGAGCATTGGTGATATTACTCTCTTTAAACCATGATGTCTGACAAGAATGGGTAAAAAACTTCCAGGAACAATCGCTGCGAGACTTTTACCTAAAATCTTGTGGAAACCTCTGCTGTAGGGGCATCTCCAACATTTTAGGTAAGGTTTTCGTAGCACTCAACCATACAACCCCCCCCCCCCCCCCCCATTGAATGACTATCAACGATTTCAGAGGTTGTTGCCTCTTGAGTAAGCCAATTATATCGAGGTTAAATACGTGTGATTAGCGGATATTGGTTTACATTGCATAATACATTATCAAGTTATCGACTGACGTTTCCAAAATCACAAAACAACGCGGAAAAAATACATGGTTAAAATGCATTCGTATTGGGTTTCATTTGCATCAAACTTATGTTAATGGGGCAATTGGATTTTGTGTTGACTGTTGTCACACAGGATGCCCGTTCACAACAAAGTAAATATTGTTCCCGCTAAAAATGGAGCTTTTAACTCGCCGACCCGGCACCTCTTGCCCAGCCAATGCCTGCTGGCTTTCCCTTATTCGTGATGAATTCAGCTTTGAGCTACACCAGTTTGCGGTTCATGGTCCGGGATTGAAACAGCCGCACATTTGTGTAATTCTCATTATCACCTGAACTCGGTCCGTCGTTCATTGCATGAGACGTTAGGAATTATCTGCACCATCAGACCATCCATATGTTAGCCAGATTTAGGAGCACAACAGCTGCAACCGCTTTCCAAAGCTTGGTCTTTTATAAAATAGAGCACCTTTTTCAAACGAACACGGTTGCAGTTAACCACTATGTTCTCACAATAAAAAGCACATGATAATGATATCAAACACGCCTAACAATCAACGCAGTTTCATTGACTCGGTGTCGGCTCACAATCCAGCGTTGCTCCTTGCTACGTCTCTATTTACTTGCAGAGATGTTTTACGCATACATCAAGAGAACAAAGGTCGAGACAGCTTTAAAATTCGCACATTTTTGTGCCGCAGGGCAAAGCAAGACAGACAGTTATATTCTAAGTGCTTTATTCTAGTCGCTTAACACTTTCATAAGGGTGATCTTTGTCATTCTCATCACTTTTGGAGTATATTTCATTGTTCACAACTTTCAGTGCATCCGTTAAACTTTAAATAGCTAGTGGAATCAACGCGTCTTAAAATGTAAGGCTACCACCGTATGCTTGCTGTTTACAGGAACACTTATCACAGCAATATTTGTCGATTGACTGATGTATCTAGTAGCTTAGTTAACCCTCGCCAGAGTAGCCGCTGCAGCGGACAAAGTGTGTGTGTAGGGGGGGGGGGGGGTAGGAGAAGAACGACCGACGCAATGATCATTGTCTAAGCTGTCTCACTCTTTTGTTGAAGAAAAGTATGAAATATTTCCGAGCATCAGCTTTGGATTAAGATGAGGTGGTGGTCATGACTACTTTAACGTTATATCCAACCAACCAAAGATATATTCCTACACATCACTTGATGCCATTTGTAAAAATATCAAAAACGAGCCAAAGTTTTGGCAGATATGTTCCCTTACAAAGAATGCATGAACAAGGAAACTGTGTGAACACCAGCGTGAGGAGGATGAAACGTTAGAAGTATAAATGGATTAAATAGAAATAATGCTTCCTTGAGTGAAATCAATTTGTGAGCAAATAGAATCAAACACGTAAGTAGGATATCAAATGGATTAAAGAGTGTGGGACTTTGGAGAGTCGGGATCAAGCCAGCTGGGTTTATTTAAGTTGAGCTCGTTCCGAGTTGGGCTAATTCCGGTCGGATTTATGTAGGGTCCCTAAGCAAAGATAAAGCACCCGGCAACTTCTTCAGCAGTCCTCAGTAATTCCTCACTGAAAGAAATAATATTTTTTTATAAAAAGTGTGATGAAGACAGTGAAAAAATTGCCCTTCTTCCCATAGGCCATTTAAGAGCATTACATATCCTATGATTGGTCCGAAGATGAAACCCAGAAACGTCTACGTCCCCATCGCACAGAACGGTCGTTCACGTCTTTAGTTGGCTTGGCCATGCTCAGCCCTGATTGATGCTTACAATGTGTTGTCGGTTATTGACCAAGACGTGACGAAGACGTCAGCAGTCAGCAGGGTCCATGCGACAGGTGTGATACTTTCGAGCTGGTCAGAAGATGATTCGAAATCAAAGGGCAAAGGTTAAAAAAGTGCTGATCATGTCGTGCCCAACTCAAACAATTAGCAAGTGTTCATCAGATGCTGTCTTGTCACGCGGTGACACCCCGCAGATATTCTCCTTGTTTCAACTTCGCCAGCAGCGTAGCCAGAGCTCGAGTCTTTGTAGTTCCAATTTTCAGTACTATCACATCCTTTAGTAACCCTGCGGAGCGGCGTCTGACACTGCCGTATCGAAGAGTCTCCCGGCAGAGCATTCCGCGCCTCATCCACCGCCTTCCCGGTCGGATGCCACCACCGGAATTCGTTCACCTATTGTCGGCGGCGTCGGTCGACTCCTAGATGAGGAGTTGCTGGCCGAGTATACCCGCGGCAAAAACACCGGCGCAAAAAGGTGATAAATCGTGTCGGCCATCAACGGCCAGCCTTGCTGCTGGTGTGGAGACAGTCCCAGGCGACGGCCGGGCGCCGCGCGCCCACGAGACGGCCCCTCGGCGGGGCGAGGCGCGGAGACGCGTCGAGCCGCTCTCCCAGCGCGGTACCGGGATGAGAGCGGGCTGTGCCTAGGACGAGTCCAGAGCGAGGGTGAGCGAGGGCGGGTTGCGGCTGCAACGAGGGCTGGCGGAGACTCGGCTCCGTTGAGCACTCGCTGGAACGAGGTTTGAACGAGCCCCAGACGAGGCTGGAATGAGACCTGAGCTTCTCCGAGACGCCAACGGAACGAGCCCCGGACGATGCGCGGCCGGTCCGGCGGCTCATCCCGCCGCCGGGGGCCGGGCCCAACGGTCGGCCGTCGCCGCCGCGCCGCCGGAGGTCGAGGCCACTAATTGCGCCGTGGTCGGCGGCTCGTTCCCGACGCTCCTGGTCAGATTGAGGCGCGCGCGTCTCCGCCGTCGACCATCGCTCTTCATTCCTCATCGTGATAACACGAATAAAGTTAACGAGCGTGGGTGGCGCGTAACGATGGCGGTCAGGATCGCCGCTGCTGCGCCGGAATGGGCACGCTCCTGATCGACGGCGCTCGTCGCCTCGCCAGCTTGTTATTGATAGGGGCTGATAGCGCGGCCCTCGTGCCTGATATGCATTGACGCCAAGACTATGATGTCGTACAGACGACGGCGCCACGGCTATAGCGCTGGCTTTAGCGATTGGTGTAAACACGGAAATAGTGTCTTGATAGTTGAGTTTGGTTATTGGGTTATTCTGATTAGAGCCCTTTCGACCAGTAATGATCTTTTAGGACCAGGAGCTGAAGGAGAATGGATAATGACTGTGGTGGACTATATGCGCCTGGGTAGCCAACCGTCGAGAATTAGCCTGCGCAGGGACCCCTCTGCGGGGTATGCGCCGGGCGCCCGTTAGGGGTCCTCCTCTGGCAGGCCTCTCGGCTCACTCGCTGATGGCGCATAAAGCTTGCCCCCAAATAAATAGGTGCAGATACAAATAGTATCATAAGCCCCTGGTGTTAGCATGGCTGTGTGCTTTAAAGGCAATACCGGTCTGGCTGCGCTGAACGGTGAACGTTGAACGGTCAATGAACTTGCAACAGTCGATGGCGGGCATGGCTTCGTTCCGAACGTCGCGCTCGGAGACATCGCCCGAGCGATCAAATTGCGTCATCCATCGGGAGTGCGCTTGGAAGCTGTGACAAGCTGGGGCAACCGTCATGCAAGCCCAAAGGCGGCGCAAACGTCAAGAAGAGGTTTGATGTTCATTATTCCGGGCATAGGTACCACACTGAGCATACCTGCTGGTTATTTCGGGAATGCTACAGGGGTGAAGTACTGCAGCCCTGCATGTTATTTATTTTGGTGTGTGAGCGCTGTGTGATGAGACGTCTCTGAAAACATGTTTGGCGCTGGCCTGAAGACCAGCAAAGCATCAAAGCGCTCACATGAAGGCACCGAAGGGCAAGACGATAATTGCCTGAAGAAGCGCTAGACATCACAAGTGAAAATCGTGTATATTATTCAACAGATCGCTTCAAGTGTATCACATTCGCTGTGATGACATGTTTGAGACGGCCTGAATCGTTTCTCTTCCCCCGTGGGCTGCGTTTCGCATCTGGCCTTTAAAACGTGCAATACATCGCCAAAGCCCTGGCGAATTTCGCATTCAAACCGCGCTGCGAGCTGTCAGAAATGTTTGCGCGATAACATTCAAATAATGCAGGCTTCGGGCATCTCGGCTCGCAAGTGTCGCGAGGGATGGGTTTAACAGTTTCACTGCAAGCATCTGCTTAAATGCTAGATCGCATAAGCCCAGCGTTGCGCCGAATACCTTTTGTCATCCCTTGTAAGTTAACGACGTTTTGTGTGATGGCTGTGCGCCCGGCCTAGCTATCAATACAGGCACATAAATCTAACTTCACTTAAGTTTTCCAATGTTTGGATTGAAGCATCCAATGTAAGCAGCCTAAGCCAATCGCGTGTTATTGTAATTGGGTTATTTGTATTACCATACTGTGCTCCTGTCAAACTCAAGCGGGAAACATAGTTGTGTCGATCTGACCCGGCTTTTGCAATACTGGGTGTGTACGGTGCCAAGGAACACTGGTAAGAGCTATTGCTTAAAAAGTTTCATTTCAACCACATATGAATTCCACGCAGCAAGGACAAAGCGGAGGAAATGCGTTCTGGATGTCGTCGTCGTCGTCGTCGGATGGGGTGTCGTTCCGCGTGGGCTACGCTCAGCCGAGCCGTGCAGTTTGCCGAAAGCACGTAAGCCAGGGGCGGGCCTCAGGTCCTCTGTATCTGCATGTGGTGACCTTCCTGAATAAGCTAACATGGCTCTAAGAGCGAGTCATCACGTCACCTGTTTATATTATCATGTGTAATATTTTTTGCTGTTGCTGTTGCTGTCTATGTTATATTATAATTTGATTATATAATTCATGCGATGATGCCCTTAATAGTGTAGAATGGTTGTTTTGCACGTTCCTGAGGTACAGGCAGTGCTGGTGGTGACTGATAACCGGTAAGTAATATTTTTACGTAATTTTCTGTGTCGTACTTGTAAGCCTCTGGCTTAGCCGACTGTTTTTTTTCATTTCCAGCCATTGAACCATCGCCCCATATAGGTGACAGGAGCTTGGTTGATATGTCTTTTGTGACATCTTTTAGTGGCAGTGTCCGTACCGATAAGAAGTGTTGTTTGGATTCACGTGCCTTATTTTTTAAGCATACTATTTCGCTGCACCTTTCTTAGCCCTTGTTGCTTTTGAGGATAAACACAGCTCGAAATATTGAGTACCGCCATTATGAGCGTTATTTGGTATCACAACCTTTTTCATCAGTTCTTCCTCGAGCATTGAAGCAGTGTCGCAACGTAAGAGCTTTCCAACTCATCATACCAAAAGGTATGGAGCTGAAGGCGCTTCTGACATCAGTTACATGTAGATATTTCCCATAGCGAGGTTGATAGTAGTTATCGAAGTCATTCTCAACCTAGTCAAAGCAGACATGGGCGAAGCTGACACATTGGATTAACTCTCAGCGATATTACCGTGCTCATCAACCATTGCCTCAATAATAACTACGTACACTTCTACCATAAATACTTCAGGCTGTAGATTTGGCTGTGGGTTCAAGAATCGCCCACCCTCAGCTATTATCATTCATGGGTGCCAAGTAACCACTTTGCATACTCGGTTAGGGAAGTGTCTGCAGCTTGGCACAACTTTGCAAAGATGTAATGCCTCGTCGAAGATGCTCACATGACTATTTGTAGACCTAGATGATTTGGGGGGAGGGGGGCAGAGCTACGGATCGTTCCAATATTCGCCGTTTGTGCTGACCTAGCGGCTGGATATCTCCGCGACGTTGTGTTTCACTGACATGTCTAGATCATTTCATCGCAATTTATTCGTATTTCATGTTTCCTTTAAATGTGCCTGACTTCTGCTGTGTAACATTGGTCTGACCTTTGACCAGGCCAGTTGCAATGTTTTGCTTTGCCTTTCAAATGTTAAGCTGTGCTAATCATATGGGTTGCTATGCTAATGTTAGGCCGTTGCTTGGGTTCGTGTACGATTACATAACAACAACCGATCGTGACCTAAAAGCGTACCTGGGTGTTCAGTTTGGCATGTGCTCATTCTTTATATGATGGTCGTTTCACGGGGTCTTCCTGCTCTTTCTGAACCAAATTCAGCAAATTGGGAGTGAAAAGGACGAACTTATTCAATTGAGCATGAAATCGCCATTGAACCGGTGGCTGACAGCCGCGGTTTGGGCGTGGAGCGGGTCCCAACATGCTATCAATCAGCCATGCTCTTTCGGCGCTGAAAGTTCTATCCATGGTCCTGCGGACAGTGGACATACCACGGGTGGTCAAACGCTCACTGTAGGTCTCAATGGTGGTCAGATAGACACTGTAGGTTCCAATGGTAGTCAGATGGACACCGTAGGTCTCAATGATGGTCAGATGGACACTGGATTTGTTTTCAGTGGTCAGAAGAACCCCGAAAATCCCAGTAGTAGTCAGACGGACACTGGACGTCCGATCAGCGGTCAGACGGACACTGGACGTCCGATCAGCGGTCAGATGGACACTGAATGTTGTATCAAAAGTCAGGCGGACGCCGAGTGCCGTATGAAAGGTCAGGCGTACGTCGAGTGCCGTATGAAAGGTCAGGCGTACGTCGAGTGCCGTATCAAAAGTCAGGCGGACGCCGAGTGCCGTATCAAAAGTCAGGCGGACGTCGAGTGCCGTATCAAAAGTCCGGCGGACGTCGAGCGCCGTATCAAAAGTTAGGCGGACGCCGAGTGCCGTATCAAAAGTTAGACGGAAGCCGAGTGCCGTATCAAAAGTCAGACGGAAGCCGAGTTCCGTGGCAAAAGTCAGGCGGACACCGGACGGGCTATCAGTAGTCAGGCGGACATCACTGATATTGGTCGTAAGACGCCCACTGACGTTTGTCGTAAGACGCCCACTGACGTTTGTCGTGAGACGCACGCTGCCGTTTGTCGTAAGACGCGCGCTGACGTTTGTCGTAAGACTGACAATGAGCTGGACGCCTCACTTAGGTCAAACGGACACTGGACGTCCCATCATAGATAGGCGAACACCATAAATTCCGTCGGTCGTCCCACGGACGTCCGTCAGCAAGTGGTGACATAACAGTCAGTGATCACTGGTATTTGGGGATCATGTGATATCAGCAATGCTCAACGGGATTCGGCTCACCACGGTGCCAGCCCTTCCCGCATGGGTGAGAGGTAGGCAACGCCACAAAGCCTCACCAGATGAACGCGTCATCAAGCCCCACTGGCATGATGGCACATCAGCATTGGTCAGACGTTAGTCCCAGTCTTGTCAAAAAACTACGATTCCTTCAGTGGTCAAGAGGCGGGTCTACGCTATCCAAAAGAGCTCACCAGAGACGGGCGACGGGCGAGCATCAAAGAGCCAACACATTGCCGACGACCATGCTCAGGAGGATCCATGTGGTAACTATTCAGGTGGACCTGCTGTAGATTCCGCGGAGCGTCCTTGCTGGACCAAATGCTGTTCATTGATAAACGGCACGACTTTCGGAAACCGATGTGTCCTGCGAAGGGGAGCGGAAGCTTCGTAAGTCAGCCAACAAGCTGTGGTAAGCGACACGGTGCCCAGTCGGACCACGCTTAATTGAAGGGACACGTATTTAATATGAATAATGTCTGCTGAAGTATTTCTTTCTACATTTTCATTATTTTCAATAAATTTCCTTAATTGGAGGGACTCGTATTTAATATGAATAATGTCTGCTGAAGTATTTCTTCCTACATTTTCATTATTTTCAATAAATTTCCTTAATTGGAGGGACTCGTATTTAATATGAATAATGTCTGCTGAAGTATTTCTTTCTACATTTTCATTATTTTCAATAAATTTCCTTAATTGGAGGGACTCGTATTTAATATGAATAATGTCTGCTGAAGTACTTCTTCATACATTTTCATTATTTTCAATAAATTTCCTTCCAAGCCTTTATTGTTTCTTTTCGCGAGGTTTCCTGAGACAAAAGGGTACAGGCATTGGTTACACAGACGAAACAAGGCACAGTCTACCCTCAGATCCAAACCCCTTGTCAAAAGTCTTTGTTTTCTGTTACAGGGAACGTTCCACATTTGAAAATACTGAAGCAAGCATCAGATATGATGAAATCAGTCACTTATAACTGTTTGTATACCTTTAAATAGAATAGACAGATCTACACAACACAGTTCTCGATCTAGTAAATATACTCCTCAATGCGTCATGGTTTGATTACGTCATCGTACAACGCACAACGTAGATTGAGAGCCAATTGACGGCCGTTACATCTGGAAATCGTGCTCACGAACGCCAGATATGAACGTCTCAATCGTGCTCACGAACGCCAGATATGAGCGTCCCAACAATTAGATCTGTAGTAGCCTTGATCGCCGCATGGCTAACGGAATGACAGGATTTTAATGACGTTGTTATGCGTCACAGAAACCCAGATGACCCTGAAATAGTTTTCCGGAAATAGCCTGCGCATCTTTGCGGGCGTGTAGCTCAGAAACTAGAGCGGTTTAGGTCTTAAGAAAGGCAGGGCTGTGACCTGCACCTATTGATCTTCAAATTGACTATTTGAGTTCAAAACCCAATACAAATGTGGAATTCTCCCTTTAAGCAGAAGAGAGATCAACTGGACAAGGGTATAATGCGCATAGGTAAGATATTTACTCAAATTGTCATGCTGCACGTCTTCGTTTTAGTCCAATGCAATCGACTTCCGCTTGTTTCGGTGTGCGAATAGAGGGCACCGTTGGCGTGGATATAGGCCCATCTCCAACCACATCTCATCGGTTCGCTTCTTAAATGCGCAGCGTGCCCTGGTTAATTTTTTAAGCTGTGATTGCTTGCACCGGTTGACAGACAACTGCTTGAGGGCTATGTGTCGTTTAACTCATTGCTGGAGCTTTGCGAAATGCCTTCGATGCTTGGCCTTTTTCCATAATATTTCGGAGATTTTGGGGTGGCCTCACTCGACAACAGTTGTAGAAATCGTCGGCGAAAGTGAGCACTGAGATGCAGCACTTAAACCTCTGGTCTGGCACTACCATCTGTTGAGTACGTACTCGTGGCTCTATACATTTATGCTTGCGAAATTTCCTAGCGTAAGCCAACTAAAAGTTTAAGGAATGGGTTTTTCAAAGCCTAACATTTGTATGAAAAGCAATTTACAGTCTCCAGCCAAAGTGGAGCCGGAAAAGTCTAGTCAAGGGACTCAGGCACTTCCACATGCAGATTAGCCTCATTTGCTTTTATCATTTCCATCAGTCTTTCAACCTCGTTAGCATAAAAACTCTTCATTTCTTTCCAAGTCGGAGCCAATCAAAGCGTTTGGCAGGCCTATCCCAATATTTCGCCGCGCCGCTCCCCCACATCCTTTCAAAGCCTGCTTTTAAAAAAGCCTACCACAGTAACATTCCGCGCGCTCCGAATCATTATGCAAACATTGAGTTAATTCAGATCTGTTAAGGGCTGCAGAATGAATGGGCGAAATGTACCCAATATGTAGATGGTGCTCGGAATGACTGTGAGCGCGAGCGCGAGAGACTGGCTCTTGCTACTGTCCATAAACCCTTCCCGTAATGGCAAATGCGCATAATAATTTTGTCGGCCCGTTCAGGCAACTGTCAAATGTTTCTTTTTCTGGTACAAGAATTGATGTATCAATATGAATGGAGAAATTAGGTAAAATGAGCAGCCATTTACAGTGTTGTCCAAGGTATTAAACATTTATATCTAAACGCCTTCAATGGGTTCATGTACGTTGTGATACACACACACACACACACATACACATACACATGCACACACACACACACACACACACACACACACACACAAATATATATATATATATATATATATATATATATATATATATATATATATATAGTATATTGTATAATGGGTTGCTGACCAAAAGCATGCATCCAAAATTACAAGGAAGTGCAAACACTTTTGCTGCATAGGGGATTAAATGCTTATTCGACGCTAGGGTGGAATATTGGACCCATTCTCGCTCTATCGCCCAATACTGACCGCTTCCGGACCATGTCGAGATTTGCGCGAACATCCCGCTCACGTTCAGGAACATGCCAACATTTTTGCTATATCGATTCAAGGCGAGCTGGCGCTAATCCGGCGCCTTTTTACCGCGCCGCTCCCCCTGCCGATGTGATTATCCTAACAGAGCTGTTGCTCAAAATGGAAAAGCCTGGTCGTCTGGAATTTATGATGAGCCGATATGCGGCGCCGAAGAAGTTGCAGCCGGAGGTAACAGAAGGGGCCTCAACAGCGTATCGATAAAGACTGGGGCGGGGCACGCTCGGTGCGGAGGGCATTGATCGCCTGGTGTAGCTTTGATGGGACGCTCCACTGCATCCCATGCATTATTAAACTCACACTTCGGCTTGAGCCAACCTTTTATTTATCGGTGTTCTTTCTGCTACGAGTCCGACGCGAAGGCTAAGAGCTCGCATGACAACGCCAAGTTGTTGTGTCCAACTGGTTGTCCAACAACTGTCTGCCCATTTGGTTGCGTCCAACCTCTCACTCACAAATGGAATGATGATGTTCAACGTTAGGAGTACGAATAACAATCACCTCATTTATTATTTAATTTTAATTTAGGTTTTCTGTTGAGCGGCAAGCAGCTTGCATGCTTCGTAGAGCAACTGGCATGCTAAAGATTACCTTTAAGATCCTCCTTGAAGTTCAGCTGACGAATTTATGTGAAATTTTCTGCTCTGTATATGTTTGCTAAATATAAAATGGCATTGCAATGAGCTAAAATAATGTTATTGGAAACCAGCCGTGTTTCTGGTGTCTTAACCAAATAAAAAATGGTCTGCATCGCTACACAGTTTGTAGCCCACGATTGACGGCTCCTTTGCACATGTTCTTAGAGCTCATGCTCTCGAGAGTTTGGCAGTACCGCAACGGCGATGGTCCAGCTGGCATCCATCAGCGCAAGGTGCGTGCGCTTCCGAGAGCTGCGCCCGGCAGCAAGCACGACCTGAAGTGTCCGCGTCGCAGCTATCCGCCCGGCAGCCTGCCGCCTCGGAGCCGAGGTCGACGGCCCTGCTCGTAAAGCGCACTTGCGACCGCCGCCTCCTCCAGCAAAATGAGACGCCGCTTAAAAGTGTATTTCGACGGCGGGCCGGGCCGTTAGTTTGCCTCGTCGTCGCCAGATGTCAGGCGCAGCACGATCAATTCGACGGGTGGATAAGGCGAAATTAATCGCTTCAAAGTGCCCGTCATGCTTTCATTTCCACCATTATCAATCATATTTTTCATTTAGACAGGTTGCGCGCGAATTTAGGGATGAGATGCAACGAGAAACTCATTGGTAATTTTTCCCGCAAATCTCGCCGCCCTGAGAAGTCCTCGGTGTGGTCTGAAACTAAAAGAAAACTATCCCAACATGTATTTGCATCGCTAACAGAACTGGGAGCGTACGCTCCAGGGTGGCTTGCTCGACGGGAACATTCTTATTGCGGTTTGAAGTATTCTGCAACGGACATATCGTCTGGAGTTTGGAATTTGGAGTCGGAAATGCGTGTTTTGCCATTTGATGAAAGACTGCCTGAGCAAAGCATAAGGTAAACGTAAATAAGAAATGCCACTCAACATATTTAAAGCACGGAATGCTAACGCTCTGCTCCGCTGTTAGCAACAAGGTGGGCTACGCAGAAAAAAGTTGGCAGCGCATTTTGAATATGCGCCTGATCACTAAGGGAGCAACAGATTAAAATACTGCGACCATCGTGCAAAGTACCAAGAACCCCGCGTAACTCCCTTAGGTTTCGAGTAGAATAGCCAGGCCTGGCGTCCTAAAGAGAGCTTGAAGACAATACACAACACAATTCAAAAATGTAAACAAGATTTAGCACAGGTGCACAGGGCAACATCGCAAGGTATGAAAAGCCTGTGATTCATACGCGCAGGAAGCAATCGCACGGTAAGATCGCTTGTTTCATGTGTCGAAAGGCATGAGTTTGTTTATGTCATACACTGTAAGGCAAGGGACTAAATGTTACTTTTTTCTTCTGAACAGAGATCCTTAAATTAAAGGCTCCTTTACGCAACTGTACACCATTAACTCTTCTGGACTTGGTTTCAGCTAGTGTTAGACTTCTTATGTTGTCTTACTTTGCACTCCGACCGCTAAGGACCACGGTGCAGTAGGCCACGTTTCAGGTAGTTAATTTTACATGGACTAAAACTGTTTTTACATGGACCGAAAATGCTTACCCCTCATCAGCCAATCAAACCCAGAGCCTTTCGAAGTCATATCCAAACGCTTTACCAACTGAGCCAATGACGACTAACTCCGTGGTGCTTTTACTGCTAGTTTATATGATGATGTATATTGCAGGTGCATTGCTTCGTGAGGGTTTGCAATCATCATCTTTTACAGTAGGGCATTGGAATGTCGAGCCTCTGTTTTTTTCAGTTGGTAAAAGGTTTGGACATGGCTTTCAAAAATGCGGGGTTTGATTCCCTGATGACATGTTCACATTTATGGTGCATGCCAGATCAACAATATCTTCTACCTGGGAGGCTGCACGGGGCGGTCTTTCACGGCGGGCGTGAAGAGAAAAACAACTCATGATATTACATTACCGGGTACCAGTATGAGACCGCAGTGTTGAGTTTCCTGTGGAGAAATGAACATGAACATTCACACAAACATAAGACACGCACGACAGTAATGTTACCTCCAAATTATTACAATCACTGGTAATCCCCCAACCTTTAGATTTGACGTCGCATATTGAGATATGCGTGTCGCCTCCGTGGTCTAGTGGAAAAATGCCAGGATCGCAGTTCAGCGGCACTGAGTACGAGTCCTAGAACGGGCGCATTGTTTGCCTCGACTGAAATGGAAAGGTCAGCTGGCAACTGGTCAAAGTGGGCCAACCCAGCCCCGGGGCAGCCGTGCTGCGGCATTATGCGGCATGTAATCCGTCTGCATTCTTGTATGGCGAAAGGACGAGGGCAAAATTATTCACTAAACTTGGGTGGTGGGTTCAGGGAACACGCCACAGTTACGCTTAATAGGCACTCTGAACCCAAAACCACCGACGCAAACCATTCGGAAAGAATTACTTAAGAATATGAACGTGTGCCTGCGAACATCTCATCGCATCAGGGAATGCTGTCAATGAGCTTCACGCAGAACAGTTAATGCTTTGCCGCGTACAGATTTTGGAACAATTGCTGGTAGGGGAAAGAAGTTCGGATGTATCCAGGGGGCACAGCAGGATGTACCGAACAGTACAGTAACAGTTGGTTGTCCTTCTTTTTGCCCCAGTTAGGTCCATTCACACTATTTTTGCAATCACCTGAGCAAAGTGGTAATTCTGGACATAATTCTCTTATCAGTCCCATTCACAATTTAAAGGTGGATCCCTGGACAAAACAATGAGCTGGTAATGGGTTAACACAGCTGAATAGGAGCGTGCAGCGGTTAATTTTGACTACGGCTACATGGATGACGTGTGAAAGGGGTAAAAATCCTAGGTGTGAAATCATCTTGCTTTGACTCCAGGCCGGGCATTATGGAAACGAATACAACCCGATAGTATCTTCAATGCGACAGAGTTAAGTCCGGAGTGTTCAGACCAAATGCAAAACTCACTAAATGCCATATTTCACGTGTCCCAAGAATACCTTGCAGTACTGTTGATGGTGGTTCTGGAACCTCAGACAATATGGATGAAAGGTTAGCTAGTGAGTACATTGATTAGAACTGCGCGCCGACAGGATGTCACCACAACACATGAAAGGTGGGTAGATTGGGGAAAAAAATTTGACCTGTGGGAGCCTCTAACACAAACATTAAATGTGGCCATGCGGAGCATGGAGTGCACACAGCACTAAAACTTTTCTGTCCCCCCCCCCCCCCCCACACACACACAATTGACTACATCATGTCGGCAGTACTATGGAGGCTAAAACATCTATGAGCGCGAAATATGTGCAAAAATGGCACGGCCAAGACTTCAGACGCCACTCCGCAGCTTCAAAACATCAACATATTAGTGGCTATCTGCAGTGTGCGGCATTCCCAAGTTTACCCGGTAATGCAGCACATGCAAGGCACTTGGCGAAAGCTCATTTTCCAGTCACGTGGCACAGAAGACGATAGCTCGTGATCACAAATGCTGCCTCGTGGTACGCATCAGAGATTCCATTAGTTCTCAGCGTTCCCTATTATGTTCACAAGCTCGGGAAACTAGCCATGCTTGCCCGCGTGGGATGCTCAAAAAGCAAAACTTCAACTGCGTGATGCTTTCAATCCTCCACCCGTTGAGACAGCATGGCTGAAATGTGATGCATGCATTCAACCCAACGATATTTTCTGCAGTGCCTACCACATTATGGATCATTTGAAGTGAGTGTGCACGCACCGTATGTATGTTTGCATTGGTTACACTTTCTGGACAGTTCGTGTTCATTTTAGCCACGGAAATATTGCATAGAAATACCAAACTCGCGTGCTTTCAAGAATACAGCCTAGCGGGGGAGCGATGTGGCTGATTTTACAATGTGCTGACTGAAGTGTGCCAGTCCCCATCATTGTCTCGCGTGGCCTGCACACGCGTCACGTCCTCCACTTAGAGGAGGAGTTATGGTAGATAAGAGAGAGGGTGTGAGAGAGAGGGAGTGGGAAGGGGAGATAGGAAACGAAAGATAGAAGGAAGATGGACAGAGGAACAATGAGTATGCCACGTGATTTTTATTTTCCATTTCCTGACCTTTCTAGGTCTGTCTCCCTTTCTCATAACATCCTCATTTTCTCTTTGCTTAATTGTTGTCCTTTTTCCCTCCTGTTTATGGAAAGAGAGATAGGAGAAAGAAGAGGAGAGAGTTGGAGGAAAAGGGCGGAAAAGAGACCGGAAATACACACATATATATATATATATATATATATATATATATATATATATATATACATCGCTCTCTTCAGATACAGTTATGTACATAGTCAATGTAAAAACAGAATGTCATGCTGCAGTAGGTTTCTCTTGCCTGCTTTCAAAGAGCTGTTCCATTGTACGTGGTACCTAGGAAAGTGCTGAAATGCTGATAGATAAACGTGACTCAAAGCAACATCATGGCTGCGAAATTGCAAACATCTGAAAAAGAGTCCACCAAGTGGTGAGCCAAAAACCAAATAGGAACAGGACGTCACTGAACTGCACTACATAGCGGAGGGAGAACCGTTCATAAACCTTTTGCATAAGTACGTAAGATATTCTCGAAGACGCAGTGACTCGCAGAATCTGGTACAACCAGCTTGGACTCATATCTCCTGACAGAATATGACAAAAACTTGCAGCAGAAAGCAGCACAACATGGAACGAAAGCTCGCTTAAACGAACGAAAGTTGAGCGCCATTGTTCGGCTCCCGACATGGACTGAAAGGTACCGAAAATAAAGAAGGTAAGTTTCACTAAAAATACGTTCCCAGGGAGTCTTGCAATGCGCCTTCGTCGTTTCGTTCCAATTCCAAAGGAACACAAGTTTCAGCAACACGAATAATACATCAACATATGAATAATACATCCACATGTCTTGGTCATCAACACCACAGTTCTGGAAACATGTAAAGAAAAAAGACAGCCTATGGTCATTGATGCCTCATATGTGCGGTAGTCAGGACCTGAAATAAAAACTGTGTCAAACGAAAAAGCTGGTCAGGATAAAAGTAAAAGTGTTGTATATGGCGCTCAAAGCAACATTTCATCTTTCCTCCACGTTGCGTCTTGAGTTTTCCATCGTTTTCCCTTTAAGCTCCAAATTCAAGTTGTTTTGCTGCACCGCCAACTTCCAGTCTTCACGCTACACTTCATATACGCCTTGGAGGCAAGACGCGAAAGCTGTATCACTGTCACGCCTCCCAGTCCTGGTTGACGCAACACGGTAATGAAACGCGCGGAATATTCTCCCCCGGGCCGTAGCACTGATTGCTTCGCGACGAAACAAATACCGAATGGCCCGGAGTGACAAGCAGGTAATGATTTGCACGGAATTTTGGACAAACACAACGCCTTCCCTGCGTTCTAAATAATCTCCGGGTGCGCTCGAAAATGCGAGGCTTCCTTCTGGGAAATATTATCTCGAACGAAGCGAATGCAATCTTGAAGGGAGCGAAACACCGTCGCAATAACATAGCATGGTATTTGCTCCTCGCATGAAATAGATGGCAAACAGCCGGGCATCACGCATCTTATTTAGCTCCGTTGTAGGAACATTCGTTCACTTTTCAGACTTGAAAAGCTGACCCTCACGACTTTGAAAAGTCAAAAGTGCTGGCTAACAGCAGCACATAGGGGAGAATCTTCCAAGAACCTTGCGCCCTCCCCAAAATGGAAACCGGGAAACGAAGTCTGCGCGTTGACAAGAACAAAACAAGCATTTCAAAGCATGACTCAGGCGCATTGCTCGCTGGCTTCTCCAGATCGAAGCTGGCTTGCGCGCCATCCCCGCCGGTGCCAGGCGGCCTGTCCCGACGATCGATCACTGCCGTGAGCTGCAAACACCTAGCTCAATGCCCCTTTGAACCGGCGATGGCTGCGCCGACTCGACGGCCCGCCGATAGCCGCGGCCCCACCGCCACCCGGCTAAATTACCCCCTGTCCAACAGTCCAGCACGCGCTGACAAGCGGGGCTCGTAATCATCGAACGAACATAAAACGGTCGGAGCCGGGCACCGTACATCCAGTCCGCTGACAAGCATGCGGTGAACATCGATTGCCGTCGGCCGGCTTGGCACAGGGAGGAGGCGCGCTGCCTGGGCGCGGAGTGCGAAGGGGGCACCGGCCTGGCTGGGCAAGGAGCGGTCAGGGGCGAAGGCCCGCCGGCCTCACTGAAGGGAGCACTGTCTGACGACCAAAGTGCCTCTGTCTGGACAGTATATCCAGTAATGAAGACGAAAACACGCGAACACCACATCTCGACGATCCGAACCATGTGCCGGCTCGTTTTACCCGCCTCGCCCTGAGGTGCCCAGGCGGGTCAGCGGCCCCTCCCCCCGCTCGTCGCGGGGGGACTCCGCGGGCGTCATCAGCCGTCATGCAGTTAACTCGTTGTCGGAGGCGGGCTGTGCTTGGCCACGCCGTCATTGAAATCGAACGAGTCAGCCAGGCTCTGCGGATTGACTGCCCGGTGGACGCGCTCTGGATCTAACGCGCCGTCTTCCGCCCCGGCGCCCCGTTTCTCCGGCCGGTGGGACGCTCGGCGCGCGCAGGGCACCGTCGTCGCTGCCGTCGCGTCGAAGACGACGGCCGAGGTTGACGCACGGTGACACTTGCGGGAGGTGAGAAGGCACTCAGTCCGCGCCATGCTAGCAGCGCTGCGGCCGTGGGAGAGCCGTGCTGTGCGTGCGCCGCGGTGCCGGAGCGGCGGGACCGTCGCGCAGACGGGCGCGCCATTTCCTCCAGTTCCCGGCGTGAATGACAGCGCGCGCTGTCGCGTTTAGCGGCGGAAGCCGGCGAGCCCTCGGGCGGAAATTAAATGCCGCCTCTGATCGCGGCGAATCGGACAAAAACATCGCCTGCGGCGCAAAAGTCGGGGGCGACGGCTGTGTCCGAACTATGCTGCATTCGGACAGAAAAAAAAAACTGGGCAAATCTCCACGGTGAGGGTGAACCAGCATGTGCTAGTCAGTTTTGCCAACTGAATGAGCTTTGCACACACTTGGAGTAGCGGATCCGTGCGCACCACGTCGGTAAAGACATAATGAAAGTTCAGCGCAGCTCCGTCCACACCGTCATCGGGGTACTCGGGGGAGCTATCGACGGCGGCTGCCGGATCAACGGGGCCGACTCAGGCGCCGGGTAACAAATGGCGCCTGATCACGACTGGCCTGACAATGGCTCAGGGGCGCTCCGATACAAATGACGGCCGCTGGCGGGCTTCAGTGGATGGGCTCTTTGCTCGGACACGTGCCCCCTTCCCCCCCCCCCTCCCACCACAGGTCGCGAGGCCTCCCCGCGGTGCAAGAGCGATGGGTCGTGTGGAAGAGACCCGCACGAGGACGGATTATCCGTGGCGAGGAAAGATCCCTGGGGTCAGAGGTTTCGCCGGGCACCGTGTTAGTGCAGCTCGACGCGAGTAGTTCACGTATGAAAGGCTTGCACACCAAGGTCCCAAAAACGTCATCATTGTATTCAAGGGATTTGTTGTTTGACCAGAATAAATAAATAAATTGTTGACCAGAATAAAATAAGATGTTTGTTGCTAGTTGTTGTGCTACCATTTATCAGGGAGGTGTAAACCATCGAAAACAACTTTTTAAACAAAATGCTTATCAAGGGATCAAAGGCCCGCATTTGTTCTGCACCTGCGGTTTCTAAAAGGACTACGCAATAAGCTATAGCCACTTTCGCATACTAACCCTCACCGTGATGTGGCGGGCTATATGAAGATCACCCAGGCACCCATGACATCATAATATCGTCACGGAAATCGTGCCATTCCCTTTGTCATACGGCGTCAACACCAAGAGAATAGAATCGTCGAGGCGTTCGTATCTGTCATTCGTGATCACGATTTACATATACCGATATTTATAGATACCACGGTCGTCAGATACCACGGTACCAGATACAGATTTACAGATACTACGGTCGTCAGCTGTTTCTCAATCATTGCTGTGCAAGGAACAGCAACGTGATTAGGCAACGACGCATCGAGGAGCACATTTACTCAGCAGATAGATTGCGTTGTTAAGTGTAGCCTTTTCCACTTAAAAGTATACCAATAGTGACAAGTGAGCTATTTCATGATATCTGATGTTTGGTTTTATATCTTGGAGCGTATAACATTTCCGTTAAGTTGAAAAAGTCTGTTTTTCAGAAAAAGTGACGGCAGATGCCAGGAAGTTATAAAAGTGACCTTTTGGCGTTGCCTGGTGGGGACAGCCACTGACCTCACAACACACACCCTACATCCAATCGTCGGATATTCCTCGGACCAATCCATTCGTTTTCGTTCGCGAAGCTCGCTTGGGCACGACAGGGCGCGTTGCTTGCCCACATTCACTCAAGTTTGCGTTACGAAAGTCAGCGGGTCCCGCCAGGGATTACATCACTAACACAAACTAACGGCAAGATCTACGTAAGGCACACAAAGGCATTCAGACAAAATTTGACATCAGGCGGCCAGACGCAGCGTTATTTACAACGATTGTCTGGTCCGCTAAATACTTAGAAGACCAGCCATCACCCGTGCTCGCAAAGCGTGGACCATTCATCGCGTGTTCGTTTTTATTGCATTTCTGCTCTGCACTGGTCCCCAGTGACGTCACTGCGCGGGTGCCTCATTTCCGTGAGTGAGCATCGCCAAGGTGAGCATGCTTGGGTGTACCTGGTGACAACATGCCATGGCCTGCAAGATGAATTGGACAATCCCCTCCGCCTTTATCGCCGCCCGATGTTTGTTTATAAAAAAACGGAACGCAAAGAACGCGATGCGGACAAAAATGAAACGAGTTCTAGCTAGGCGTAAAACAGGCGGAATCCGATAGCTCGCAAAAACTGCATTAGATAATGGCATTGGACATCAATGTTAGTGACCGTTGACGGAATAAAGCAAGCCAGCGTGGTGAAAGGGATCAATGGACCGCATTATTTCTTCACAACTGAGTTTGCCATCACCATGGGGACTGCGGCATGGCATCGCCCCTGACACACATCGAGTCACATGCCGACATGACTCCACCAGTGTGTTGGATTTGGGGCACGTCAGACCAGATCCTTGTATGCAGTGGTCCTAGCCCCAGGAACTAATCGTGATCGGAATTAAAACCTATGCTGTATAATATTTGTCAAACTGCATCGCAATTAGGTAAGCATGACTATGTCAAACAATACAAAAATAACGAGGTTTCCACTTTAGCGTTTGTTCAGCTGGTGCCTAATTTGGGCCTACCGCATCCATCTGGGAGTGTTTTGGTCTCGTCACCATGCACCAATTCGTCATTTTACGTGTCTGCATTTGATTCTATGGGACCAAATCATGGAGTACCGCAGACATGAAATTGCCAGTAGGCGCATGGCGAAATAATAAGAATAAGATGTAACGAAAACGCCTTCGGTGCGAAGATATAATTGTGTCGATGGCACTGGCGATGAATCATGGTTGTTTGTGTTTCTTCGATTTTTGGAGCATTTCAGATTTTGCACCCAATTAGGCCTAGGGCATTGCATAAAAAGGTTAGAATTTCCATATTCCCGAAATACTGGCAAACTGCGTGCAGCAGAGAGTTAGGAAAAGTCAGACAATTTTAAAAACTCGCTTGAAACTGTTTCGGAGAAATTGGCAAAACGTCTGAGGGGGTGGGAAGTCCGTTTTCCCCAGCCCGAAATAATGTTAGCACTCGACCGCATCCGTTTTTTTCAAACCGTTGCTGGTGAGTGTTCAAATGCTCGCTACCTGATGGGTGACCAATGTGGTACATTCTGAAGGAAATAATTATCGATTTTCTTCACACATTCCGCATTCGAAGCAAATGAGTTATAAAGTTATCAGTAAAGGCTTGGCAGGTAATTTTCTTCTACTTGCAGTAATGATCAGTCTTATGGAAAAAGAAAGATGATTTGAAGAAGGTATTGTCTTATTTTCCTGTAATGTATGAACTGGCTCCACTGGCTGCCAGTCAGAACTCAGAACCAGAAACATCCAGGATCAGTCACACTGTGCGAGGTCACACCAGGTTACCATCACAGGCTGTGGAGGTCAGCTAAGGCAAGCTGAACCAGAACTCTTTGTTAAGCCCATTTGTGATTAATAGGTCGATGCAGCTAGCATGTTATGTAGCTAACGAGTTTTAAACACTGTGTGTGCGGACAGAATGAAAGACATCGCGTCCGTTGGGCTGAACTGACGTCTGCCTCTCAACCTGACCTGGCCTGGACCCTTGACCCTTGGTAAAATTTTGGTTCGCTGGACACAAAAACACTTGTTTACTGTCTGTTTGACGCAATATAGTGATTATGGTAGGTGTTCGATATATGTGAAGCTGTCCAAAGATGGGAGCAAGTTGTGGGATATTTCGCGTGAGCTGTATATATATATATATATATATATATATATATATATATATATATGTATGTATATATATGTATATATATATATATATATATATGTGTGCATATATATATATATATATATATATATATATATCATCCATGTGATAGACGTCAAATCAATGAGACCTATGTGGCATGACTTTATGGTTATCAGGTAAAACCTGAAACTTCCAGGTCCAACACTTGAGCATGAGAGATCCCGTTTTAACATTTGGCATGCACGTAGGCCTTCAAACTATTGTGGCTGGCGCAACATCGCGCCATTTGGTCGGTTAATGCATGCTCTTAAAAATAAAGTTAAAGCTTGGAGCGCACCTGATTAAGCAGATGCAGTTTCCAGGGCATTGAAACCCAGGATGGGACGCGTTTTGTTGATGCGCGTTAATTTTTAGTGATACCATTGAGAGACATTGAGAGATGCAGGTATTGACAGCCTCCAGTTCCGGTTCAGGCTCTGGTTCCGGTCTACACCTGGCACGTCATTGGGTGCCGCTTAGGCATGACAATATTAGGAAGGCAGGGATTAGAACTGCACGTCAGTTTTCGACGAGGTGCAAGGCGGCAGGGTTGAAATATTTTGCACTCCATCGATCCATCTATCAACACCATCTGTTAGCTTTTAGATGGATGAGCTATGGGCCATGGTTTCGGTCATTAAGAGCCAATGTCAGCAAGAAATAGTGGGTGTGGTACAGACCAGGCTTGTGGACAAGTGTTGGCGAAAGTTGCGCAGTAAACGTGGTGGTAGTCGCGACTGTCCGCTCACGTTATCTGATCGGGAGCAAGCATCCAGCAGTGGGATGGGATGCAGCTTACTGCACTCAAATGACGTTAACTTTATACTGCCCTTGTTGATGCACGAAATCCATTATTTGTGTCAAGAAACATTTCTCAAGAAAAACCTGGTGTTGTTTTAGGTAAAAGGCATGCATTAAACGTTTTCAGTTACAAAATGCAGCCATTTCTAACATAAATGCTGTACATGTGACGTTAGTCATCCTTGCATAACTCATTCTTCCTACATCCAATGACATCTTAAATGGTCGCTGAGAGGAGACCTGTACCTGATATAAGCAAGCAAGGGCTTGAGTTACTGATTTTGTTTTGATGTTTTTTTCCTGATGATGAATGAGATTATATTGTTACGATATTGGCAACGTTAGTCAAATTATCACAATATGGGTCACACTATCACATCATTAATCATGTCATAAAAAAGAAAATGTCACCAATATTTTCTTAGCAACGTCGTTTAGTCAGTGCCTCCCTGTATACTAAAGGTCAACAACTATTGGCATATTGATTCCGCAATAAACAAAAAATCGTAATTTTCGATACAAATTTTTTGACCTTACAGCAAGCTTTCCAATTCACACTGTCAAAAGGCGGTAGTAATTTAGCGATCGATTTGTGAGAGCTAGTTGAATGTGTTATCTGATTAAGGGTGATCTTTACATCGGACCACATCGTGAGACTGCGATGCTTCCGTTTGACATCAAGGTAGTGGTGGGTTTAACATAAAACTATGCAATGTTCTTCGGTAGTCGTGGCGATTTTTATTGTGAAATTCACTTAAGTATTCACTGAAGCCAAATGGCGACCATAGCATTCACCAATGCACTCTACTCATGCTTTCAGAAAGTGAAGTGTTTTATGAAGCTGAACGTTTAGTACAAGCGTTTAACCACAACTCAATACATCAAATGGACCGACAACCGTTGTAACTGCCGCACTTCAAATTTAAGATATCGAATGTTAAATATATCAAAAGTATATGTTCTTATACAGGCGATGCTTAAGATATAACACCTATTTTCCTATAAGTTGTATCTTTCTTGTATATTTTGAAGATACTGGTACTCATATTGTACTCTCCTTTTTATATGTTTTCATATGACTGTGCTGGCACAAAATGATGGTTCAATTCTCATTCATCGTTTTTCATCCCTTG